>NC_089206.1:17145009-17745009 GCF_963930695.1 Labrus bergylta
TGTAAATCAAAAGAGGAAGCAAGACACATCCTACATTTCACTATGATCTGTGTGTCTGTAGTGAAGGCAAGAAGCGACAAGCAAATGGCCAGAGAACTCCAAAGGATAGAATGTGCACTGTAGCCCGATACAACAATCTCTCTGCGTCGGGGGATCTTCGACACATTCTAATCCTTCACAATCTAACAATCATCACCCCTAGTTGGGATGTACTCACCCCAGAGTTCGATTGGAAGGTGGTGCTTGTGTGATGACAGAGGTGGTGACGGCATGGTGGGTTGAAGGGCATCGAAGCCAAGGTGTAGTGGGAGGGAACCTGGACGCACCAATAGTTGGAGTGGGGGCTGAACTCCTGGGTGGTGTGTCCTGGGAGGAAAATCAGTCAGGTACAGCAACACAATTAGAATTCAGCTTTGAGTTTGTTTAATAAACACGCAATGGTTTCAACATAAAAAGGCACCACATTTTTTAAGAGGAAAGATATCACTACTCATATCCTTAACCGACATATATGTAATTGAGTAAGAATGTCAAAGTGACAAAAAATCATGAACATACATTGTTAAAGATAAAAACACTCTTCTCTTGATACTAATGCAACCCTGTCCCTTCTGTTTCTGTCCTATACCTGTCCTTTTACCAGAGGTTCTCTGCTGCTGTCTGACATGTCGGAGATAGATTCAGGGCTGCCAGGCGGCGAGGAGTCGACCTCTACAGGATCCTCCTCTTTCACCTTCACCTCTGATGGCGTCTGCAGGCTCATGTCCAAAGCCACAGAGTTGGGTGCAGGGAGCTGAGGAGGACAGAGACAATAAAAGACAGAAAGGGCAGAGTGTTCACACTGCTTATCAAACAAAATATTCTCATAGACAACCGTACATTTAAAAAAGGAAGTAGGCACTCAAGGTATTCAGCGCACAAAGCAAATAACCAAGACATCAGTTATGATATAATATCTGGATGTGATTAAACAAACTGGGCTTTTTAAATAGAGTTTTTTGGAAAAGTTAAAATGATAAAGACCATAAAGAAGAAGTACACCAGGCCAGTAATAGTTTCTGTCTACATCAACAAAAAAAGACAAAAAAAGAAGAAGTAATTGTTAATTACATGGGGGGATGGGGGAATGCACTAATTCCATTGAATTGGGTATAAAAATAAATAAAGGCCCAGAGAGACTAAAACATTGGAAACAAAGTCATCAACCCAAAGCCGTCCTTACAGAGAGTTTTGCTCTCTTTTCCCTCCTCATCTTGTTCAAAGGAGCTGGCCAGCTCGTTGAACAGACCAACCTCTTCACAGTTCTTTAGGAAGCGGGTGGGAGTAGGTGTCTGGTCTGGCAAAAGGGAATAAACACAGAATTTTATTCAAAATACGGTTTCACACTTAATTCACACATTGACTCAAATAAGGAATCTTATGTCATATGCGCTGATGACGCTGATGCACGCTAAGCAGTCATCTGGATACTGGATGAGGATATTTTACAAAGGGAATGAGTTAAGCTGTGCATTTGAACAGTACCTGCAATAATGACAGAGTCAGTCCTGGCTGGTCCAAATTTCAGTGTCATCTCATGCTTGTGTTTGTGAACAGCCAAGTGGTCCTCATTGGTAAATCTCTTGTGATGAGATGAGCCAGAAGAAAAGAGAAAAGTACACTATATGAATAACCCTGTGGGCAATTGTCTACTTTTCCTAGTAACCCAAAGTAACACAACCCATATATCATATTGCAATAATCCCAGACAGATCATATTTTTCAAATGAAGTCAACCATATGCAGCATATAGCTGGTACACATTATGTAAAAAAACAAAAACAAAAAAAACTGTGTTTAGTTCAAATTTCTGAACAAAAGTTAGAATTATCTAGAAAAAGGAAACAGACTACTATGAATGAAAACAGTGAATATTTTAAAACAGAAAAGTTAAGAGAATTGACAAATGACAAAATGACAAATGAAGTGTAGAAACCCCCAACACAAACGAAAAACCAAAAGTGAAAGAGCTGACACATCAGAATAGATGCAGCGAAGTGTAAAACACAAGGATGTCATAATCTGTCCTAAACAATCATCTTCACAGTTTATGTTCTATAATTTCCCTAACAGGTTTCCAAAGTGGAAGCTACAGGAGGTCAAATCAGACCTTAGAAGAGAGAACAAACAGCCTGATCAGAAACAGGCCACTTCTTCTTTGGAGAAGTAACATGGTGAATCAGTAAAGACGGAGGAGGAATTCTTGGCTGTGACACAAGCCTATTCACCAGTAACTGGTGCCTATTTTTGGGGGCGCTGCGTTGCAGTTGCGAGTTCGGACGTGAGAGAACGAAGTGGAAACACAGTCAAGTGTCAGGGGGCTTATTTTTAGCCCGACCGGGCAGCATCACCAATACAACTGCATGTCTGATTTGTTTCTTTCCTCTGAACAAGGTTGCCCGCTCTTGTGTAGGAAACTATCTCTAACTAATCTCCCTGTATGAGATATGGGCAGATAGGGTTACCCCTTCCCACACAGTAAATACAGCACTTTATATAATGTGGGGCTGCTGCTGCTGCTGTTGTTGTTTTTGTTGTTAACTTGGTAAAAGGAAAACCTTGAGCAAAGCCAGGAGTCAATCATCCTTGTTCTATAATGAGCCTGATTCAGACTTTCTCGGTAGACAACTGGCGCTTGTAAAGGGCAACAGTTGAAAAGCTTTTAGACATAAAAAAACTAGAAACAGGGAAAAAAGGAACACAGATAGATACCATCAAACAGGATACATATAAAAGCAGAATATGTATTATTTATGTTAATTATGATGATATAATATGTAGAATTATAGTAACTTTATACTGTTAAATGTGATGGAACACAGCATTGAAAAGAACTGTCAAGAGAAAAAGTTTTAATTCTAACGCCTTGTCTGATTATTGTTATTATTTTAATTTTTATTTGATCAGATAACTCAAAACTCAATATGGCCTTTAAAGACTATTTTCGCATTACCAATGACTTGGGTGTAAATTGTGTTGGATGTCTGCAGCTCTGTGAAAATAATATACAGAACATTTCACCTCAACACTGTCTCTCAGCTCGACAGGCTTTTTTATGCTGTTCATTGTTTGATTTTTTTCAGTAAGAAGTTAGTGACAAATCCTGAGCACATCCTGCCCAGCACAAAACTGAGAACACACAAACTCAGCTACTAACGCTTGCTTGTGAACTTGGAGGACTTTTCATCACTAGCAGAGATAAGTTAACTCAGCTGGAGACCGAAGGGAGCTAGTGAAAATAACACAGACATTTGGAGCTATGGACCGACACTGTCATCCAAGTCCCTTTGCTTTCCATGTGATTCTGTTGTTCTAACAAGAAACTCAATAAATTATATCCACAAATGAAATATGCAAAGTATTTACATCACAGAAACAAAATCCAAGAAAAGATCAAATATTAAGGGTGCTGCTGTCCCAAAGTGTCCATACTGTTCTGGAAGGAAAACAGCCACACAAATCATCATTTATTTATTATACATGCATGTTTAACTACTTTACATCCCTGTTGTTTAAACCACAACTCCCATGTACAACACATCGCTTCTGATCAGTGGATGAAAAAAAGGCTTATGAATCACAAATGTTACTTAACCACACGAACACTTTCGTCCTCCAGACCTCAGGAGAGATCATCCATAACCAGCTCAAAGGATATCGCACGCAGCTAAAGACAGCTAATTGAGCACAACATCAGACATGACATTTCCTGTGCTGAACAGTCATGAGTCCAAGAGCACACTACTTTTAATTTGCTGTGATATGAGGCCAAGGCCCCGACAATACACCACGTTGCTGGCATGTGAGTGCTCTATTGGCGCTCAGCTGAGTCACTGCCGCGGCTCAAACCTGTGTCTGCAGGCGCTGGAAGTCAACAGTGACAGGTTGAAACAATGACTGTGCTCTGATTACTCACTGGAGCTTCCAGTGAGTCACTGCTAAAGGAGACAGCATTGTCTCAAGAGACAGCATGCAAGAAGAACGCCATCCGTACTCATCATTCCATATATCTGTATTTGATTATTATGATTGTTGTAAAAAAACCCAGCATGCTAGTTTTATTCTTGCAATCAGAACAAGTGTGACGACGGTAGTTCAAAAGTCTTTTAGAGTTTATCAAGTGCTTTCACTGCAGTTTTATTTTAATTAAACAAATGTGTTTTCAAATCCAATATCCTTTGTTTTGTCTAGCTTTAAATAATTTTTCTTTTCAAAGCTAAGACATTCAAACATATATGGAGCTACAGTTAACAGCTAGATTAACTTTCATAAGAACATAAACACCCTGAAGCACACACACATGCACACACCTGAAACACAGAACAAGGAGGGAGAAGACTTACCTGTCCACAGCCAAGAGCGCTGCACACAAAAGGTCGATCATCCCCCATTTTTGCAAAAAACTTGCAATGATGTAACTGTGGGAGAGGAGAGGAGGAGAACATTGCTGCAACCTGTCTTTAGTTTTCAACCTGCAAATCCCGAAAACAACAAAACAGGGATGCTATGGCTTGTAGTCTTGAGTCTGAGCAGGAAGCCGAATGCTATTTAAAAATAACCCTGGCAAGTAGGAAAACATGCACAGAGGCAGCGAGACAAAGTTTCCCTGGTGATACTTCCTTCACACAGGGGGGATTCTGGCCGACCAATGAGGAGCCGCTTCCATGGGAGAGCGACGGCTACCATTAACACAAAGACATGTCCCCCCTCCTTCTGTCGCCTTTTTCCTTGCTTTCAATCCCTCCTTCTCTCATTACCACTCCCTCTTCTCACTTCTCAAGCACTTCCCAACCCTTTACCTTCTCCTTTAATCTCTCCCTCTCTGATTCAGCTGTTTCTCTCATCTCAAATCTCTCTTTCCATCAAATTTCAACGTACCTCATTTATTTACGAAATTTAACTGCCACATTTCACCCTTGTACTATCAATATAATAATAATTTATCTTCAATTACCAGTTACAATTTTACGTTGGCTCACACCCCTGATCAATTATAGTAATACTAGTTTTGAACTACCGTTCCTGTGCAGATGAAGTGATCATTACAAATGTCAGTTTTTTGTTACCATAGTTAAAGTGAAATAACACAAAATCAGCAGGATGTCTATCCTTGAAATGTGAATAGTTTGATTTCCTCTGAGCACCTCTATGATGTAACAGCATATTGTAAAGGATTTAATTAAGACATTAACATTTGGAAGTACTTAAAAAAAGAGGCACGTGGGGATGGCAATGTCGAATTGAATAAGAAACCCTCAAAGCGTTCAAAGGGCCGAAATATTCTTCGAGTTAAACATGCAAATGTTGATGCTTGGTTTCCTCCACTGCTGCTGGAGTTTCATTATGAGACGCACTACTTCTGTAAGTCGTCTCCAAATCCCAAGCTCCCCCAGACCTACCCACCCTGCACCTCTCACTGTGAAGACAAACTGTGAAGCTCAGAAAAATAGATGGTCATGGAACTGGAGGGATGGAAATGAACAAATGACATTAATGATTTAGCACTCTCAACTGGCCTAAAGTGACGTCTGTTACTATTACACAACGTTGTCCCACTGACGGTACAGAAACTAGCAACATGCATCTAGGACTTTCCTGTGTACACAAGTAAAAAAGCCAGTGATTGCTTCAATATTCAATAAGATTCTGTTAAAATGCAGTCATTAGTAGAGGTGCCAGCCAACCCTAACAACTTCAATATCCCAAACAAAATATACATATTGTGATGTATTTTTCCTAAGTTTGTACAAATAGTATGAGGATTGCATGAATGCCTTTTGCATTTTAAACCTAATGTGTCTAGCAATAGCACTGAAAAACATCAGCTAAACATATTCAGTACGTCAATATTATTCTGGTTTGTTGTAAGTAATACATTGAACGAGCATGTTGTCTGACAATATTGAGTGTGACAGATTATTCATTATGTTGGCATGGAATAAATGTTTGAACATTTTCCCAATGTTGAACTCAGTATTTTTTCCTCCTTCCTCCCTCTGCTGAAGACAGCTACCTCCAAGCCAACACATGATTACTGAAACCTTGCGGTGGAATAACAACGCTCTCCCATGACGCTGGGCTTGAAACAGGCCTAACTGTTGTAAGTCCATTTCTTCATGAGGAAAAGGGATCCCTATTGTGTGAGTAAGCAAAATATCTGTGCAAGTCTTAGGGCCGATGAAGCAGACCTCCCATGCTCTGGACAAAGACAACAGGTTGGTGCCAGGACCCTCACAAAGTGCTTCCAATCCACTGCGTCTATTTGGCCAGAGATGCGTTTGCAAACAAGAAAGTCAGTCCAGCTCGTTATACTGAGGGTGTGGACTGTGTGGGGAATAGACACATCTGGCGTGAGGAATGGGAACAGATTTCAAAGTTTACATCTTGGTAATGACATTCTAGACATTAGCAGACAGGACCATGTGTGATTTCCACTAGGGCTGCTTAAATATGGTACAAATCATAATCAAGATATTTTTTGATGGATATTATGATCAGGATTATCAAAGACACACAATTACTCATTGATTTTACAACATCTGCACGACATACATCTATCGAACGTAAACACTCTTAACTCTTCAACATTCTGAACACTTAAAAAAATCAAGCAATAAATGAAAATAAATTAGCAAAAAGTATATATAAATATATTATAATAATAATATATTATAATAAATGAATATGTTAATGACGTAGTTGTGATGTACTCTCCTCTACTGTACAAAAAATATCTGAAACATTTACAAAACATGACAAGACCATTAGGCAAAACAAGCACAACACTGTTTGCAGCACAGTAATCGTTTGACTCTCCTTTATCCTGTTTTTATAATCTTGGGAAGCCAAATTGTAATTGAAATTGAAACTTGGTTAATTGCCCGGCACTAATTTCCACCCTAACTTTCAGAGGATTGGGGAGAAAAATACCATTTGTTTACATAACTGCCCAGACAAATATCTTGACCTGATTCAAACAGACGTGTTAAGGTATTTTCTGCAGCATCTCTTGCTTTGCTTTGTGGTAAGACAATCTGTCCCAAAGGACATCCTTTAAACTCTGCAGCTATGTGTGTATTTTCCTGCTACACTTGCATGTATCGAGAAAAGACGTTGCTGATTATTTTTCAATGCGATTGATGTCTCACGTATATGCACTTAAGATCTAGTTGTAAGTTTGACTTTTTACTGTACACTGTAATGCTCTGCTTAACGCAGACGTCAACTCTGTAAGACAGTAAATCAGTCTGCTAGTTACATTAGCCCTGATACACATCTCTGATATTCATTACAGTCATGGATATCAAGTCCACCTATTTTCACCTCCTTTCATCCAAGGTGACATGGAAGCACTCAAATTGCCCTAATTCCTCTCCTGTCTCATTGAGCTGCTGCCAAAGTCCCACAGTTAACTTGGATTTCTCCGACTCAGCAGGTGTAGGGGAACGAGTCCCAGCTATAATCAGCCACAGCCATCCAGTGTTTGATGCAGCCTGCTAGGAAACTGACTAAACAAACTGTATTAATAGCTCGCGCTGCAGCCATGACTCTGGAATCTGAGGCTTGAATTGCCAAGGGGTAGGGGAGACCCCGCAAAAAGAAAAAACGAAAGGAAAGGAAGGGATAGTGTGAAACGGGTAAAAAAAAAAAAAAGCTAAAGAAATATAAGGGAAAAAATGTTAGTGATTGGTCAAATAACAGATCAAATGCAGGTACTTACAACTGAATTACAAAGGGGAGGTCCTGGTTTTTAGGCAATACACAAAAAAAAGTTCAATGCTTTAGCTTTGAATGTGTGACAGCCAAAATATGTAAGCAAAACTAAAGCGGAGATTTGGCAAATGGAACAAATTAAATGCTATATCCATGTATGTACAGCTAGGCCTAAAAGCTTAAACCATGAAAACAATGCAGGAGGATACAAGGGACACATGGTAGTTTTCTTAAATGAAATTATTATTAAATTAAACGATGTGCTAATTGTTTTTTGAAGGGTGTCATCGAGGGCTGAGCATGCAAAAGCTTCTTGTGCTGACAGTTACTTTGCTAAATGCTTAATGCTGTACAATAATATTATTTACTGGATAAACAAACCAAATATGAAATGGGCAGATATTACTGGCATGTAAGCCTGATGCAAAAATGTATATTTAAAATAATATGACCGAGCATATATATCTGGAATAATAAACATGGTCACCATATGTGTAATGTGTTGTTTGGGTTAATGCAGAGATGCATACAATTTCAAGGTTATATCATCACTTAAGAGTGGGTCAAGAAATTTGGTTGGACAAAAACAGGGTGCAGTTTTCTCTGGTGTAACTCTATGTGATGGAATGAGGTATAACTCTGCCAAAAACATGACCTACATTCCTAATGAAGGTGTTGACATGCATGGGGATGCGGATCCTGGGGCGTTGAGCAGATCAAATTGCAATACTATGGATATCATTACTACTTGAGACTTTGAGTCGCTTTAGAGACTTCTACTGCAGACGCAGATTATCGTTTCAACATATTCTGCCGCCAAAAAAACAGACGGACAAACAATCTTCCTGGAACATTAGGCTTGCTGACGAGTTTCATGTCACACTGAAATGTAAAGTCATGAAAACTTTGGTTCCATCTTTCAGACAACGATGACTGGTTTAAACGATGTTTGTCTTTTTCGAGCCTCATTATCGTCTGGCGACGTTGGGGCACACTTAGCCCTGCCTTTTACCGTAACAAGACCGCCTTTTCTTTACAACTATTGGCTACATGGACGTCAGTCAGCAGCATCTGCTGAGTGCACAGCTCTACACCCTGTCAATAACACGAGCCACTGTATTCTTATTGGCTAAAACATCGAAATCAACTTTTTTGTATCCACGGAAAACTAATGGCTAGCTGGTGTGGCTAAGCGTTAACAACAGGCCGAAGTGCCACCAAAAACTAGTAATAACAGCGCTACAAACAGTTTCCGCGGTGACAATAAACACACACGGACACTTATTTGAATATAACTGCAGTGAACTTGTGTTTTTCAAGGGCATGAGGGACAGACGAAATCATAAAAGCTGAAAAAGCCACCAGTAAGTTGGTTAGCGGACTGACACTTGAGTGCAAAGCGAGACTCTGGGTCCGAATGAAATGTTGGAGCTGCCACAACAGTTTTGACAAATTAATAGACGTGTAGCAGGAACAAAAACTCTGAAAACTCACGCACCGAGCTACAATTTGATACAGTTTCGTGTATTCGAAATAGCTTGAGAGAATTTAAAGGGTTATTAAGTGTTTACAAACTCACCCTTGCGCCCCTCTCTCTGGCTCCCCTCTCCTCTCCTCTCTCTTGGAATTTGACACTCCCCTTGACGTCGAAATCTCGCGAGAATTCGCAGCAGTTATGGTGCTCAATCATACGGCATGTTTAGAAAGGAATCCGGGTATTGAGAAGCATAAAGGGGCTTATGACTTTACATTTTTCACATGTTTTTGATACTTTTCAATAAAGTCACACACGAGATTGCAAAGGAAAATACAGTCTCATCTTTTTGAATCTAGACTCTGCATAAATATACAGAAGTTTGTGGGAGAACCTTGAAAAACAACCCTTGCTTTCAAAACGTATAACACCATAGAATAAAAATTCTCTTTTTTGTGGAGAAAATATTAAACAAGAAAGATTTTAGATTTTTGCACATCTGGCTATATACTTGTACTATTTCCAGCATAATAGTAGGCTATATAAATTGACCAAAAAAATCACGTTGTTTATTATTTACTCATCAAAGACTAAATTGAGCTGTATGTTGTCACTGAGTGCATGAATAGGTGATATTTTAATTTCTTACCAATCACATGTTCCTCTGAAAAACAGTGGAGCACAAAAGAAAAATCAATATCTGGTCTATCATTTAGGTGTTTTTATTTTAACTTCATCTTTTGTTGTTTATTTGTTGTTAAACTGTACAATTATAGTACGGGGAATTTGTGGCCATATAACAAATATATACTCGACTAGATTCGATTCATAATCTGTATTTTGGATTGTAAAAGAGCTGCACCTTTAAAGAGTGCATTAGGTAAACGAACAGAGCACAATAATGGCATTGATGGTAGATGCCTTTAATAAACACTAGACCTAAACAGCCTCCCCATTTTCCTCTTTCCTTCAATGTGTGTGTTTTTTTGCTAGGCTATTGTATTCGTTTATCTATTTTGTCTATTTTTTTAAAACCCCTACAATTGATCATAATATAAAAGCCATCAGTTTTGTGTCAACATTGAATATGAGAAGGGCTTCTTTCCCCTCTTGCTCTGGCTTCCTTCCTGATATTCTCACCCTGCACTCTCTCCTTGGAAGTAAACATCCTTAATTGCTCCATCAAAAGGTAGCATGATGTGCAAGCCTCAAACAATAGGCTAAGGCATTAGAAATAAATTAATAAATGGGCTTCAATCATGGAATGAGAGATATTACCAAAACGGCTTGTTACATGACTCAAAATGCATTAAGTGTTAAAGACTTGGCAGCTGATGTACCCTAAAGCAATTATTACATAACATCACAATTTTCTTCCATAGACAAATGACACTTAAAATCACATTCCACATTTTGTAAGCCAATAAATGTGGACTCAGAGATGACACTAGAGGGACCCCTAGTGGATAACTGGAGCAATCAACATACTAGATTCACAGTTAGATTATTTCCAAGAGAAAAATGAACACACAATCTGCTATTTCTCCTTTCTCTCTCTCTTCTCTCCGATTGTGTTAATATTTGATCAAAGTAATAGTACTTGTAATGTTTTAAAATAAATCAAATAATTATGTTTTGCTGTCCTTTTGTCTCATAAAATCTTTTTTTTTTTCTGAGTAGATATTTTGCCCATGTTTTAAAATAGCTAAGAAACAGTTCAAAGCAGCAGCCTGACAGTAAATGTATCTTGCAGTTTATACTTGAATTTCGTCTAATAGTGATGATTCACTCAAATAACTGCAATCAATAATCAGGACCAACGTTTTAACAGCTGTATTCAATAATCTCTAATAAGAAGACTGCCTAATAAAGCCTTTTCTACTCTTACTCTTAAATACATTGTACATTTTTGAGTGTTTAACTTTAGATTTAAAGCCTGGGTATGTTTTGCTGTCACAAAGCCATATGTATTCCTATCCATTTGCTGCAAGGAAAACAATAACATCATAGCATTGCCATGACGATCCTTACAGGTGCACATAAACTGCTTCGAAAGAATAAAGCTTTGACAGCTGGTATGGCTATCACAACAAGGAGGCTTAAACATGCATTCAAGGTGAAGAAGAAGCCCAGGTGTAGATATTAAGAATAGTGATGGCTGGATTCCATTTAGCATGCTTTGGTTTCAGCTTAAGTATTGTGCATGCTGTCTTACTGGGACACTTGACTAGCACTGAACCAGTATTAATCTTATTAGGAACACCTATGACAAGTCTTCTTTGACAAAAGGCCTGTGCAAATAATACCTCGACCTGAAAATCTGAGGGCGGCCAATCATTAAACTTTGACCTAGTCACTCATTCTTTCACTACATCTAAGCCTTAAAGTACGGGTGCTCCTCTGCAAAATGTAAAATGTGTCAGCTTCTTGAGTTCACACTTTTTTTGTGAAGAACAATGAAGAGAAACAAATTAAGTAAAAAGGCATTTACTTTTTTTTTTTACATTGACAAAGAGAAAAAAAAGCACTTCTGCAGGTGTACACAAGACATGATCTAGTGGGTCTTTTGTTTTTTTTAACACAGCAGCAGAACAAGCAAACAAACTCAAGAACAGAACAGTCAGGTTTTAGGCAGATAAAAAAAAAACCTAAATACATTTCACACTCTTTAGAACAAACACCTAGTCATCATGCCATTCCATGGTTCTAAGATTCTAACATTTAAATGAAAAAAAAAGTTACTTTTAAACGCATAAAACATTTTTAGTGAACTGGATGGAGGATTTGGCAGCCACTTTTCGTGAACCTCTCTGTGAAACCAGTGATAATATTGTGTAACTTTTGTGATGCTGCATAAGAAATCAAAATGTTTCCATCAAGAAGGATATTTTCTGCTCTGGTCAAAGTACGTTTTTATACATGTCTTCTGTTTCCCCCTCTATATATATATAGAACTTTACAGCCATTGTAAGTTTACCAGAACATTATCATAAGAGAGAGATGGCACAATCAGACCAACTAACCTTCAGATATTCAGACATTATTAATAAACCTAACTTATATTTAGGTTTAACTTTACAATAACCAAAACTGATTTTTCTTCTTCAACAAACTCAATAATCAAGATTTTTTTATGCCACATGAAATATCACAATGGCATTATTTTAAATTAATCTAAAATTAAAATGTTCTGTGAATTTAGCAGAGCATTAAATTAATAATGAGCTGAAATAAAATGACAAAGATGGACTCTTTGTGAACAATTAAGAGGACTGGACACATCAAACTTCATGTAAGTTCATTCCTTATATGAAGCCCTACAATGGTTACTCTATAGAGTTTGTCAGTACTCCATACAGAGTGGGTTAAGAACCATTGTTGCATCAAAAAATTCAAAAAATTTGTTACCAGAGATCGCAGAAATTATTATGACGCCTTTGTGAATCAATCTATTCAACACTGGCTTGTCCAGTCTCCTTCCTTAAACTGAAACTGATCAGACTTATCAACCGGCTCCACTTATTTTGAAGCACCTAAATAATAGACCTGGAGAGGTCCGTACACCTCTCCAAGAGCACAACTTTATATTCAAATGCAAGAAGATTTGATTAATAAGGGCCACCGTCAGGAGGATTAACTAGAACTCAAAGCAAACACTTCCTTGCCAAAAAAGGCTGTGTGAAGAGCAATTTAATAATAACATGGATTCAGTCTCTAAGCAATAGATATTCTTTGATCGTCTCTGGTAAAGGAAGCTCTTTTACAGCAGTGGGAAGGTACTGAACTCCAAGACTCTTTCGGACAGCACAACGCGCTAATGAGCGAAGTGTTGGAGCTTGAGCCACCATGTTTGTGAGCCTTGCCAGCAGCTGGGGATCCTTACTCAGCTCCCTGGGGAGCGTGCCGTCAGCACGCCGGATCTCAAACTGCCCTGCCGCCCGGCACAGCAACTCTAGGCACTCCTCCTCCTGCTCAGTGCCCAGGCCCCGGGCTAACAAGGCTACCAGTCGAGATATAGGTGTCTGGCCCTTCAGGTTGGTCACATGGACTTGGGCCCCATAGTCTAACAGCACTTTGACACTCTCCAGGTTGCCTTTCATTGCTGCCCAACTCAAAGGCGTGTCATTGTTGTAGTCCCGTGCATTGGGACAGGCCCCACTCTCCAGCAGGGCTCTCACACACTCTGGGTTGTCTTTAAAGGCCGCCCAGTGCAGCGGGGTGTCCTTGTTGCCATCAAGAGCGTTTGGCTGGGCCCCGTACTCCAACAGCAGCTCCACGCAGCTCTCATCCTTCTCTGCTGCATAGTGCAGTGCTGTGCGGTTGTATCCATCCAAAGCATTTACCTAGTAAAGAAATGTAATGTAATGAACCAACTAATGCTAAGTTCTTAACAACAACTGTCAGATGCCTGGTCTGTGCACCTGCCCTTTTGCGCTTTGTGCTGGTGCATGCATGTTCTGTAGCACAAAAATGCAAAAGGGCAGGCTAGAGCCAAATATAGATTAATGGTTGCTGAAAAGGGCAACACAAAGCAACGTAGTACATTTCAAGGGAGGGAAAAAACTATTATAGCACATCTTATGTTACCCCCAAAACAGAGCAATACAGTTATAGGCTCTGTGAACCCAAATTCATTTTACCAAAACGTTCAAATTTGAATAGGTAACTTATCCTCAGAGGCATTTTTAATAATGACTTTAAAAGGGGGAGAATACATGAATTACATATCACCGGGCCAGGAAAAAGCCAGAGACACCATATTTGTGTGCTGCTGGATTTTCAGATACTACTCCTGTTAGAATTGATAGAAGCATACATTTTTTGAGCGACCTTTGTTCTCTATTCTAAATGTCAAAGCTTTGTCAAGGAAACCCAACCGGGGAGAGTTGTAAACATTTGCTCACACAAACATTGCCTCCACAAAGACCATTTATGTTTGAAATGAACAAAACAAACCAAATCTTAAACCATGAGGTGTTACATTGGAAATGATTCGACGTGAAGTTATAACGTACCTCTGCCCCCTTCTCCAACAGTAGCTCCACACAGTCAGCATCAGCGACCATACAGGCACAGTGTAGAGGCTTCAGTGTGCCATGCATCCGGTTCACATCAGCGCCCTGGACAGCAGAGGACATAATTATCTCAATATAACTAATGACACTTTGATATATAATTCATCTGAAGTCAGACTGGAAGATGAGCAGGCCTACCTTACGAATGAGATCCTCCACATTGTCGTGTGGAAATGAGCGGATGGCTGCGATTGTGCGAATGAGACGCTCGGACAAGGAGTATTTACTTTGAATGCTTTGCATGATGTACCACATAGTAGAGCTCATGTGTAACCGAGGAACATGGCACCCGGACACGGGTGGCACTAGGGTACACTGAAAGAGAGTTTTCAAAAGAAAGCGTTAAAAGCTGTAAGAATACCTTTAGTACAAGTTGAATCTTGTGAGTAGCTTAAACATTGGGATAGACTCATTCCATCCCCAATGTTCAACCATTTTATTTTGTGTAATGTGGTGTGAAAATGTTTAGATTTTTTTCCATGGCAGATACCTTCAGAAAGAAAAGTGTTTTGTTTAGTTGGGCCAACAAATATCAAAAGGCACATACTGCACAAAAAAAACTTTAAATGTTAGTTTGAATTGCAGTGACATCACATGATAAAAAAAACTGTTTAATCACATAATGCAAAAAAAAGTGTGAAAGCTGACTGTCAGCAGAATATCAACCATGTTACGTACTAAACGTAAACAAATGACTGACACTGACAGCTAGCGTTAGCTCACTTTGCATAAGCAACAAAATGAGGATAAATAGTCTGCTACAGTGATACAACCTTTTACAACCGGTGACAGTTTCGAAAAATGACTTAAAAATCAATGTGCAAATCACATTGGCTACACAGCTGACATGCTGGGCTAAAGGGAAGACACATTAATTAAACCCTCACTACATTTTCACCGTCGGCTAGCGGTAGCAGGTTAGCTTGTATGCGAGCTAACGTTAGCGTCGAGATGTGAGAAGTTCAATCGACACTGGTAAGAGAAAAATAAAATGGCATTCACTTCAAAAACTCCTGACGGTTTTATGAAATGCCATTTTTTCCAACAATGTATCTATAAGCGATGTTTATAAGACAACGTACCGTTTGTGGTCCACGGTTACCGTATTGACTGTTTGCTGCTGCTAGCTTTCACGTAAACACATGACGTCACTGCACGCGGCCACGCCCTCAGCCTCGAGCTGTATTTAAACCACAGACTGTATTACATATTTAAACCAAACCACAGCGAGGAAACGTACACTTTTATATGCGATAGCTTACAATAACTTGATTGTTTTAAAAATAAAAGCCGTTTCGGTAATATATTTACGGTCTCAATATAGACATGGCAAGGCAGCACTACAGGCATTCAATGACATGCCACGAGTTCAGCTTGAGAGCATGTTGAGTTACAACCTATAGAAAGAAACACAGGTGTGTCCACAAATCACTTCAGACTGACAGCTCAGTCAGTCCCTGGACGACAGACAAGCTTGGAAGTTAGTTTTCATAATGCATTATCCCCCAACTATAGATCATACTAATTAAATCAGAACACACCTAGTGGATGTTTTACTTTAATTATTAATCAGAACTATATCATTAAAACGTAAAACATTTCTGTCTGTCAATATATTAATTAAGGATTATTTAAATGGTAGAGCGTTTCTTAGTCCAGTCTTTGGCTATTATTTTAGAATCATTATGTGTCATGAACTGTAGAGAGCAAATGTCCCACTTCCATCCTCTTAAAAGGTCAGGGTGCTGCTTTTCTGTTAAATGTGATAGTAACCTGAACATCCCATTTTTGATCAAAGGTTGGTAAACAAACGGTTTTACCTATGCTCTGACTTCATCAGCTTTTTAGGCCCAAATAAACCAAGCTGGTAGATTTTTCAGCTCCAAGCTGCTTATGGTTGCATCTGTTATCACTCCATTACTGACCCTCTGACTTGATTTTTTTTTGCTGCCGATTAATTTTCTGTTGGTGTAGGTAATGAATGTGGAGAACAAACAAACAGTAAAACAAACAAAGAATCAAACACTTGAAAGCCAAATCAAAATAATTTATTTTTGGTGACATGTCATACAGGTCTAGGATTGTGTCTCAAACACTTGGTTTATCCATTACTACATTTCCTTTTTGCCACCCCAACCCAAATTAACATAAAATAACAAAAACATATGGAGGAGGGAGCATTTTCCTGTAGATATTTGTAAGCCTGTCAACATCAACCATATGCTTCTAATATGATTTCACATTACTCATGAGTAAGATTCTCTTTAAAAACAAGTTAGTGCATGTATTTAATTATTCTAAACCACTAGCTGCTCATACTCATTAATGAAAAAGAAATACAACCCCAGTGATTGGTTATTTGTTTACTGCATTACTAAATCCATAGTCAATGCCTCAAGTATTTTTTTTCACTTAGCTGACATCCAGGACAGTATATAAATGTCATATGCGTGATTTTATTTTGCCAATGCGATTTCACACAACTTTGGGGAAACCAGCCTACCAAGATTGGGAGAAAAGCCTTGTGCATCAGAATTAAAATAAATACATTTAAAAAGCAATACATACAGTGAGTCCAACTTCAAATTCTAAGTCAGCCTCTTTGTTTTTCAAAAAAAAAAAAAAAATTAAAAAAAGGCAAAAAAATAAAACAAAAACAGCAAACTCACCCTAAAAGCACAAAACAGTTTGGTGGAAACCTGCTGTCAAAACCTTCCTCTGTAAATTCTGTACTAGAACAATTACATTCTCCCACACATGTTTCTAGTGAAGGGTTATCACAATAAAGCATAGGCAACTACACCTCTACAGCTTCGTCAAAATCCAGTTTAACTGGGCCAAAAATGTCCCCAAGACTACATTATTAAGCAGATCTCGTCAATAAAAATCAAACTTTATTCTAGCACTATGATTGTAGGCAGCTGGCACATAGCACGTGAAAATGTTCCAATTTTCTTTTTACCCACAACTTGGCTGCCAAATATTATGTAGCTATCATCTTTAGCTAACAGCACTCAGTCTAATTTTGACACTATGCCATTGTTCAGAACAATTCACAGATATAAGCCTAACCTGGATATCCTGTGATGATGTAGAAAAGCCAAACCTCAACTAAACCTTCAGGTGCAATAAACAGTCGAACGTCACCACTTCAACCAATTCCATCTTTACTCCTGAAAAACATCAACCTAATACCCAAACAAACATGTAAACAGAGAACCTGACTGATTATCAACATGACAATGATCTGAATCAGAGTATTCGGTTCAGAGAGATAAAAACTTGACATGAAAAACTTGGGACCAGGCTAGTAGTAGGTTCACGTGGCTAGCAGGCCAGCAATCCCCCAAAGTCGATTTCCGCTTCAAACAAAACCACACATCTGACTGCGGCGTACATTGACAGCTTCTGATATCTGAATGATATAATTTTAGCCAATTATGAACGGAGATCAAAAGACCACCTTAGGACACAAGTCATTATTATACATTAGAAGATCCCACTGTCCAGTTTCAGGACGACAATTCTGAATTTCGGATGTAAAAATCAAATAAATCATCCATTTCATTACATCAGTGCAACAGCACACTGCAGCACCTCAATCATTTTGCTTAACAATCAATGCATACACAGACATCAGTCAACCCTTCAGTCATACTTGCAAACCTAAGCAAACAAGAAAAAACAAACTGATGTCTCATTGCGTGTAAGTGATGTCTTTGTATATGTACATGACATATATGCATGTTCTTTTCTGCTTAGTGCATATTGTTCTTGCAGACATCTATTCGTTTAAAACAAAAAGAAAACAAAGTAGAGGGCCGTTTAAGCGGCCCAGCATCCAACCTCTCCCTAACAGAGCATAAATGAGAGGGCCTCCAGATAAATCACTTAAAATTACTTTAAGTAGAACACTGGAGGCCAACAGAGATATTCCTTTTCAAATCACTCATTAAAGTTCTTCAGGTGTCATTTTGCTCATCAGTCCTGGATGTCCTGGTCTTTTTGTCAGTTTAAAAGCTTTTGTTTTGACAAGTTCCAGGGGGAGGTGGCTACCATAATGTTGTTGCTTTTGTTATTCATTTTTATATAATTATATATATCCATGTATATATTCATACAACTTTTTTCTATTCATAATCAGTTTTTACTTTGGCGATACTGGCGGGATATTCTGCTCTTTGCCAGTGTGCCGGTAGCCTCCTTGGGGGGAGCTGCGTCGGGCCGGAGGCGGGCGCCTCTGGTCCCGAAACTTGAGGCCCCCAGTGCCTCTGGGGCCGTTGCTGCGGTAGTAGCCTTGAGAGTCACGTTCACGCGGTGGCCGGCTCTCCTTGCATTCCCACCCCCCCTCCCTGTCGTGGCTTTTCTCTTGTTTGTCCCCGCTGCTGGAGCCCGGCTCCTCTGCCTTGTTTACACGCAGCTCGCGTAATGGCTGGCCTGACACTGTGCCTGAGGGAGCTTGAGCTGGGGCAGCAGGGGGAGGGTCCTTGGGTGGCCGTTGGCATACCTCTGCGTAGCTGAGCTTACGAGGTTCCTTAAACAAGAATTGGAAAAAAGAAAATCACAGAATGAAACAGCTATAACTCGGACTCCAAATCTACATTTAATTCATGACCTTCCTCGTCAAACCCTCAGATCTCATAATCTTAACGCTCATCGGGGTAGGAGTGAACATCCTGGACTTTTGGTGGGAAAGGGCAGAGGGAGATAAAGGAGGAGGAGAGAGGAGTGAGAGGGTAGGTAGAGATAGAAGAGAACCAAAGCCATTAAGTCCACTACCATACTTTCCCTCTATGCGCAGTAGATCTCATCACTGGGAAGACGACTCTGCACCATAAAATAAATTGAAGGCTATCATTAAAAGAACCAGATCTTCACCTGTGCAGGGGTGGAAAGAGCAGCTGTAGCAGGGGCTGGCGTGCTGGGTGTCACTGGGGTTGAGGCAGCAGAGGGCTGAGGCCTGGAGGCAGGCACCGGCTGCGACGAGGAGGAGGAGGAGGAGGTGGTGGTGGTGGTGGTGGAGGAGGAGGAGGAGGAGGGTGGGTTTACAGCTGTTTGAATTGGCGGGCGGGGAGTCACTTTGGGAGCTGGAGCTGGAGCTGGGGGCTCTGCACGTTCAACCCTCCTCTCCGGGCGAGTGATCCTGCAAGACATGAGATGAAGACATTCTAGTTACCACTGTCATAGTGCTTTCACGCCTGAACAAAACTCCTTAGAACATCCAGAATTTTTAGAGTGAGCTGCATGTATGAATGCTAACAGCTCAACTCTAAAATATAAAGCAAATATTTAGGATTTCACTGCGAGTGAACGGAAGGGTTTTGTGACGTTTATTGTGTGACCTTCACCCGAACTCAGACCGTCTCTGTGCATGAAATTAAACTGCTTCATCATGTCTTTCATTCCGTAGTTACTTCATCCCTTCTTTATTAATATTATGAACGTGTCTTCCTACATGCGTCTTGCCTCCTGAGATCTGTCCTGTTCGACAGGGACAGTCCCCCATTGTGAGGTGCATGTGTGAACAAGCAACTCAGGATGAGTTCAGGGGCATTCTGCATTAGAGTTTCTAGACACTTTAAGGAGTGCAGTTGTGAAAACGGGAAACTTCAAAATCAACAATTGAAATTGTAACTGCACAGTCTATTGAGACATTTGTACCCAGTGGATGGAGGTCCAGGTGGTTGTGTTGCAGATTTCACAGCAGCAGGAGAAGGACTTGAGACAGCCACAGCCACAGCCTCTTCTGTGGCTGGGGCTTGGCCTGAAGCAGGACTCACAGTGGCTTCCTTATTGGCTTGTTCAGTCTGAAAAAACAAACAGAAATATATTCTGATTCAAGGGGGGAGCACACATTACACCTGAGAGATCACATTTTAATAATACTCTTGGTGCAGTTTGTCTGTATGTGTCTCATTTCTTCTTACCTTATCCCTGTACAAACCACGAACAACGTCTGACATTCGGTTTTCCAACACGGGCTCCCCCTGTGTGCTGACCACGCAACCGGGGAGAGGTGGGAAATTGGTAGCAGCTAAATCAAACTTGGGTGGAGAAACTTTGACCTCTGTTAGTGGTATAGGTCTCTGAGGAATAAAATAAAATAAAAACAGTAAGACCTCAGGATTTTCAGAATTTACTCCTTTTTTTTTTTTAAAGCGCCTAGAAGCCATAAACATTGTCCTTTACCGTAATACGTTCATCTTCTCGCCTCCTTCGTGTTCCCCTGTATGTCGTGCTCCGTCTAAAACACAAAATAAGTAAATCAACAACCATAATTCTTGATTAGTCAAGCACTAATTCAAATGGGAGCCATGACAGCTAGGCACAAATCCCACAGGTTTACCTTCCACGTCCGGCCATGCTGTTGTCGTCACTAGGGTCCAAAGAGGAGGAAGAGGAGGAGAGATGAGAGAATGCTGAGCTCAGGTCAGAGGCCGTCTGGACTGGGTTAGTGGTGGAGGCAGCAACAGGAGTGGGGGGCTGCGGGCTGCGCAATCCAGTCAGACTATCCAGCGGGACAGGAGTTATCGAGGCTGGGGTCACCTCTCCTGTTCTCACCGGGGGCTTCACATGGTTTCTGTTGCAAAGAGGAAAAGGTATTAGCACGGTCAATATTACGTTAACACTGATACGAGAATCAGATAGAAACCAGTGTTTCCTGGAAAGCTTTTTGCACCAAGCTGGCTTCATTGGGGGTCAATATTGTCTCTTTAATGTATTATTCAGTTTTAACAGCTTCATGGTGAGAGGAAGTTTTCTCTGAGTAATGGTAATGTTAGAATCAAATTATGTTCAGCAATTGTTATAGAAAATCAGATCCAGTTTAATGTTACCCACCTGTATGAATCTACAATTGGAGCTTGATAACATTTATATTAAAAAAAAAAACATATTTTCTTTGTTATCTAAAAAAGTTTTAGCTCTTAACACAGAGGTTGAAACAGTTCTGTGTGTTCAAAGGAAACACTGGTGGAGGAATAAGACAGCATGCTGTGTCATTTATGGTGGATGTGTAGGCATGCTGGGGGATTTTAGCCTACATTGTGCTCAGTTGGTTAAAGCAGTGAAGACACTGATGTTAGAAAACCGTATTTTTTTTCTTGCAATCTGCAAACAACAAATGGAAACTCAATGGAAAAAGCCAACAACACCCATGTATAACCAAGAAAGGGTACTTCTATCCTGATGCGTCATGAACAACATTTTGGCATATTTTGTCAGTTTGACACACTGATTGATCTTCCCACGAGTCTTTCACCCTCAGATCTCATAATCTGAACGCTCATTGGGAGGAGAGCGAAGCACCTGACTTTTGAAGTGAAGGGTAGAGAGAAAAGAGGAAGAGAAAGATAGAGTTAAAGCCAGATACTCCACTCTCTGTTGTCCCTCTATGCGCATCTTGATCTCATCATCGGGTGTGACTCGAGAAGAATCCACTCAGATATGTCTTTGTGAAGTTGCTTTGTTGGGGCTGAACAATCTTGCTAAACTGTCACCTCTTTGCCAAGGATTTTAAGGCCTCTAAAAGTCGTTAGTGTTTCTTTGTTACGACATCACATGGCACATAGTAACAATCACTGACAAAGAGCAGCCATAAAACAAAGACAAAACCACGAAACATATATATATATATTTTTTTTGAATGGGAGGTTAGTTAGCATTAAGAGAAAATGTTACATGTAACAATGTCGATGGAAGGCGGACAAATTGTAGCAAAGACGGCCATTACTAAAAAAGCCAGTTAATCAGAATCAGAAGCTGCTGCCCTGTAGTAAGCAAGACTTCATTAATCAAATGACTTGAAAAATCCAGGATGTCCAATAAATGGCAACAAACATTCATCACGCTGATTCAAGGGATTAATGGCTTTTAAAATCGGCCTGGTAGAAGGCATACGCCCCGTTATGGATTCATTTGGCTGCTGCGGTATGGTAGGAGATGAGGGTAGTGATGAAACTTATTGTACAGTATAGTAGTGGTACCTGAAGGCATTTATTACATTCTTTCTTGAATAGAGGGGGACGCTGTAGGGGGGACAGTAAAAAAGACGGGATCAATTCCCTGCAGAGGTTACATTTTCCTTTGATAAAATTCAACTGCAGATGATCTGATATTAACGCTTTATATCTACCAAACACTGACACAAGTGGTCATACATTCCAAGTGGAACATGATTTATGCCAACAAAATTGCAGAGTAACAAAAAGCGTTTTGAAATGTTCTTACCGGTTTCTGTTGAATGGGCGAGTGATATTAAGAGAGTTGGAACCAGTCTTGTAGTGGCCGGCAGAGCCAAATCCATTCACAAAACTACTGTTGGGGAACGGTGCCTGCACAAATTAAGAAGACAACATTTAAAAACCTTTAAATCCAACAATCTGTGAAGTAATTCAATTAACAGCTTACAAAAAAGGGCCAGAATTGATTTTTTTTAAACGACATTATCATTTGTGTTTTTAACACGATGCATGAAAAACTTTGGATGAGTATTAGAGAGATGTATCTAAACATCCAGCCACATCTAAATCAAAGAAGCAGTAGGAATGAATTTGTGTAGGTTTGAGTTAGTGTGGTTGTTTTCATAGCAGTGGGTCTCACCAAAGGAGTTTCAAAATACGGTGTGGGCGAAGGCGTCCAGGTGGGAGGTACGATGCCGTAGACTGGGTACTGCTGCTGGGGGTAGACGTGCTGCATGTAGAGAGGAGAGCTGTACTGGGACTGGCTTTGGGACTGCTGAGCGTACAGGCTGCTGTCCATGCTACGATAGCCATTCTTTGCAAAGAATGTGTTGATGGCCTTTATCCTTGCCTGACAGTGTGACAAAAATAAATCAACGTTAAATGACTCAAATCAGCTTCACAACAAGGGGCATTTCCAAAATGACTCAGGAGTGTTAGCCACCTTACCATAATGGGTTTTCCCTGAAATGTTTTTACTTCCTCTCTCAAGTACTTGTAGGCCTGGAAGATGATAAGAGAGGATCATGAAGCAATTCATGAGGCTGCATATCAGCTGAATAATTCAGACAGTGTGGAGAAGAGCGCAACTTGACATGAATTACCTGTTGAGCATCTGTGTCTGATTGGAATGTGATGTACCAGTTGTTGTTATGCGCAAACTCAACACTCATCACCTTTGGACAGTTGTCATTTTTGAAAAGAGCCTCCACTTCCTGTGAAACAGATACAAACAATAGTCTCACACTTGAGGTAAATACCAATCACAACTTGGGGCTTCCCAAGACTTTGTTTTTTTGAGCATATAAAGAAGTTAGTTTTACCTCCACAGGGGTTGTTTCAGGGACCTCCCTCAGGATGATAATGCACCGCTTGTGATTGGGACGCACCTTCTCTCCTTTCTCATCCACTTGTACCATCGGAGAGGCTGAGGAAAATTCATGGTAATTATGTCACACCACAGACTCGCGTCGACTGATTTAAAATAAAACTTCTTAAACTTCCAACTTACATCTCAGCACGTCAAGGATGAGGTCCATGTCAGTGGTGAGGGCCTTGATGCCCTCCATGCTTGCTATAGTCCAAATAGGGACAAACTGGTCACTGTCCATCTGGGACATCAGGTACAAATCCTTAGAAAGGTTCTCTCTGAATTAGAACAAGACAGATTGTTGCAAGTTAGCCGCCTGCTAACTAGGGATACTTTCTAAACCATAAAGTATGCAAAGGTGGGCTGAGTGCTTTGCTCTCACCTAGAGAAATAAAACTCCAGCTCTTTCTTCAGAGACTCTCGTAGATTCTCCGAGGAGACCGGTTGTTCATCAGCTTTGGAATCTGGTGAAAAACAAAACGACCAGTTAGACATGATTTAACGCAACTGTTCTACTGTGAAGACAACTTTAAACAACCAATCAATCTTTATTTGTATAGCATCAATTCATAACAAATGTTATATCAAGGCACTTTACGAAAAGCAGGTAAAAGACCTTACTCCTTGTTATATTATGTTACAAAATAGCAGGTAAATGACCAGTTTAAGAAACAACATAACTGGTCTAAACTGGGAAGCAATTCATGAAAATGAACAATTTGGCTAGAGCTCTATCGTTAACTAGAGACAGCACTGAACAACACAGTAGCAGCAAGAAACAGGAAGTGAGGCAATATGCTCACCGTAGAAAAAAAATAGGCCTATAATGTTCAGTTTTAGATCTACTGTTGATAGGGCTGTTCCCTGATCAGAATTGTTAGTCACACTTCAACAGATCCACTCACTCAACTAATTCAACGTCTTCCCTGCTGCTGCGTTTTAGTAAATATGACATAGACGGAAGCACTTCATTTAATATCGCCTACATTTATTTTATCTTTTTTTACATGCAAGACGCACGCTTTAATGCCTTTGATCCTCTTGCCTTGTGGTCATAGTTCAGTTCTAAAATCCCATAAGTTTTTAAACACTCTGTTGTCATTTAAATTGTTGGGTAAAATAGATTGTGTATCATTTTATTCTCAGCCTGTGAAAACATGTGTGTTGTGGGGCTCCACAGTATAGTAGAAATAAGTATAACCAGTGGACATAAAGAGACAGTAGTCTGCAGGTTCTAATTTCCTTATAAGGCTCCACCCAATGATTAAATCACCTGATGGGGATACCCACCTTCTGACTGGTAGAGGAAAACGTGCTGCTATGTGTAGAATATTTGAGTAACATCACTCACAGAAATGTTTCTTATTAAAGCTGTGGAGACTATGATATCAGACCATAGAACTTTTTTTCTCAACGTTTTTTTTTTAATCCCTTACAGACTCTTTTACTTTGATTATAAGGAAGAATAATTCTTAGTTGCAGTTGATGTTTGGAGACGTGACTGACCTGACGTCCCCGTGGTGGCCTCGGCGGGGGAAAATCCCAACTCTGGAGGGTCCATTCCATTAACTGCTATCTCAGCTGTTGCTGTGGAGCTGCTGTCATCCAGGGCCGTGAATCCCACAGTGTACTGCTTGCACCCAGCAGACAAAGGCTCAGAATAACCTGTGAACACGGTAGTGTTTCATTTAGAAACAACAAAGGGCTCCTTTAGCTTGTCTGTTTAGAAAGTACAAGTGTCCCCCCCTTCTCAAAAAAGTATTTCTATACATTAAAATGAACTTTTTTTTTTCCACTTTAAAACTCATTCAGTTGTGATCAATTCTATTATGAGTTCCCCAGGAGTTAATAAATCGGGCCAATGGCAGTGTATTGCACCTTCACTGATGTCCGAAGGGGGCCAATGAGGACTGTTGGTAACAGCCTCACTGGAGGCCACAGGCATCTCCTGCCACACCTTGGCATTTGGGTTCAAACCGGCGCCCTTAGAGGTGACCTTAAAAGCAGAAACAGCGTTATTAGCAAAGTTACAGCAAGAGCAAGTCAAGGCTAAATAACACAAACAGTCTAATTGACACTTCTGCATTTGAATAGTTTATACACTAATATTTGTATTCACACAGATTTTATGTGTTTTATCTGCAATTTAAATTGTCACTCCACAAAATATCATGCATTTAATATTCTAGTGAGTGACCTTACACCAGCATTAGATTAGTCTTGGACTACAAGACAGCACACAGCATGTTTCAAACTCATTTGTTTACAACACAAACAAACTGAGGTAAGATTGAAATCCAATACTGAGCACTGAGCAGCAAGATCTGAGCAACTTTGATGCAGTACAACTTTCTCTAGCTCTCAATGGTAAGAACCACTGCCCTTGAAATAAACGTCAGCCTGGAAAACGACGGGAAACATAGAGCATAAAACAACGGGCTCCGACTAAACTATAAAATACTAGTGGCCGGATGCCACAATCATGCTCCTTCAGACAAACAAAACACCTTGACTTCATGAAAATATACAACCAATTTGTGTAAAAAAACAAAACTTAACAAATCTGTATTGTATAGGTTTAAAAAAGGTGCACATTTATCCCTCAAGTGTTTGACAGAAACTGAAATTAAAGTTGTTGAGATACTACATCTTCACACTTCGCATGAAAGCCCATCAACTGTCACAAACGCATTAATTACTTAAAACACTAATTGAAATCAGCTTGGGCAATCTTAGGATGGCAGAAACACCTGCACACCATTGTGCGTCCAAACACCAGAGATACGGGGAAATGGGCATCATAGGGCCCCGTGATCCCCTGTCAACTAACCAGTCTATAACCCTGTCAAATCATAGGGAGGAGAATAACTACTGAAGTGTTGAGAAACCAGCATGTCTATTTTGTTATAAATGTTGACAACACAGGGTCAAACAACAAACTAATACAATTATACAACTTTTGAATGAACATGATTCAAGGAATTGATGTCCTGGGCTGGGGAGTGGCAGAAGAAACCCCTGACCCTTGCAAAGATCTCTGGGCCAAGAATAGATCACATACTGTGCATATTAAGGCGTTCGGATACTGATGTGAACTAAGTGTGCTTTACCCAAATATGAGTAAGAGACAGGTGCACACATCTTTAAAAAAAAAAAAAAATGCCACTAGCTGTTAAGTTTGCCAGGTTTTCCCACTTTTGACATTGCCACTTGCTAACAAATCCACCTCCTCCCTGCAGAAGCACTCGGCCTGACAAGTCCAGCTGCCGGATACACAACACGTCTCCAGACACTTCTCCTCTTCTTCTCCAGGTAGAAAAAAAAAATAAAGGTCAGGCCTCAGGTGTCACTCAAAACGACAACGAACAATTATGACCCCGTGCAACTTGACACGTTGGTTACAATGCACGCTTCTGTGTTACAGGGCCAAGTAATGTCAGCTGACCCTGCTGCGCAGCACAGGCCAAGGTATTTGCAACGCATGCCACTGCGCTAGCTAAGTCAGCTAAGCAAGCCGCGATTAGCTACCAGATAACATTTGTGATTGGCACCTTTCATCCTTTGACCGCCGATCTAAAACATCCATCACCACACAAGTCGAGGACAACTTCAGCAATACGTCTCCGCTTAAAAAAAAAAAAAAGAAGCGGTCATTCTACGTTGGTGTTACAGTTTTAAGTTGCAGGCTGCTGATGATTACTCAGCAAACTACTTAATGAGCTTGGCTGCTCCAAGAGGCTAAGCTAACAAAAAAAAAACTCCTAAATGATCCTCCTGTGGCTGCTGGTGATCAAGTTAGTAGCTGTGCAAAACGCTGCCGTATGTGTGCTGTCCTCTTTACTGTGTAACACAACCGGACAGTGATTATGCAAATGATCACTAAGTCGATAACGAGCTGAACATTTTTACCTTATTAGGCGTCTTATGTGGATTAATTTTAGCAGCTCGATCACTATCGTTCACTCCACACACACAGGGAGAGAGAGAGAGGGGCGAGGAGGGGGGTGGGGTAGTGGTGGTGGTGTTGGGGGGGGGTGCGAACTGTGCTCACAGGGTTTCCCAGTCTTGCAGCTAGCTGAATAAGCTAATAAGAAGGCCTCACTCACCATGCCGCCTGACCCTCTCTCGCTCCCCGGCGGAGCCTCGTCCTTCCCTCCGGTCTCCGGTCCGGGATCAGCCTCCTCCTCCTCTTCCTCCTCTTCCTCCTCCTCCTGCAGCAGCAGCAGCGGCGGCGGCGGCTCTCCGCTCCGGTCTGAACTCATCAGCCGCTCCTGACTCACTTCCACCCGCTTCGCGTTCTCCCAGCGCGCCCCTTCCCCCCCACCACCACCACTACCTCCTCCTCTTCCCGAAGTAAAAGGTAAGGCTCGGCGGTGTGACTAGTCGTCTCCTGCTCGACAGCACACTGAATCTACTAGCTGGCTAGCTAGCCGGCTAGCTGGTGAGCTACCGACTGCGGCTAACGACCTAGCGTGCTGTGAATCAGCCTAGCGGGGCTAACGCCAGCTAGCTCAATGAATCAAACCTGCGCGTTGCGTTACTGCCGGTGTGAGCTTTGCAAAACCATGACTCTACTTAGACCTCAGGGTGCCCGCGGTTGTCTCTCCAACAATCACGACACACACACACTTCCTACACGGGCGACCGGAGCGGACACTGGGGACACGCAGCCTTCCTCAGCGCACGCACACAGTCCGCCGACGTCCCGGCTGCCACCGCGAGTTCTCGGTGACCTCTGCAACAAACCATTTCCTTTTCCTTTTCCGGATGCACCGCACTTTTTTTTCTTTTTTTTTTTTTACCATCTGTTAAAAAAGTCATTGTTCCTATATATTAATACCAAATTCTGGAGTAGACCTATAATTTAAATACTTATTTTAGCTGCATATTTTATTGTTTTGTTCAAGATATTAAAAGTTAAATTCCAGCGACCTTACTTTTTTTTATTTCAAAGCCGAAAGGGTGACCGATCTAAAAACAGCCTTTAAAGATGTAGCACTAACAAATTGATGATGTATAATGATATGTATGCTGTTTGTGTCCTTGGCACAGGGTTTACATGAACTATTTGTTATATGTGTATCTCCTCTCTCTGTGTGTGTGTGTGTGTGTGTGTGTGTGTGTGTGTGTGTGGGGGGGGGGGGGGGGTTGGGGGGGTTTATGTCCATGGATTGGATTGTGGGTTTTCACCTATGGTTTTCACTCCTGTTTGTATTGTGATGTAATAAAAATGTTAACAAAAATTGTATTTATTGTTGATGATTTGTTTCTAGAAGAAGACTCAACTGCGGGTTGGGAAGGAATCTAAAATAGCAAAGTTTGTCTCCTATCCTGGTTTGAAACCATAGTTTGAAAGAAACACATTTTTTAAGAAACAAAATAATTTAAATATAATGTAAGCCTACATCTCCAAACGTCGTAACCTCTTCAATCTTTAGCTATTTATGCTATTAGTATGTCACAGTATAATGTCTATTGTGTGTCCAGTTGTAACAATAGAAGAAGAATTTAATTTTTTTGCACATCTGTTTTCTTCTGCAATTACCAGTACTCTGTTTTACAGAGTAGCACATTTCTTCAGATTGAATAATAACGCTGCTTCCTCGTTGCCCATATTCAGGAACAGCAAGCAGGTTTAATGAGTAGTCTTTTGTTTGAGATCAAAAGAAAACTGATGTTATCACCTTGTTTGCCCCTCTTGAATAGCTCAAATCAGGAAGGACAGAAGAATTGAATGACCACAGAAAGCTTGATCAAACATAACCCACACAGCATTATGTTGTCAAACCACTTTTTATTGGACTATCAATGTTGTAGATAGAAATGGCTCCAGTTGTTGGGCTCCCTTTGAAATACTGATAAGGAAAGAAAAAGTGACTGGATTATGCATGCCACAGTTAGCGTGCTTAGATATTTTGTAGGGGAATCTTCATAGACATGTTTCATATGCATTTTAGAGGCTTTGAACATAAAGTAAGGGTGAGCTATATTAACCTAAAACTTCTACTTAATCTAAAAGCATAGCTGCAATAAATCACATGTAAATGTTTAGAACACTGAAGGGAATTTATTATCACCAGTATTATTAAATCTACGTATTTTGAAGTGTTAAAATTAACAGGAGTACGTCCACTAAAAAGATCTACTGATGGAAATGTTGCAGTCAACACAGAATGTTCAGATTCAGGTTACACAGCGCCCCGACCTTTGCTTATGAGTAGCTCATCCGCATTGTTTTACTAAATTGTGGGTAAATAAAGTAAGATTCTCAGTTGAAATGGTTCTTCAGACAAGTCATATTCTACTTTCTTAATACAAAGGACAGACAGTGATGTTTTGTTTTTTTAAATGTATATTTTTCAGTTGTTACTTGATGTCTTCCATTTTTTGCTTCACTAAAACATTTGCTAGTTGTCAGAGCAACAGAACAATGAATTCTAAGAAACAAAAACACATTCAAGATTAGGATTGGGGAATCAGTCGCTCCTTTACCAGAGCATGTGAACATGTATTGAAGACTTTATAATGGAACAGAAAAATTCCCCACTCTGACTTGTAAATGCTAAGTTTGGCAGTTTTCAGTGTGGCCTATTTTCCGAGTGGACTCCTCTTCTTGATCACATGCTCCATGTCGGTGTGTTCCGATGTGTCCAGTTTGATGTTGTACTTGGCCAGGATCTTCATGATGGGCCTGATCTTCAGCCACCACTGTGTCTTAGGGATGCGATGCCTGAAACAGACGGAGGAGGGGTCATTCCATATAGTCTCCATAAAACATGTTACTTGTAGTACAGTAAGTCAAATTGGCGAAACATTTTTCTTACTCAAAATCTGTGTCTCCCTTCAGGTCAGCAAGAGGCTGGAAAGTGAGAGCCCTTTTCTTCATGCCCAGCACGCAGGCAGAGTCTGGTGTGTTAGCGAAGATACGACCTAAAGGGGACAAGAAGTTAAACAAATCCAGTTTACTAAACGTGTTCTGCTCCTTTTGATCCTTTTCTTTGCATTCTCATTCCTTATGCAAAGCACTAAAATGGTCTCTCTGTTGGATTTCTACTATATAAATAAAGCCCTCTGTTTTACCTATTTTTGTTTATTGTTATGCTTTATTCATTTCTAGATGTACACAGGTCACTGGAAATGACATCCAACTCTCGATGGGACTTACAAACAGAGACGTTTAAGCTTCTATCTAAAGTAACAGTCGTCAATTTTCAGAAAAAATTAACATTTTATATGATTCTGATAATATAACTGGACCCTAATTAATGATTGTTTAATATGAGAGTACCATTTTAATGTTATAATATTTTTAGTGGTACAAAATGTTAACTATTTCACATACTGGTGATTTGTTACAACATTGTATGCTTTTATAGAAGTTGATCCAAAGTTTTGTCTAAGTAGGCATCTGCAAACTAATCAGTGATGAAGCCCCAAAGAGACATGTTGTTCAGGAATAAGTACAAAGTGGTAAAAGTCTTTCAAAATTATATCTCGGTACAGTACTTCAAATAAATGAACTGAAATCACATTTCACTGCTATCTTTTTGTAAAACCAATTCTCAGAATATGCAACAGAATCATTTGATCCAATGCTCACGTACCATGCCTGTAGCACTCCTTGAGTTTCTCAGAAAGCCACAGCACAGACTTGGCCCCCATCTTTGTGCCAAAGTTTCTGTCAAAGGGTGTTGGAGTGCCGCCCTGTAGTCAATCAAAGACAGACACGCGTGTTATTGTTAGAATTGTAAAAATAGAAGAAGAAAGGACTAAATCTGTTCCAGTTTTCTTAGAGTGGATTGGACACATCACTGCATGAACTGACCTGCTGCATGTGTCCCAGAACGTTCTTGCGGCAGTCAAAGATGCCTTTTCCTTCCTCTGAGTACAGGTTGAAGACAAAGTCAGTGGTGTAGTTGGCGTTACTGTTCTCATTCCTGATGTAGAACAAACAAGGGGCAAACTATTTTACTAGAAGGATGTTTAGGTTTACTTAGCTCATATGCCTTTAGAGTAAGTGGCCCTTTTCACAGCAAACAACGTTTAATCAAGTTTGTTGCCTCAGAAGTAAGCACTTAGACTTCAGGTATTGGAACAAAACACTTCATCTCATCTACAAGTGTGGGTCACACCTGATCAAAACCCACCTGAGAATCAAACCTCTCTTCACTGTTGTCTTCATCTTCTCCAGGAGATGTTCTACATTCGCCTACAGGTCCAAATACACACATCCCGATCAGAACACATCACTGCCTTAAAGCTTCAGAGATTCTAAAAACCTGAACACCTGACAAACAGGCGCAGTCATCAGCTCACCTCCAGATCTCTAATGCTGAATTTCTCCTCAAAGATGTAGGCGGCATCAGCACCAGCAGCCATACCAGCCATGGTGGCCAAGTAGCCGCAGTATCCACCCATAGTCTCAACAATGAAAACGCGGCGCTTGGTCCCTGCTGCAGACTGCTTTATTCTGTCACAAGTCTGCAGAAAAACACAGGAGCAATATATTTAGCTTAATTCTTATTGTATATATGAGTGTGTGTATGCTGTTGAGGCACTGACAGAGGTGATGGTGTTGAGGGCGGTGTCAGCGCCGATGCTGAAGTCAGAGCCAGGGACGTTGTTGGAGACGGTGGCGGGGATGACCACCATCGGAATGCACATCTCCTCGTACTTCTCTCTGGCCTGAACCATCTCCAGGCCTCCCACATAAGCCTGCAGCACAAGGAGGAGGTTAAATTAAACTATTTCAGGACATTTTTTTTGTAAAGGTGGCATCAGCCATTATTAACATGACTTTTATATTTGTAAAAGTGAGGAATGGCTGACACGTCTTACCTCAAATCCACCGATGATCACCAGAGCGTGGATGTTGAACTTTGCAATGTTCTGGCTGATTTCCTCCAACATTTTCCCTGGAAGAGTTCTTTTGGGACATAGACAAATTGCACAGTGTGAGGTTTTGCAGTCTAAGGAGCGACGTTTTACTGTATGCGTTTTTTTTTAAATTTTTTACTTGTTTTACCTCTTGGTGCCCAACATTGAACCTCCTTTTCCGGTCCAGCCGCTCACTGCAGTCCAGACAATCGGCTCAATCTGCAATGAGGACAAAATACTGACTGAAAATGGGTCAAGAAGAGCAGTGCAATCAACAGATGGCAGCCTTTTATGTTAAGTTTGGGAAGTTTTTATCTGACAAACTAAGTGGTAAACGTGCTCTGTTTTATTTGTGTTTCCTTATGGCACTACATGTTTCGTAAGTTATGTCTTGTAAACACTGAAGCTTGGGCATCTTTAGGCATTTGGACAAAAAAAATCAATTAAACATTTTTAAAGAAATGAATTAACTTTTGATACACATCCCTGCTACCATTTCTTGCAATAACATCATTGAAGTAGTCTAGATTTAAGTTTTGTCCTGTTTGTTTCCTATTTGTTTGTCTATCATACCATGAAAAACATCAGGTTTCACATCATTCTTAACAGATTTATACCACATTTATAGTAACAATTGAAATTCTGGTACAGAGTGGGGAAACTCACCTGTCCATGAGCCAGACCGTCGAAGCCGTCATGGACAGCCAACATGGTGTGACCCTGGATGATACCCATCCTGACAGCTGAGCGAACGGCAGCATTCATACCAGCACAGGGAGCGCCAATGTTCATTATAGCCACATTGATGTTGCTCTATCAGTAAAAGGAAGCAATAAGGTGGACAAAGGGTTGAGGATTGGAACAAAAATACTGGTGTATATGTTTAAATCATGAATGTAATGTCCATAAAGACAGTTCAGAGATTATGGACACTCCTCACCTTAACATCTGGGGGGTTGATGTGAGCCAGCAGCTTGTATGTATTCCAGTTGTTCTCAAAACTCCTTCAATTTAAAAATAAAGTTCAGTGCTACTTCATCAGTGAAAATTAAAATCATTCATTCTGTTTTTTTTTTTTCAGTATTTAATTTGGGGAAGATATTAATTTCTGCCTGTATATAAATTGAGTTTATTTCCCTTATTTTCCTCTCATGTTTACTGAGCTTGCTGTTTTGTGTTTTTACCTTAAGCTGAATATTTTCTTGGCTAAATGCAATGAAATCATTATAACATTTGTTGGATTTTAAGAATATCAAAGACTTACTTTCCTCTGAGCTTGATGGCATCCTCAAATCTGCCCTCAGCCATTGCAGCGGTCACATCTTTGGTCTGATGCCAAGAGAGAAAGAAAGAATGTAGGAGAGAAAGAAATACCCTCAAAACAAGTAGCCTATCACTCAACAAAGAAATGAGGTGGTTTCTTATTTGGTATGAAAATACTGTGACGTACCACTTGCACACACTCCATGAGTGGCAGTCTGACTGCTTGGTTCCCAGACAAGCTGACCACACAGGCAGGAGTTTCTGGAGTGGCCTCCAGCAGCGCCATCACTGCCTCCACACCCATCCTGCTGCCCTGGATCACACAAACACAAACACACAGAGTCAGATCTCCGGTAGTGTGTAGGGACTGGAGAGGCAGTGGTATACACTTTACTTTATACTTGTAGTTTTTAGAGAAATTTACCAGGATTCTGTCGAAGGCAGAGGGTGTTCCTCCTCTTTGAACGTGTCCAAGAACAGTGGTACGAGTATCAAAGCCGAGCCTTTCAGTCACCAGCTGGTGACGAACAAAACCACCTGTTAGCATGATGTGTTCTCTGTGATACTCGGAATAAAAATGCATCACACTGACATCAGAAAGAAGTGCTTGCCTTTTTGATCTGTTCGGATGTGATTGGTTTGCCGTCTCTGGCCATTGCACCCTCAGCCACAATGATCACATTCAGACGAGAACCTCTGGCTCTTTGCTGTTAACAAATAACAATCAAAGTAATGTAATTGATGCAATTTGAATAAAAAAATGATGGAGCAGCTTGGCAGGCATCTTCAACTGCTAATACAGACACACATACATTTGTCAACCTCCTGCACAAGTGGTCCTCCCAACCCTCATCTGGTGGCATCTCTGGAATGAACACCCAGTCTGCACCACAGGCCAACGCCGTCACCAGGGCCAGATACCTGCAGACGGGCACACACACAGGATAAAGCCAAAGTACTAGCCAAAGAGGACTTAATGTTCTACTGTATATACACTGGGATGAAAGAGAGCAGATAGGAGGGGGGGGATTAAGCACAACATAAGAGTGGCATTTTTCAAAAGTATTTTTCCCTTTAAGTTGTTGGGAATTGGGGAAAAGAGATGCCACTGAGTTTCCCATCCAGATACAAACTGTGGACATGGTGAGTACCATGTCTGCCATGTTAGCTAAAAAGATGCCTAGAAAGAGCATTTAACTGTCGTGGTTTCATTTTCTTTTGATGCCAGTATGAATGAAAGCTATAAGATAACACAAATAAAAGGGAACTGAAAACCTCTTTCATTTTCAAAAATCTAAATATCTGCAGTCAATGATCATGCTACAGAAGATCCTGACCGGTGAAGTTGTGTGTTTATACACACACAGATGTGTACCTGTCAATAGACAACACACACACATGGACCAAGTACACAAGGAACTGACCCGCAGTGTCTTCCCATCACTTCCAGGATGAACGTCCTCTGGTGGCTGTGGAGTGACAGAGATTATATCTTTATAGTGTCTATAGTGTCAATTAAACAAACAAAACCCATTTGCTCATTTTACTGTTTTTTCCTGCTGCTATGAAATATATTTTCTACATGTTGAAATTAATCACTGTGTGGGTAGACGTTGGGTGGCAATTGTGCTTTACCTCTGTGCAGTCGTGGTGATTGCGTCGACCACCTCGATGATGCGATGCAGGGCAGAGTCAGTGCCGATGGTCATGTCTGTTCCACAGAAGTCATTATCGATGGAGCCCACCATGCCCACGATGTTCAGGTGGGAAGATTTCTTGGCCTCTTCATTTGTGATCTTACCTGCAGAAAAGAAAACAGTCACTGATAGTAGTACAGGTGAAAAGAGAAATATACAATACCTAATATTAAAAAGTGCAATTACACCCGATGTAGGTTCACTGTAAAGGATGAAAGCATAAACAAGAAATGTACAGCCAGCAACTCTGAGGCTCAACATGCTCAATGCTAACTGCAAGCTAGCATGCACACAACTTAAAGCAAAGTTTATGGATATTACCTATATAAAGCATTATATGACACTTGAGAGGATAATTTGCTTTCCTGAGAGAGATGCGTGCACAATTCTATGGCCAAACATTCAATATTTTGATCAAGATATTTCCCTTAAGGCAAAAAGTGTGAAGCTGTTGGAAAATCCAATAAATCACCAAAATGACCAAGAAGCACTCCTCTAGGGAGCAGACATATTTGTTTAATATGTAATCTGAATGTATCAAAAGGTGTTTAGATATTTGAAGCCTTAGCAATAACCAACCCAACATGCAGGAGTTGAGAACTTTTTAATGGTACCTGTGAATTAAAGATATCCATAATAACCTCCATGACGTTCTTAAAGGCACATCTGAGTGTAAAGCCTGAAGTAATATAAATATTTAACTTCTAATATTTCCCAAAACCTCTATTTCTGTCTCTTTACCAGCTTTGACAAGGTCCGCCAGCAGTCCACTCCACTCAGTCCTGAATTCGTTGGCTCCAGTCAGACTGCCATCTCCTCCAATCACACACAGGTTGGTGATGCCCAGCTTAACCAGGTTACGAGCTGCAGTCATACGGCCCTCTCTGCAGCGGAAATCCTTACAGCGTGCACTGCCTATCACTGTACCCCCCTAAAAACATCAAGATGAGAAGCAAGTTGCATAATACTGTAAAATCATGTGAGGTTGCAGCCTGCCTTTGAGGTGGAAGTATAAATGTATCTCTCATTTCAAATGTTTCATTTCCCTGTTGAGGGAGAATCAAGCGCTGTTTTAAGGGTGAAACTGTCAATGTTGTTCCAGTTCTGTTAAGTGGTGATGTAAGGGACAAAAGAACAACAGATGAAGATGAATGCATTGATTCATCTACTTGTGTACTTTTGCTTTGTTGTGTATTCTTTTTCGTAACTGCAAAGTATGTTTAAGGACATGGTGGTGTGGTTATTTTTAAGCAATAAAAACAGCACAACAAAATGAAGAAAACTAAACTTAACCAAAAGTATCAGAAAGGCTAGACACCAGTGAATGTCTTGTTAGATGAACCAACACTTTAATACCATATTACCAGAACCACAAGACTTGTAGATATCTTAGTTTCTATACTACAAAAACATCATATTGCTCCTGTGTGTAGGTATCGCTGTGTGAGTCTGTTTTTCTTCTGTGTTCAATCGGCTGCACGTCACTCACCAGCTGCAGCATCATGGACACACTCTCCCACGTGGCGAGGCGGATGTTGTCTCCTCCATCCACCAGACCTTGGTAGCCCTGCAGCACAAATGAACATACACTGTGGTTATAACAAGATACAGGTCTGCCTTCAAATGGATTGAAAACCAGCACATGCGACAGCGAAAAAAACAAAAAAAACACTCACTTTTCTTTCATAACAAAATCCTCTTACGCTTTGTGCATCAATATATTGTATTTATTTGTAAAATCATGGCAAGGTGTTAGACTGCAGACTCATTCTGTACCTCATGAACAAAGTAGACTTTTGCTCCGGTGTAGAGACCCACTCTGACTGTGGCTCTCACCGCAGCGTTCATACCTGAGACACACAGAAAACACGGTCTGTGAGCACTTATTAACTCACACTACAACACAGGGGATCAATGTAATCAACATTTCTTATCAGGACATGGAGACTTTACAGACCTTTCTTAACCTTTAAGTGACCTCTCATTGGCAACAGATGAAACAAAAATAACCATAGGGAAAGGACAGGGGTCAAGTTAAGGGGGACTGTATGTCTTGTGCACCATGGATGTGCAGTACACTAAAGGCCACAGTGTGAGCTTGTGTTGTGAGAGAGCAAGGTGGCATGTGGCGGCTCTTGTTTCAGCAGACAGCAGCTGAGGATCGGGGGGGGGGGGGGGCGTTTCTCTCTGTCCATACCAGAAAAAGGTCAGAGCCACTAAAATTAGCCCCGAAGATGAGAAATAGGTGAACACTTACAGGCAGATAAAGCCCCTGCATAAAGAGTAAGGGTCAGGTTGGAGGGGAAGATGATACAGGAAGATGGCACGAGGAAAAAACAGAGACATCACCCAGCTTAACTCAAAATTAGGTAGTGGTTACAGGCATAAGTATGTGTTGTGTGTATGGAATTGTTTTAACCATGTTTATATGTGCATCTTTTGATGATGTAAGTATTGCTTAAATACAGGATGAGTAAATCATTATATGCTTTGTCATTGTACAGACATTTGAGTGTATGCTGGATGAAGCTCAAACACTGTTGGTGTTGTGTACTCATGATGATGTAATCTCCATTTATTGCAAATGTCTCTTTGACAGCTGGCCTTCACTCAGATCAATGGAAAAAATGCTTCTTGCCCTTTCTGTTCTTTGGCTCGTGAACTCACTCAGCACGTCATGCAGTCAGAGAATTTAACATGATACTTATTTGGCGTGCGTACGATAGATGCCAGCCGACTCTTCTACAGCTGGTGGGGATTCAGTGTTGTGCAATCAGAAACACCATCAGGAAAGATGCTGTCCTGTAACCGTTGCAATTTTAACAGTTCAATTTGTTTTTGGTGAAATATTACAGCCTTATCTTCTGCTTACCTTGTGCATCTCCTCCTGACGTCAGCACAGCAATGGAGCGTCCGAGCCCCATCTTAGTGGGGTCCATGGTCGGGTGGATATCCTTTGACATGTTTCCAAAGGAAGCTGCTCAGGCACACCGGTGGGCACAAAAAAAAAAGAGAACGAACAGAGTGCAGCTGCTTCTCCTTCACTCTCTACTCCTTAGAGGAGGCACTGGTGAGGGTAGTCTACAGGCTTTATAGACTAACTGTCCCTTATCCTGCCCCAAGCCCCCTCCCACTGACACCCTTCACCACTCACTCACACACACACACACAACTCTACTAAATATACATCAGGCCCACTGACCACCTGCAGGGGACAGTTACAGAGAAACACAGAGGACACACTCATGTGACAGGATAATAATGAGCATTTATATGGAAAAATTCAACTTCTTTGGTTTATTTCATCACCTGTACATGAGTTGAGATGCAGCTGCAACCTTTGGGAGTTCATCAACAAGGACCAAAGTAAAAAATACAAAATGTGCATGTTGCAGCTTAGATTGAGTTTTTCTTTCATGTTATGACCTGAATCATTTTGGCTTTGTTTAAATGTGTATCACATAACATGTTTGTTAAAGTTCTATCTTCAGTTTCTGTGACATTTCATGGCCTTAATAAAAAAAAAAAGCTGACCAAGCAGCTCATCTGACTTCATATCTTCCATTTTTGTCACTGGATACAGAAAACAAATGTGAAATAATTTTGATAAAATTGTTTAACTTTGTTATTCTGGTCAGTTCTATATCTTTGAGACTCTATGCTGATACTTTGTAAACTGGCTGTTTTTATTTTTGAAATGCTTTTAAGACCTTAGAACAAATCAATTTCACAGTGTTTCACAGGACATTTAGTGCTTTTCATTTTAAAAAAAAGAAGAAAAAAAAGAGTGAGTCGACTATTCAAATGATTTCAATTGCTAAAAGAAAAATATAACATTGCCGGACAGTTTCCTAGAGACATTTATTATAAACACTGTACAACAATAAAAACCCTATCTCCTCCTAATCCTCTCTATGGATACTATAGCTGTGATTAAGTCTTCAATGACCATTATTTACATTATTTGTTTAAATGTAGTACAGATTCAAGTCATTAACATTGTTTCTAATAGGCGTGGATCTACATTATAGGCAAACATGACTGCCTACAGTATAAAAAATTAATTTTGCCCCACTAAAAAAAAAAAAAGCCTCTTCATTCATCAGACAGTGTTTTGTTACAAGTACAAGCAGCGTTCTTTGGGCTTTCATTAAGGCCAGTGTAGGACAAACATCAGTGTATAGAAAGTCTCCTCTGTACAACTGAGAAAGCTTCTCAGATTATTATCTGCTCATTTCCACATCACCCGTGCGCCCCAATGAGAACTACAAGATCACACAAGAATGAAGAGTACAACGTGCAAACATCGTGTTGCTTCCTGTTTGTGATTTGTTGTTCACTTGGTGATGAAAATTACGATCTTGAGTCTGTATATAGTGTTTTATTTTGAATTTGACCGGATGCCTTGTGTCCAGCTGTTGCGTGCTCCGTTTAAAATAGACTTGCACAGTTTTGAAATGAAGCAAAGTAGTGACGCTGCTGGCCCGCTCCGGAGACGGACCGCGGCGCTCGCTGTGGAAACAGGCATAAGACGGCATAAAGTGCGGCGCTGATGGACCAAGGCGAGCATGGAGTATGAGGAAATTGGCAGTAAGGGTAGAACATATGGTGCAGTTGGAGTGCAATCATCTCTCCTGCAGTGGAGAGCATTGTGGAGAAGAAGGGCCGGACATGAGACTGCAGCTGATAGGAACAAAAGTCTGAAAAAAAGGAGAAGAAAAAAAAAGATGAATATTTAAATCAAATTGACTATCTATAAATTCATCCAAAAACATGTAGGTACCTGATGTAAAGTGCTATGTGCTTTTTTGTGATATCAGTGTTAATGTAAATGTGATAACATCAATATCGTGGGATGAAAGTTTATTCATTGCTGCTGAAAATGAGATGGAAGAGATGTGAAATAATCAACTGATGGTTTGTAGTTTGTTTGCTTTGGTTACTTATACTGGTCATCTGTTCTTTCTCACATTTTATTTACAAAAACAATTGATGAATGAATATTTGAAAAACTGAAACTGTGGTGACGTTTAGATTTAATTATAAAAAAAAGTCTTCACTTGGCATTATTAAATATGTACTCACAGATAACTCTTCAAAGTGCAGGGTGGAGGCCAGTGGGTTTCCACAGCGGGGCCGAGGAGGCAAAAAGCCCAGAGCAGTCTGCACAGCCACCGATGTGAAGGTGGACACCTCCTCATCCAAACGCAGCTCCTCCAGCTGAGGCAGACGCTTTCGCAGCATTGCCACTGCAGGACTCTTAGGACAGGTTTTCTGAACAATCACTTCTGTAATAGATGAAGGTTTTACTGTTACAGTTCAGGGAAATGTTAATTTTTGTGTGTTACAGTGTAAGATTAATCAAACCAGGGACTGTGAAATTAAAGTGATACCTCTTTGCAGGCTCTGAACAGCAAGGACGATATGATTGGTTGGTTCTGGAATGCACGGCCTCTCGTCACTCACTGGCAGCATCTTTTTCTGCGCTGATGAAACCGGGCCGTGCTGCTCCTGATGGGCCGACTTATCTTCCTTCTCAAAACGGGGGGCTCTTAGCAGCTTTCTTCCCGTTGAGAAAAAAATGACCGACTCTCTATGTGGTGCTTGGAAGAATGGCTGCTCTCCAATTTTCCTTTGCCCTTTCTCCTTCTCCTCCTCATCATCATCACCATCCTCGACGCTGCTCACCTCCCTTCCTGTCTCTACCTTTCCTTCACAGAGGGGTTTATTCTTCAGTTCATGGTCTACAGTTGTATCTTGACCTGGGAGCTGCTTTGCTTGTGTCTCAGGATCCTTCACCGTCACACTCTGCTGGTCCTCTTGATCATCAAATAATCTCTGGACAATTTCCTGTGAACAAAGAAGATTAAATCAAATACAGTATGCTATGAAATTTGGGATGTAATGCTTTGATCCTGATGATCCTATAATAAATGTTATCTTTAAGTGCATCAAAGGTGTAGCATCACAACCGCCATTATCTAAAATTGGCAATCAAATGCGACTTTGATAAGATATTAATTTATTTTATTTATTCTTTAGCCTCAAAGTCGTGTTCGAGCCCTCACATGGGGAGGTTTTAAGTCAAAGGGCTATTTTCACAGAGCTGTTTCCAAACTTATCTTTCTGAAAAAAAAAAGAATGAAATCTTTATTTCACTTTCCAAAATGCTATAAGGTATTTTCTTGTTTTACATTTTATTGATACATATTTAAAATAGAACAATGACATCAAATAATAGACCAACAGACTGGATAAACGTCAGCAAGTCAGTCAAAACCCTGACTTGTTTGGACCATCAGTAAGACAAACTGCATAGTTTTTTTATCCAACTATCACACCATAGGGATAAACAAGCAAAAATAAAGAGATGATAAAGTCATGTAGCTTCCAGTTATTTACTCTGGCCTCAACTCTGTACATTCAATCAGAATCAGAGTCGGGGGTGGAAAACATGTACCGTTTGTCAGTCTTTTTTTTTTTTTTTTTTACCAGACTTTGAACAGATTTGTGTAATTGCTCTCTTGACATTTAATAAATCGACATCCTTCCTTGATCTCACCTCTTGGCGTGGCTGAAGGTTGGTCTTGCAGCTCCGCAACCCAGGAGTGCTGCCGTATGGTGACTGTTGAGTTGACATATGCCATCTCTGAAAACAGCATGAGATAGGAGTGCAACTTTGAGATACATCACATAAAAAACAGACAAAAAGTGACAATGCAACACTTGAATACTGACCATAGCAGACATGGGCTGATGCCTGATGTCCCGGACTCTCTGTGGCGTCCATTTTTTAAGTGGAGTTTCATTTAGTGCAACTGATGAGAATAAAACAGCTACAGCACGTCAGGTTAATGTAACAGGAAAACGGAGATACAAATTGCATTAGATTTCCTACATCAACATAACACTCTTGATCTTACCTACTGGTCCACCTTCTGCATGATTCTTTCTAAGCGGGACTCTCTGAGCCTGAGAAAGGAAACAACAGAAGACACATAGTAATTAACCCAGAAATGTAAAAAATAACACAAAGCTGAGGTGAGACAGAAGTCATTTATCCATACAGTGTAGACTGAAGTGCCTCTGCCTGATGGACGGACTGGGTGTTGAGGTGTGGCACCGAAAGGCCCTTCAGCCTTCACTCCCTCGTTCAGCAGGATACTCTGCAGTGCAGCGGGGTCCGGGGAGAACTGCGCCGACTTCACTGATCCTGTGAGAAGAACAAAAGTGAACAGGCTCAGCTGACATGCAAAGGGCAGTTCATAGTAGGGCTTGGCGATATGCCAAAACATTTTAGCACAATAAAAATGTTAATAACAGTCAGTGAAAGGTGAAGACACCAGACGGGGTTTAACTACACTTAAACAGAGGAACATTTCCCCACCTTAAGAACAATGCACGGTGCGGGAAAATGCTGACATGACAGTTTGCTGCTGGGGAGTACCACTCAAATGGTGGAAAAGGTTTGTGGTGTCGCCCGTCCCAGCTTTGAGCTGGTAGGCTCAGCCTTTTCTTCAGTGTGGCTATCCCTCATTTCGGCTGGGTTTCCATTCCATACCCATACCCAAAGTAATCATGAATACCAAAGTTTTCTGAACACTAGAATGACATTGTAAATCATATTAATCTGAAGTGGGAGCCTTCTGTTCACTTGCTAAGCTTAGCATTAAGAATAGAAATCGGGAAATGCATGTCCTTGGTTCATCCAAAGGCAACAGAACTTACATAATAATACTAATAGCTCACTAATTAAGACATAATATGTTGTTTATCTAATCTGTACAAAACAGTGTGTAAATGTCCTTTTGCAGGGTTATTCAGGGGTCATGTGCAGGACTATTTATTAGCCGAGTCATGTATGTTTTCAGAGTGCTGGATAGTAAGCAAGAACATTTTCCAAAATGTGGAACTACAGGTGGAATAATAAGTCAGCAGCCCATAAATACACAAATGTAACATGAGCCTGGAATATTAAACTGAAGTGAAGACGGTGTATTGTCAAAGTCACAATTTAAAGTCAAAAGGTTTAACATCCACTTTCTCGTATCTACTGTGTTAAAGTACTGAATGATCAAGCACATATTATGTTTCCAGTCCTGTTCTTACCAGTAGTTGGTCCAACTTTTTGTCGAGTCATGATAGACACTCGCTGGGGCTGCAAACAAGACAATCAGAACCACACACACAAATGATTATTAAACATATTTAAAGAGTTTTAAAAATGTTTAATTTCAAACAATGAAATCACAAGTCAGACATAAATAAACGTCTTATTTAAACATCTCAAAAGCATCCTATAAAAAAAATAATGTAGGGCCCAAAAGACACTGTTAAAGATGTCTGTAAACAACAATTATAAAGACCAACTCACCACATAGTTATAGGCTTTAGACTGTGGAGTTGCAGATCCCAAACATGGTGCGCTTACTCCCTCATTTCGGAGGATACTTAGTAAAGCAGCGTGGTCAGACTGGAAGTTCTCCCCTTTTTCTGAAAAACACAAGAAACACAATTGGCTGCAAATGAAAAAACATAACAACGTAGTTGACAAAGTCACAACAGAAGAAGGACAACGTGCAAACCTAATAACTCTAATGATCATAGCTCTCTAACTGGATAGAATTGTATATCAACAGGTGAGCTTCACATCAAAGAACTGCATCTGTTGAATCACTTTCAGATACAGTTAGAGTGTGTCTAATGCATGTACAAACAGTATCTACTCTACTGTATTTGTTTACCCAAAGGCCCAACAGTTGGAAGTAGCTCTAAACTCTCTGTGCAGGACATCAGTTTCATGCTCTGTATTGAAACTATGTTAAATTGCATCGTCCCTATTAAATAAATAAATTCAATTCACTTCAATTCATTTATACTGTGCCCTTCAAAGTAACAACAACGTTCAATCAAAAGTTCTTTACCACCATTTAAAATAAAATGATACAAACGTATCTAAACACATGGAAAAGTAGGACTCTAGTATAAAAACATAAAATTGTTAACTACTAAAAAGAGAAAAGAAAAGAAGTAACAGCAACAACAAAACTCTTTTCTTACCGGTTAAACTTTTAGAATAGTTGCCCTGTGAAGTCAGCTGCATGTTCTGGCTAGAATTGGATGAAATGGTTGGATCCTTAAGGCTTAGCAGGTTCATGTTATCCAAACAGGTCTCTGCACTATAAGTAGACTTTGCAGACAAAGTAGTGCTGTGGTTCTGATGCAAAGCATTATTAGAAACTGCTGCTAGAGGCTGGGACAAAGTGTTTGAAGTCTTAAATGTGATGGAAGGGACAGAATGCCCAGACAGCTGGGGAGTATTTTCTGTCGCCTTAAAATGAGAATTCCCCGTTCCTTTTTTTGAATCCAACTTTCTGTTTAATGTGGATGGATGTTTAGCAGGTTTTGCATTTATGTTTTGGGATTTTAGAAAACCTTTGCATGCATTGTTATCAGGTTGGACAGCATGACAGCCTGTCCTTGGTTGTGCAAGTGTCAGAGGATGCTGATTTTCAGAGGCCACTCTCGAGCCCTTTGACTGCGTCAGGTTGAAAGGAATGGGCCTGGTGCATGGCCTTTTATTTTTAGCTTTTCCCTGTAGAAAAAAATAATATAATATTAATGAAATAACAATCGTTAAATGAGATTGAAAATGTTAAAATCTACAGGGGGGGGGGGGGGGGGGGGGGCACTCACAGCAAGAGGTTTCTCCTCCCATCTACTGTGAGATTGACCGAAGTCGACAGGAGTCTGAAGACGAAGGGACTTTGCGAGTACTGGGAGCCGACTAACACCTGGACGCACAGGTGCTTTCTTGCCCATTGGTGAGTTTCCCGGATCTTGGTTCTCAATATTTTCGTCGGAAAGATGACGCGCAGATTGAAGTTTGGAAGGCCTTGGGTGAACTGGCATTTTGTTGTGTTCTTTCTTCGGCCTGTGTGCAGAAAACCAGAAAGTTGCATTTGCAATGATAAATGCAACAAGAATGAATGAATGCATTGATGATTTAAAAAAAAAAAAAAGGCAGTCCCTGAGTTTCGTTATCAATTGCAATAGAAATGTCCTTCTTTTGGGACTTCTAAAATTGCTTCTTTTAGTTCACAAAAGTCAAATTAAGTTCCCAATCTAAATGTTGTCTAAACACAAGCAGAACATAGACGAACTAGGTCTTAATTATTGTTAAAACATTCTGAAGAATATTCAGGAACAATCTGTGTAACAGTAGTTAAATAGGTCACTAATCTGATATCCTAGCAGAAAAAAATGCAATGAAGTACTAAAAATACAGTGAAATGTGTCTTTATCCGTCTTACCTGAGAAAGTCACTCCGGGTTTTGTTCTGACTTTGCGGACGAAGGACTGGAGAGGAATCCATTGTGACAGCAAGGACTGGAGAACAGCTGGAGGAGCAACACAAAGAGAAGAAGACCAAGTTTGTAAACATGCTTAAAATGCACTATTCAGGCTTTGAAGAAAACCAAAAACACATGAAGCAAGCTGCAACTTGCAGACAGTCAGAGGTCAAAAATGAACTTCTCAAAATGTAACAGACATACAAAACACCAAAACGACGTAAATGACTAACTTTGAGCGCAACTGTGGATCAGCAAGAATAAAGACATCAAGCATTGTTTATTTATATGTTTATCATGCCCGAAGACTACAGCATATTCACGATAGTATCCAATTCTGAGCACAGTACAGAGGGAGGTGTTGACTAGCGAACAAAAAAGAGAAGTCGAGCAAGGCCACTCTCTTCACGTTAACAAATACTAAAGTTAAATACGCACATCGTCTGTTCAATACCTTACATACTTTCAAATTAGATAAGGCCTCTGTTTCTTCCTTCTTTTAATTCAGTTAAGAAGTCCTGACACAAATAATTCCAAATGTTTGCGTTTTCCAGGCGTTTTGAACAGGTTTAAAGATCCCTCGATGGTCCTTTCATACCACAGTGGACTGTCAACTTCCTGGACTCGCAGCAGTTTGTAAAAAGCGCGTTTCCCCATTGGTCGCAGTAGGAAGCCGTACAAGCCAATGGCTTTGCGTATTTTGTTATGTCTGGCTCGTAAGCCAATGAGCAACGGATTTTCATAAACAGCACCATGGTAACGACGCCAAAGTTGTTTTACCACGTGATCTCCTTTTACCGCGGCCCATCAGCGACAGAATAAAATATAATACAAGAATAATATAAAAGAACCAAATAGAACTGACTTAAATTAAATTTTTTTTTTGGCAACAAAGAAACATATATACACAGCAAAACACAACAACTTTGAAACAGGGATATTTGTTTCCTTTCTAGATTCATAACACGAGAGATTACAGAGATACTGGATTATTAATAATAATAATAATAATAATAATAACAATAATAATAATAATAATAATAATGACAATATTCATTAACAAAGTCATTAAGGATAACATTGAAAACTGTAGTCCATCAGAAACAAAATCTGATTCATGTCTGCATCTAGCTATTAAAAATGTTTGAATTATTAAATGTGTTTTTGATCCCTGGCATGTGAAATGTGGCTGTCGATTCAACAGGTTAGAAGAAAGGTCTTAACAGGTAACCTTCAAGGGTAAAGACCCCAACAATGTGATGTTTAATTTCCGATAAATAACATTAAATTAGCATCCAAAGCCGAGCAGCCTATTCCCCAAAAAACACTTAAAATAACAACCATTAGATAAAAGATAAACAACTTCTTGAACTTTTATATTTATTAGTGCCTCTAGTCTAAACCATTTATGTTTTCATAGTAAATGGTTTGGCAGTACTAATATATTCTGAAGGTCTACTATCAGGGTCCAGGTTGGAAAGTTAACTCACCCACATCACGCTGTTGATGTTTTTTTTTTTTAATGTAACTTACTCTTCATTCTTTAGATTTAACCTTTTCAGATCATCAATTTTGCCTTTCAAAACTTCCAGTTGTCAGATTACCGACATTATTTAATGAATCAATTCTAATAATTTGATGATGTAAACAAAGTTTATAGTAGTGTTATAACTGTTTCAAACTTTTGTTTTCGGTTTTTAAAAGTAGGCTACATGTTCCGAAAAGGTAAATGGAGTATTTCTCATATTATTCCGTAAACAAATCTTAATTATAACTTCTTGATTCTACTTTCTCCCATTGAAGGCAGGTCCAGAACACTGAGAAACATCAGACCCTCCCTCTCTGTCAGTGACTGAGGACGTCCTGCAGGTGTCGCTGACAGTGCCCTGGTAAAGCCTTATGCCTGCCTGACAGCAGCAACACAACGTGGGTGTCTAACTGTCACCCAGGGGCCCTGTGACACAAGCAGAGGGAAGAAGGCGAGAAGTAGAGGAGGAAACTAGAAAGCCATTCTACTGCAGAAATGGACCTGCGGTCTGAACTGCTCAAATCCATCTGGTACGGTTTTACAGCCCTAGATCTGGAAAAGAGTGGTAAGGTGTCCAAGTCTCAGTTAAAGGTGAGTGTAGGGTGTTTTACCTGGGTTTTGGAAGGACTTTTTTGTCATCTGTATTCATTTACTTCTTCAATCTGCTGCCTCATTTCCTACCTCAATTCATATTTCATCACGTGGGCTCACTCTTAGGACGATTTGGTTAAAATATTTGAAGTACCAGCAAACTAAATGCCACAAATGTATTTACTATTTGACCTGTTGTATTTGATTCTGTTCTTTTCTTTTGGTATACCATTTGAAATTTAATCTCATCCTTAATATTTCCTGTGTGAAACTGTGTTTATATACCACATGCTGGTCAACAAGGAACACATTTGTTCCTTATATTTTGAGTAAAATGCTTTCACTGCTGAAAGAGGGCACAATATGCACCTCTGTCTGCAAGAACACGAGAGTAACAGTTTGCTCTCAGTCTGTGAAAGAATGGGAGCCCTCATCTCCAAGCTGTGCTTGCACTGGCTCTCCATGTACCAGCTTGTAGTGCAAAGGGTCCTCTGACACTGGACCTGGCCAGAGAATAGTCTTTTGAATAGGGTATCTTCACACCATGGGCCTGTGTTTGTCAAAAGAACATTGTTGCAGCAAGAACAAGAACAAAGTGGAAACATGTTGGTGATTGCTGTCTCTGGCACAGAGCGTCAATGAAGCCACTGTATTATGTTGATCTCATTATTATGTCACTTGGTCTTGGTGTGGATCAGACTCCATTTTCAGCCACATCCACGATCTGGGCGTTGTGATGCCTGCACCTCCTAGCTTACAGCAAGCCAGCCTCATGACTAGGCTAATCCCCTTCATGCAAGCAGCCTGTTCACAAGCACCATGTTCTTTAGACCCACTCAGAAGCAAGCAGTTAGCGTGCAGCAGTGGCCTCAAAACTAACAGATGTTGTAGAGCACAAGAGACAGGATGTGGTTATGGCTCAACACACCAAGACTCCTTGTCTGATAGCATGCTTCAGATATAAATTTCACACTCACAGTTAAGAGACATTTGTAGCAGAAAAAGTAAAAGGATGCCTTTATAGAGTAAAATAAATCTGCACCACATCATTAATACTATTGTAGTAGCAGTCAAATAAGTTCACTGTAGCAGTTCACTTTAAATAAAATCTTCTGATTGGTAGCATAGAAATATTTGATTAATCTTTTACTTTCTTTTTACAAATAATTGTATTACCTTACATCTATTTTATAGCTTTTTATCGTTGTCTAATATTATAGCAATTTTTGTTTAATCTTTTAATCTTCAGCCTATATATTTTTCTGTCTGTGCTGTTATGAAATCTTCACACATTTCTTTGTCCTTTTCACACCAACATATGTGGAAAGAAAATCTATTAGAAAGCTCTGTTCCCCTAATATCTGTTTTGTTTGTCTGCTGTCTGTTGTTTTTGGGATACATTTTTGAAGAAATTAGTAACACACACAAAATTTTCAGCCTGCAAACAAACTCATCTGTCTAATAGAAATAGTTTGTTGTGAAGTTTTTGGCAAAAGTGTCAAATCTGCATTCATGTCGGTAAAGCTGTGTTAATTAATGGGATATCTTCTAGATCTCTTGCGTGTTGCATGTTGTTGAATATTTCTCTCTCATATGTTGGTATTTCATTTTGGCATCAGGTGCTGTCTCACAATCTGTGTACAGTCCTGAGTATTCCACATGACCCGGTCGCTTTGGAGGAGCACTTCAGGGACGATGATGATGGTCCAGTTTCCAGTCAAGGTTATATGCCTTACCTTAACAAGTACATCCTGGATAAGGTGATAAAAAACACACCACTTTTGTGTCTTTTTTTTTTGCTTTGTCAAACTGAATGCTTCATCGCTATGAGATTGTCTTCAGTCCCTGCATTTTGTTGCTGCAGGTGGTTGACGGCTCTTTTATTAAGGAAAACGTAGACGAGCTCTGTTGGACTCTTACAGCAAAGAAAAACTACCAAACGGATAAAACCAGCAACACCGTTCTGCCAGAGAAAGATGCTTTTCGCCTTTGGTGCCTTTTTAATTTTCTCTCTGAAGACAAGTACCCTTTGGTTATGGTCCCTGATGAGGTTAGTTGACTACATTTTCTTTTAGAGAAAGAGGAATTTCCTCGCTCTAGCTCATTTAAATTTTGTTCTGTTACACAGAAGATACTTAAAAAAAACATTCTCCCTGTGCTTTGAAGATGAAAAAGATTTTTAGTAATCAAAGCATGAATGTGAATGTGAAAGTCTTAAAGTCACAGTGGCTGTGTGTTTTAATAGTGACACCTGTTTCTAATTTTAGACCTATGTGTATCTTATTTTGCTTCTTTTTTTTTAGTTCAGTTTTGAGACTGATATAAGTGATTGGTATCTCTGAAAGAGGTTGGATCTGATATAACCGCTAAAGACACCCTGGCTGAAACCTCATTTCTTGCCATCATGGAACACGGTGCTCTTTTCATGCAGCAGCAGTGTGGGCTTGTTTCTCTCTTGCAAAGTCTCATTTTGGTTTCCTGTTGTGTGATTTTCACAGCCACTGCCAAGAAGAAGGCCTTGTTTTCAAGGGCAAAGTAGTTTTTTCTAAATTGCGGAGTTAAATAAAGTATTATCCAGTTTTATTTTGGTACAAGATTGTTAAATTAACCACTGCACAGTAACCTGTGGTGTGATGAGTACAACAGTGCTGTTAATACTGGATTAAAATACAACATTCTGTTTTAAAAGATCTACACTGTGGGGTTTTCTGCCAACACCCTAACACAACTTTAGAAATAAGGTGGCAGAAAATGTGTTGCTACTCCTTTAAAAAGTTATTTACATCCTGCCTTAAGTAGAGCACACACAGAGTATTCAAATGAGTAACATTTATTCGAGAGATGGGACAGATCTGATATAATATCGGTATCGGGTCCAATATTGACACCATTTAGGTATTGGATATAGTACTGACAGCGAAAGATCTTTGGTCACTTAAACCTTCTCAGCTTGCAGAGTCTTGCTTTAAAGACATTCAGACAGGAACAGCTCCTTCTATATTATATAATTTGAAAACTTTACAGTTGTTGCTGCTATGTGAAGCCAGCACAACATTCAGATACATTCCTTTGGAAAGTGTCAGTTTGAATGCGTTTAAAAGGAGAATGTATTTCTTCAAATTGGAAATGCAATGCTGTGTTTACTCCAGCTTTGTGTAGCCTTACACATATTACCAACAGCAGCAATAACACTATTATTTACGTTTAAAAACAGAATCCGAATCTGTTTTGGTATCTTTATACAGGTATCAGAATTGGGTTGGATTTGGAAGAAAAACAAGTGGAACAGTTCATCTCTAATTCATTCTCACTTTCTCTCCCTCCTTTCCTCTTCAGGTGGAGTACCTCCTTAAGAAGACATGCATGGCTATGAGCATTGAGTTAAATTGTGTTGAATTAGAGGACTTCTTCTCCCAAGAATCTGTGCAGGAGCGCGGCATTACTGTTTGGGTGTTTCTGGAGATGATGAACACGGGAAAGATTACTAAAGGAATTGATAAAGGCGTCGTCAGTATGGCTATAGAGGAAGTATACAGAGAGATAGTTGGTGATGTCCTTAAAGAGGTAGGAAGTACATCTGCCACCGGAGGTTTGTGTTTAGGTTCCTGAGATGCTTTGCGTTGTATAAGTGATTTATTTTTTTTACGTGTGCTCTGGTTGGGGTTCATGCAGGGTTATCTGTGGAAGAAAGGCCAGCTGAGGAGAAACTGGAAGGAACGCTGGTTCACCTTAAGGCCCAGCAACCTGTCCTACTACACGGGGGAAGACCGCAGGGAATGCCAGGGCAACATAGTTCTGGATGGAAACTGCTGTGTGGAGGTAAACAGAAAGAGACGATCATCTTTCAAAGCTAAACACTGTTAAAAAAAAAAACTGGAATGAACTGTGGCTTGTAATAACTGTGTATCCTTCGTTAGTTTGTGCAGAGAAGAAGACTCACTGATCATTTACCTTTTCATTTTGTTTTTTGTATTTGAGATAAAGTTGTGGGCAACGGGTGGGCAACCTGAGGGTTGGGGACTCCCCCGAGTTGTCACAAGATGAAGCTGAAAGAGTTTCATGTTCGTTAACAGATTCGTCATTTTAACAACTTCTCTGAGGCTTTCTTTTGTGTTACTGGAGTTGTCAGGTTTTTTTTTTCAATCTCAAGGGACCGTAATAAAATGATGCGGGTGTAAAAAACTGTGTTGTTTCTAATCTCAAACAAATTGATTTTTAGAATTCAGGCATTAAAACTAAAAGTGGACAAAGAATTCTGGATGCTATAATCAGTTTTAAGCTTAAGGACGTAGTTAACCAGCTCAGTGTTTCACCTCCACAACGTCTTAAATGAAAGAAACCTAATCAAGGTTTTTTTGAGAAAATCTTCTTTGTAATTCTAGTAGCTGTTTTTGTAGTTTCCAGCCACTAGCTTTGGCCTGAGATGGGGAGTGGGTTACAGAGCTCCTAAAAGCACATTTTTTCTGCGTCCATCTTCAGCATGTTTCTTTTAAAAACGGATGCTTTATCAGATTTCTAGCAGTTCCCCCCTGGAGACACAGGATGTATGAAACATATACTTTTCACATATAGTATTTTATGTATAAAATCAGATCACATTAAACATCGTTCTTGAAATGTTGTGTTAAGTACAACACCAAGTAGACAGTTGTCTTTCAGATAGTTTAATCCAGGCGTTTGCAAATGGACCTCGGCTCTCTCCAGCATGAGATGGCGAAAAGGAGGAGGCTCATGTCAGAATAAATACAGTGCATTATCTTGACCTGGTTACTCTTTGTTTCCTGATAGGACAAGGCAGCAACCAAAGATTAATCACATAGTGTTCATCACAATGCACAATACAAATGAACTCGTAGTGTCCGTCACAAGGCACAGTACAATGTAATGAGAGACAATGTTACTTATGATGTCATGACTATGAGGAGGACAAGGTGGGAGAATTCCCATTATAACATTTTAATGGAGTTCTAATATTCCACTAACCACGTGAGTGTGCAGCAAAATCCGAATCAGCAAATGTCAAATGTATGGCATTAAAGAAATTCAGATCTTATCTACAGAATACCCCAGCATGTTTGTTTTTGACTCAATGACTGTGCTGCCGCTGAATGTCAGACATGCTTTTATTGTTCGTTCTTTTGTTTAAATGCAGATTACAATGAAGTGAATCTGCTGTAGGATAGTGACAAAATGACTTTGCCGTAATCACTAAAGACCCTCCTCTTATTATCAAGAAAAAAAACAACCCACTCCATTTCAGAAAGTCTCAGCTTACAATGATTTTATACAGTCCCAGAGTTGACAGAGTTTCATGTTTACATGTCATAACCAAAAAAAGGTTGGGAACCACAAAGTTTTTTAAAGTTTGATACTGAATGTTTCCTTGTTTCTCAATCAGATTTCCTCACAAATCTCATAGAGTTTAACTAAGCTGAACTCAAGATTAGTCCACCAATAACACTTCCTCATGAATGTGTCTTTTTGATATGAAGCCTGCAGCAGTAGTGCAGGGTCAAGTGACCTGGTGGCTGTTTCTTTTTATGTCTTTATTTCTTCTTAGATGTTATTTTGGGGCTTTTTATGCCATTATTTCTAGAGGCAGGACAGTGGATAGAGTTGGAAGTCAGGGAGAGAGAGACTGAGGAATGACATGCGGGAAAGGAGCTTCATATCAGGTTTGAACCAAGGCCGGCAGGTTCGAGGACTACAGCCTCTGTACATGGGGCGTGCTAACTAACCAATAGGCCACTGGTGCCCCTCTGTTGGCTTTTCACACAGACAAAAGTCAATCATTAGCTTATCAATGTCACAGGATCAAGCCAAGTAATGACACACAAACTGTTCCAAAAATATATGTTTATTTTGTATTTTTTATCAAGGGCACCTCACACTGCACCATGTGTTCCTACAGCAGAAAACAAGCAATCATTCTAAAATCATGCTTTATTATAGGAAATAGACGATGATCAAATATTGTTCGGTCGTACAAAATGGATCATAAACATCCTTTTCCCAGTGAGTTCACAATTTATTCTCATTACTTATCTATATTTATGAAATGGTCACAACAAATGTAACAAGAGAAAAAAAAAATGATTGAGGAATGGCTAATTATATAATTTAATATTTCTTTTTTTGACCAGGTGCTGCCGGACCGGGATGGGAAGAGATGCATGTTTTGTCTGAAAACCTTGTCCAAGACTTATGAGATGAGCGCCTCAGACACCAAACAGAGACAGGAGTGGACGACAGGTCAGAGGAGTCTCACATATGCTAATATTTATCACCATCATCGTCTCCATCATCACATGACTTGGCATTTTCTTCCCCACAGCCATTCAAACAGCTATCAGGCTGCATGTGGAGGGGAAAACATCCCTCCACAAAGACCTGAAGCTTAAGCGACGTGAGCAGCGTGAGCATCGGGAGAAAAGACGACAGTCCAAGGAAGAGGAGCTGCAAAGGCTGCGGGCCCTTCAGGAGGAACGGGAGCGTAAGCTGGCAGAGCTGGACCTCCTGAAAGAGGCGCAAAAGCAGGCTCATGCCCTGCTGGAACAGGACGAGCTCAGGAGGCGCCAGCAGCACGAACAGCTCCAGCAGGCCTTGGAGGTCCAGCTGCGAGAGGCAGAGGAGGTAAGTGTGGAGTCAAAGACGGGTAAGAAAGCTTGAATTCAGAAAGCACAAAGGTTGACGTGTTCTTTCTGTGTCTCTTGCTGTGGGATTCAAGGCACGGGTCAGTATGCAGGCAGAGATGGCTCTGAAAGAGGAGGAAGCAGAGAAACAGAGGAAGAGGATCCAGGAGCTGGAGGAGATGCAGAAGCGTTTGGAGGAGGCGCTGCAGCTGGAGATCAAGGCCAGGATGGATGAGGAGGCTTTCCGCTACGCTCAAGCAGGGTAGAGTGTTAAACGTGGCCACCAATCCCTTTCCACACTCTCACCTACATACACGGCCACTTCTCGATAAGGAATCATTTGTTTGGGTTCAGAGCCTGTAAACAATGATGTGTTGGCTGTAAGAGGAGACGAGTCCGTGTGTGCAGACAGCTCACCGCTGAAATGAGTTGCATTATGTTGCTGAGGAAGTTAAGCTGCCAACAGAGGAAGTTGTTTCATGCTGCGATCAGTCACATCTATAGTGTTGCTGTTTCTGCAACTCTCAATCTTTTAAATTATAAAATGTCTGATGACTTGATCACGTTAATCTGCAAATGTATTAGAGATTTGTTGGGCCAATAATGTTTTTAATATTTCGCAGAAGTCTCATCTCCCTGAAGGTGATGAATCCATTTTTATCCATATTCATCTTTTGTGTATTTACCGTTGTGTCCAGATTGCTGGCTGAAGAGGAGGAGAAAATGAAGGCCCTGATGTCCCTGCAGGAGGAACAGGAGGAGTACATCCTGAAGACACAAAGGGAGAAGCAGGAGCTGAAACAGGAAATGGAGGCCAAGTCCCGGGACCTTGATGAGGCGCAGAGGCAGCTGGAGGAGGTCCGAGCCAACCGACACAGGGTCGACCAGGATGTGGTGGTAAGAACAGGAAAAAAAGAAAAGCGTGATTTGATTTCACATCTAAATAAGAAACTGTCTTAACTCTCAGGTTTCACTTGTAGTAACAGACAGGGCATCACATTACTATCATACAGTAACACATTAAACCAGGACAGCTAATATGGTCCGTCCTTCAAAACAGTTCAATGATTTCAAAGTCCAACCAGATGTTTCAATCAACACAGATAAACTGATTGTGAGCCATTTTTAGTTTACCCAAGGAAACTATATCCTTGGATGACATTTGCTTGATTTGCATGCCTGATAAAAAGGTCAAGCGTTGTTTTTTATCGGCTTTGCTTGTTAGAGCCAGTACCGTTCAGCCTTCTTCATTATAACTGTAGATATGTTTCTTTCATGCGAGAGATCTCTGTCACTTTGAGGAATTTCATTTTAACTGGAGTGTAATAGTTGTAGACTTTGTGCTTTTACTAAAAGCAGTTTTGTATTGCTAGTCAGCAGAGACATGTTTTGTTTGTCTTAATTTGAGAGTGAAAGCTGAAGAGAGACGGGAACTGTGGGGAGAGTTGACCAGCGATCTGAGGACTTAGGACTGCATCCTCTGCACATGGGGTGCCCACTTTACCAACTGAGTCGAACCAGCTCCTCAATCTCCAAGACACATGTTTTAATGAGCTGCTTTTTTTTTTTTTTTTTTTTTTATCCAACAGGCTGCTCAGAGGAAACTTCGCCAGGCGAGCACCAACGTGAAACACTGGAACGTCCAGATGAACAGACTGATGCGACCAATCGGACCAGGCGGTACGAGTCCTGTCTGCGACATGATTCATTGTGTAACAAACAAATTAGCATTAGCATTTAAAGAGCTTTATTTTAAGCTTGCGTTCAGTACAGTACTTGAACATAAAGTGTCTCACAGAGAACGTTGGCCAGCAGACAGTAGAAAAATAATATGATGATAAAATGAATGCCGGCTGAATTTAATTTAGCTTGCTTCAGTTTTAGGAACAACATTTTGCTCATGCCTGCTACAATCACACGGTCAAGACTTACTGTTGTATTTGATTAAACTGAGCCAAACATGGTATCCAAGTGTAAACAGTAAAATACTCATTAAACACTAATGCATGTTTCCACTGTAGTTAGAGGAAGTGTCTATTGAAGTGCTAATACACCATCGCATGAGAAGGGGACTCAAGGTTTCACACGTACTTTTTAATGAACTATTTTTATGTTTATTTTATTATACCAGTTTTTATTTTAACACAGGTTTTCTCACCTTAGCCAAGAGTTAAAACTGCACGCAATATTTATCTAATATTTGTTTTGTATTGCATCCAGCTGTTTTATTTGCAAATGACAAAAATGCATAAAAAGATTCTCCTCATGATACGTCAAAGCGTCTGCTGTGAAAAACTTCTACTGCCTAATAAAGGAAATAGCAATCACTGACAAATGAATGATAACATGTAATGAGGTGAGGTTGGGTTGACATTTACAGTCGCTTCATACAAAGGGGTTTGTGTCCTGTGGGTATTATCTTCTTAGCACTGAGATTGTTTGTGAGCCGGTACATAACCACTAATTTAGATTTAATTCCTCCTCTGGTTTAGCATCCTTGTCTCCAAATAAATATATATATATATATATATATTATAAAGAACTTTATCTGATTGAACTTGACTGCTGAAAGCATTTGGTTATTTTTCTAAAGTTCTTTCTTTGTGCTGTTTTTTTGCTTGTAGAGAAAAGACCGTCTCTGGGAAGCTCTTACTCATCCTTCCAGATCCCGACACAGAGGGATCCCGGGCTGCGTCTCAGGAGATCAGGATCAGAGGATCAGAATGAGGAGAGCAAAGAAAACGTTGACAACAGAGCTGAATGTGATTCAGCGAAACGCCATTCCCATGCCTCGAATGGAGAAATGGACATCCCTTAGAAAGAAGAATCAGTGAGGGAGGGATTTTTTCTGAAAAAATGGCCATAAACGACTGTTTGGTGTGCAAACAATATTAAACAGCGGGACTTTACACTGAAACTGAATTACAGTACTGCCATTTCTATTAATTTACTGACCTCATTACACAGACCACAACAGTTCAAAATGGAGAATAGCTTTGAAATAATTCACTTCTAGACTAAGCTTTGACGGTGACCTGTGTGAGGCTTTGGGACATAAAAAAATACCTCAGTGGAAATAAAATGTTAGTTGTAAGCAAGTTCCTGAGAGGAAGTTGCAATGTTTTAAGGCTAAACACGAAACAAGGAAGCTGGTTTATTTAAATCTATAATAGTGAAAGATAACACAGTTTTATTTTTATTCAGCCATTCTGGAGCATTGAGTGTGGGTTGACTTTTTGATGTCAAAAATTGGATCAGTATTATGGTTAATGCAATAATGTTGTCGGTGTCTGCCTCCTGATCGACAGGAAAGAGAGAGAGAGAGAGAGACTCATTGCACTTCCTGTTTCTTCTGCTAACATAACTGTAAATAAAAGAGTGAATTGAAGTGTTGACCTGAATTCTGCTTGTGGCTCTTCTGTGTTAAATGATGTGCAACACACCTTTCAGAGAAATGATCTTCACTGCCAATAAAACTAAGTCTGTACTTTCCACAGAAAAAAACAAGTCAACAGGTACATGTAATTATTTCACTGACATTTTAATGACAAAGGCCACAGACTGGAACAAGCCGATTGCTGAATTTGCAAACAGCACGTCCGCTTTAGTTTGAGTTTGAGTCGGCCTCAAAATGTGTCATTGCAGACTAATTTGACAGCTCTGTCAGTTAAGAACTGCTCACATGAGTAAACAGAGACATCCACAGACAAACAGAGCAAACTACATGACATGTGGACATATTCAAATGTTAGAAGTCGGGATCTTTTTCTTTCTTTTTTCCTCCAAATTCTAAATTCATTTGCTGATCTCAAAAGGTGTCAGGTACAAACATTCAATTATTATTATTATTATCATTATCATATGAAGAAATGTATTTTAATGGACAGAGTAGATTTTAACCAACAAAATATTAGATCTTTTTTTTTTTTTTAGCTTTATCATGATTTAACAACTTTCAAAAAAAGCTTAAGCTGTGCTTATGACTATTGTAATTGAATTTGAAGTGTATATACTATGTTCTGAATAACCTACCTATAAAAAACATATCAACTACCACGCTGTTTAATCAAAAGCCATTCTTTTATATATATATTCTTATGCTGTGGGTTTGTGGCTTTTATCCAGCATGTAAAACATGCAATTTAATTATATATTGCTAAATGAAAACTATTTAATATATATTTAGACCAAAATGTACAAATCTGGATCAGGGGGGCTTTTAAACTACAAACAGACTCCATATTTGTATTTCCAAAAGTCTCAAAATGCGCTTTTTTAATTTCCACAAGAGCAGAATAAATGATACAAGTCACAGAAAATAACAGCGTTATCTGAGACCTTGGATAGTGTTGGCAGGATCCAGTGTGTGTGTGTGTGTGTGTGTGTGTGTGTGTGTGTGTGTGTGTCCTGGCATGTGACGATGGAGGAGGAGGAGGAGGAGGAGGAGGAGGAGAGAGGGTGAGAGAGGGGAGGGGGGGGTGCAGCAAAGCAAAGCAAAGCAAAGCTAGGAGCAACAAGGGGAGAGTCGAAGAGGGATTATCTGTTAACTATGCTTATCTGCGTGTGATATGGCAGTGAGAAAAAAAAGTGCCCAAACTGCTTTACTGTAGACTGTAGCTCAGAGGATTGTTAAACCACACGGAGGCCCGAATCAGTCTGAAGTTTATGTTAGCAGTCTGACGTTAGCTCATGCTGCTAGCTTAACTCCTGCTGGTGACTTTAAACAACTTGTCAACAGCCCGATCAAGACGAGGCTCATTCTCCCCTCCCTCCTTGTTTATTTAGCTCGGTGGCAGTGTGTCGTTTGCGAAGAGATCCTGTGAATCCGCAGCAGCATTGACAGAGGTAAGCTATCTTGGCAGCAGCGCTAACGTTATTTAAGGGCACACACACGGGAATGTGGGTCAGCAGCTAAAAGCTAGTAGTAGTTCAGTCAACATTCAAGGTTAGCTAACTAGCTAAGTTAGCTAGCAGTGCAGACACTCTTCGACGACTGAAGCGTCCCAATTTGAGTATTAATGTTTGATTTAAGTGATAAAAAAAAGCAACCTGGATGGTCATCTTGTGTATGACTGAAGCGTCCTTTCATTTCTAAAGTGCTAGTATCCAGTTACCGTCCTGTCATTGACTTTGTACGATTCAGGGATATTTGCAGATTAATCCCGAGAACCAGTGTGACAGGTTGTCTGGTGGACAAGTTCGAACACTTGTGATGTGGACTTTTCACGCAGCCTTTTGCGAAAACAGCCTTTTTAAAAAAAAATGTATTACTGTGTTTAACTTTGGGCCATCATGTGATGTTAGTACGAACTCTGGAAACATTAATACACGTCTTATAAATGAACAGAGGGCGCAGCTACATACATGGACGGATTAGTCCACTAGGGGGCCGCGGGGGAAAAATATGTAACCCTCCACCCTCCCAAAAAGCCCCTCTCCCTCCACAGCCTGCACCAGCGATCAACACCGCCCAGTGTGTACACAGTGCATGCACCCTGTCCCCTTTACCGCGGCACCCACCTAGTACACTGTGCTCTCTAGCATGATACCGAGGCAAACAATAATACAGATGTCTCCCAGCTCCAGTAGAGACAAAGTTGACTGTTTTTTGTTTTTTTTTGAGATAGTGGAGAACAGACTGAAATGTTTTGGGGCACATTGTGAGACCCAAACACTATGGCTGCTTAAGGGATCATTGCATTGGTGCAGAATATGGCTATTATTAATGTTTAGGTGTCTTTGTGACATGAACTTATTCAAAATTATCAAATAAAATAAAGTCTTCCAACACACATTTTGCAATACTTGGGCAGCTGTTTTTATCCTGTTTGCAGTTGTAGCAAGAAAGAGACAAGCCTTCATACTTTTTGTAATATTTTCCCTTAATATTTTCAAATGTTCTCTCCCATAATATGCATCCGTTATTGATTTACACATGCCATGCCAGATTGTATGAGTATGCATCCCTCTTCAGTCAGGTGTTGCAAGTTTGTTTACTTGCTAAACTAAGGACGCTCCGTTTTCTTAATGGTCCGAGGCCCCCTTCTTGTCTTTTCAGTCTGTCGTGTAATCCAGGCATGTTGACCAAGCGTGTGTGTATCATGTCATAAGCCTATTACTATCAAGGACATTCCCCTGCTGCTCTAACACAACCAGTAGTGATGTGTTGTCTCTAGGAAGGACATATAAACCTGGTCAAGATAAGTAAATGCACTTATTTCAGTTTGAAGGGATTCACTTAAACCAAAGCTTAAATAGTCATATACTTCATGCATTTTTGCCAGGGTGTGTGCAAAAAAAATAACAGACCATATTAGGAGCATTTTGGCTCTGCAACATCTTGTAAAAAAGCTTTGCACTCAGTTCAGCTAGTGACTGGTTACTCCAAATCAACAGTTAACCTCTTACCTCACTGTAGTGGACAGTGATGATGTGGTGGACATATTTCTTCTAAATGAAATCCGTATTTGAAGTACACATTTTTGATACTGGCATATTTAACAAAAAGTATTTTTCTTCTTCAATAGTGGAGCTATGATGACAACGTGACAGGAGGGGAGCCGCTGAGTCAGCTTCAACCGCAGCTATGGAAGAGTTTCAGCAAACTGAAACTGTGCAGCACAAAAGGGTGAACGGCTACTCTGAACCCAAATCCCCCCAGAACACAGCTGATGTCAGGTGGACGCCACCACAGGGAGAGTCTGGTGGTTCTGACAGCTGTGGGGGGACAAGTGTGTCGGAGCTCACCGACCTACAAGAGCTGAAGGGCAGGGAAAGTGAGGATGAGGAGGACAGGGAGGAGACAGAAGTAGTCCCTGCCTCTAAAGGCCTCAAGGGGGACCAGAAGAAAAAAGAGAAAGAAAGTCTGGATCAGGTGGAGAACAATCATAGCAAGAAGAACAGCAGTGCAGCATCCAGCTACACAGGTATTTTTCTTCCTTTGTTTCACTACCTGAGAAAAGGAGCGTGACAGATTTGTTTTAATATGCATGGTTTGTTTTTTTGTTATGCAGACCTGTCGCACACGTCGTCACCCTCGTTATCAGAACAGCTTCGTCTTGGCCGAGAAGACAGCACCGGGGCTGGGATCAGCGTGGAGTGTAAGGTCTGTGGAGACAAGGCCTCTGGTTTCCACTATGGTGTGCATGCCTGTGAGGGCTGCAAGGTAATGCAGTGTTTCAATAATGTGGAAGAGCACATTTGGGTTACCAAGTTCAATCCCAGCATATCTGAGCTGCTGAACCGGTTGTGTTGTTTGTTCTCACTCAGGGCTTTTTCCGGCGAACTGTGCGGATGAAACTCGATTATGATCGCTGCGAGCGGTCTTGCAAGATTCAGAAGAAGAATCGAAACAAGTGCCAATATTGTCGCTTCCAGAAGTGCCTGTCTTTGGGAATGTCCCATGATGGTGAGAGGGATACTATTAGTTTAGTAACTTTCATTATTTTTTTACATATACAAGAATTGAATTGGAATGTAATTTGCAAACCAGGTTAAGTTCCTTTAAAAATGTTAATAAAATAATGAATTGCATGATAAAGTCTGAATGATTTAGCTTGATATGAGCAGTGACATACATTTAAAGAGCGTAATGGTGCTTGTACACCTTGTTAGGTGTGTAAGACAACTCAATAACTATAACATTTTATGTAGTTTCTTGCACTTCTAAAACATGCAATTTCCCTTGATTTGTTGAGGTGATTTCAAATATTGATCATTTATATTTTTGATTTGCTGAAGTTGGTATTTTACTAGTCATTAAAAAAACAACATTGTGTATCAGAATCCAACAAAAGTCCTATCAAACTTATGACCTGTGGGAAATATCTACTTAAAATAAGCCCATCTTTTGTGTGTAAATTGTGTCTGTGTGTGTTTGCTTAGCGATCCGATACGGACGTATGCCTGAGGCGGAGAGGAAGAAGCTGGTTGCGGGCCTGCTTGCAGAAGAACTGAATGTTGGTAAACCAGGTGGCTCTGACCTGAAGACCTTGGCCAAACAAGTCAACACAGCCTACTTGAAGAACCTCAGCATGACCAAGAAGAGGGCCCGCAGTATCCTGACCGGCAAAACCAGCAGCACCTCGGTTAGTCAGTGGAACTCATTCTGGTTTAAAGCTTCATCTGAAACAAGCAAGAGAACCACTTCTTAATAAATGAGGAGTTGTTTTCTTTTGTGCTTATCCTTAGCTACATAGCTTACCTTTCAAGAATGTCACTCAAAGTATATAATAGGAGCAATTTAAAGTAACTTAAGGTTTATTATGACAAATTACTTTATTTTCCCTCTTCAGCCGTTCGTGATCTACGACGTGGACACACTCTGGAAGGCAGAAAGTGGTTTGGTTTGGAGCCAGTTAGTTCCAGGTGCGCCCCTGACCAAGGAGATCGGTGTCCATGTTTTCTACCGCTGCCAATGCACTACAGTTGAGACTGTGCGAGAACTCACAGAGTTTGCCAAGTGCATTCCAGGGTTTGTGGACCTCTTCCTTAATGACCAGGTGAGTTTCCGTCTACTCCCTCTGCCGCACAATGAGAGGATTTGTGATTGTGTAAGGCTAATGGACTAATGCACAATCATCTGTGTTCTTTCTGCAGGTGACTCTGCTGAAGTATGGGGTGCATGAGGCTATTTTTGCCATGCTTCCTTCACTCATGAACAAAGATGGGTTGCTGGTGGCCAACGGCAAGGGCTTTGTCACCAGGGAGTTCCTGCGCAGCTTAAGAAAGCCTTTCAGTGAGATCATGGAGCCCAAGTTTGAGTTTGCTGTAAAGTTTAATGCCCTGGAGCTGGATGACAGCGACTTGGCCCTGTTTGTGGCTGCCATCATTCTCTGTGGAGGTGAGACTGACAAGGTTTCTTTAAAAGTATGAAGAATGCCACATTAGCTTGTTTTTATTATCAGCGTATCCACGTCTTAAAGAGTCCAGGGTCCAAGCTGTTTAGGCTGGGTCATACTTACATTAACTGGGAAATTTTATTAAATAAAAAATAAAGTTAGGGAATAAATAGAAGGTGATATAAAAAAAAGAATTCCCAGAAAATATTTTCTGAACTGGTTTGTGTCATTCTTTCGTGCTTTAGCATTAATGCTTGTAAAACAGGTTATACATAGCATTCTAATTGGCATTAAAAGGATCTTAAACGTCTTGAATTTTACTTTTTGTATACAGAAACCGTGTATTTTTGCAGTAAAATTATACTCATTGTAGGATGTTCCCTTCTTGTTCTCCCAGATCGTCCCGGGCTAATAAACGTGAAGCAGGTGGAGCAGAGTCAGGACAGCATTCTCCAGGCACTAGACCTCCACCTACAAGCAAACCACTCTGACTCAGTCTACCTCTTCCCCAAGCTGCTGCAGAAGATGGCCGACCTCCGCCAGTTGGTTACAGAGAACATTCACCTTGTCCAAAAGATCAAAAAGACTGAGTCTGAGACCTCGCTCCACCCTCTACTACAGGAGATCTACAAAGACATGTATTAGTATTCAGCACAGGCTGCTTTTAGCAATACTGTTACAAACTGAACTGACATTTATAATAATACACTTCATTCAGTTCAAGCACTGGTCCACGTACGGGCATGGATTTTAACAAGTCCACATGAGGCAAAGTCAAGTGGTAGGGCGAAAACAATCAACAAAGTCTTCTCAATGTCAGCATTACCCTCAGCACAGCAGTGTGTGTGTGTGTGTGAGAGTATGTGTGTGTAAGAGATGAGCATCTGGAATCATTTGCTGCAAGTCCTAGTTTTCCACAACATTCACTTAACAGAGAGACTGGTATGTTTTCTCACCGAGGCTGCTCCTATTACATCCTAATAGCAAAGTTGACCCCCTGAGCAGTATTGAGAGAGCTTCTCCTCACTCACCTCAGCTCTGTGTTTCTAGTGAAGGGAAAGCATTTCATATTCTTACACCAATGGCATATTTCATTTAGAAATGAGTTTTCAGCTCACATTGTTGAAGAGTTTCTTAAAATGCCTTTTGGTAGAGTGAATGTTCTCAGACTTTTGGCAAAACTGAAGATGCACACATTTGTTTTTTTGTTTACATCATTATCATGATTATCAATGACTTCTACTTTTGCCTTCTGGTTTCTAGAACACAAACTGGGCTGGCTCCAGCAGTGCAGAGCTCTCTCAAAGCAGCTCTCTGTGCAATACCCTTTTTCCATTTGTCAATAAATGTGGAGATCCAAGTTACATAGGTTTTGTCTTAAAGCCATATACCTAAGTGGTAACTTAATATGGACTATGCTGCACAGATTTTGTTTCTGAGGCTGACACTATAAACACACGACCCATTCAAGTACAAGGGACCGCATGTTTTTTTTCCTTTATGTTAACAAGCAAATTATCACAATTGCCATTTTTATTTTTTTTCTTAGTTGAATTTGTAATGATATGACTAATTATTTGTAATTGTTGATCATTCTTGCTAGGACAAAACATGAATTATCATCTTGTTTTATGTACTAAATATTTTTGTTTCTTTTGTTTTCCATGCCTGACTATTTAGTTTAGATTTTACCAAATATATCATCAAGCATACCTACAAACTTTTCCTTGTTGAGGAATTTTGGTTTCATGCCTTAGCGGGATTAACCTAAAACCAGCACACAGTACCATAATGTCATTACTGGATAGAAACTTACCATCCAATATCCGATATAAATCTCTGTATTTACCCATGATACAACCAGTCTTAAATTCTCTGGTAGACACGACATGTAACAGCCTTACATTACTGTAGGATTCATGATTTCCACTTTTTTCCTCCCTCTGTTACACCGCCTTTTTTTCCACTGTACTTTTCTGAATGGACTTCAGTGTTTCGTCACTGGTGCACAGTCTTCTCCTCTTGTGCTCTTACTCTGTCTTGATCCCTATCTACCTCTAATGTATGATCTCTGACATTATTCCACTGTCTCATCTTATCTCTTACCTTTTTTTTTTTTTTTTGGGCCTTAATTCCTGCTATTGGTGCAAATTTGATATTATTGACTGATGTGCAGAGTGCCAAGGTAGTGAAGTGTGTGGATGGATAAAAGAAGAAAGTACACCAAAAACGGTTGTCGATGTAAGCTACCTCTATGCCTGTGTTATTGATGGATTGACATGTTTTTTTCCCCCCACAAAAACATGTTAAGACTTGAATTAATTTCGTCCTAATAGTCACTTGTAACCAATATGCAAATCTAGTTAGTCACATCTCACTTATAAACTTTGTTAGAAACATAAAACACTGATTTTTCTCAATTTATTTAATCACACAGATGATATCACACATGCTGGTTTATCAACTTTATCACTTGTAAACACACCGGTTCTCCCTTGGTGTGATCACTATAAATAATCAAACAGTGGAGAAGTTCTGTGGATGGAACGGTTCGGTTACGTCAAGAACAAACGTCAACGTCTCGTTGCTATTGGCTCGTTGCTATGTTAATTGGTGGAAGGATCCGGCTGTTCACTATTTAGCTAGGTAGTAGGATGGAGGGGGTTTGGCGGCATGCTCAAAACACACGGAGGATGGAATCGGCCACTAATGGAGGTATCTGTAGGTAAGCAGCCATTTGAGACACAACAACCTGATAGGATTGAAGCGTTTGAAACTCGTTGTGTTGAACCGCCTGAAGTCTACTCAACTCCGGCTGTGCTTCATCTGAATGTGGACGTTGCTGCGAAACGAGGATTTTGTTAAGCTTTTAGAAATGCAGTTTAAAAAAAATTGTGTTATATTGAATCGTGAACGTTTATTTATGGTCTGATTTTTGACGAAAAGGAAGATTGGTAGTGTAGAGAGCCACATGAAGTGTATAAGTCATGTTACGGGTCGTTGTGTCGCGTTAGCAGGTAACGTGAAGTTGTTATGGTAACACTTGAGTTACCGTCTGAACTAACCGTCGTCTTCAGTGTTGTGACATGAAGTTTAACCTCTTCAGTCCTTTCAGAGACCTTAGGTAACTTTGTGCAGCAGCTTGAGGCCTTTTTTATTTCCGTCAGCATGTAAACAACAATATTGAGGGTTGCGTGTGTGGGCAAAGTTTTTCAAAGTTATCTCTCCGCCCAGTCAGCCAGCTATACATTACACACACTGCTTAAACATGTAGAGGACTCAATGGCTCCTTTTTAATGCATTTCGTGTCGTCGTTATAATCGTAGAATATCGATTTATTTCTGTAATTTATAGTTTCTGTAGTTCGCTTCTAAGAGGTCTACTTTCTCAACCAGTTGACTCACTATAATTTTTTTGAGGTTAAGCCGCCTTGCTTCGTAACTTTAGAGGAACTGCAAACGGTGTTTCTTTCTCCCCTGAGCTTCCGGGGCTTGAGGACCACACACACACACACACACACACACACACACACACACACACACACACACACACACACACACACACAGAGGCTTTGCGGTAGAAATTGACTCCTCTCTTTCCATTACAGGCGTTTTATTAATGGCTGTTGCAGATTTGGTTCAAGGTGTAATTATCGACATGAATGGCCAGTCATACCAACAGCTCAAATATGTAGGTACTTTCAGAAAGGTGGTTGCTGGTATGGTGAAAACTGCAGGTAAACTATAACCCCCCCCCCCCCCCCTCACACACGCACACACACACACACACACACTAACTTCCCCAGTTGTATGTACAGTATTTGAGTGCTTTCATACAAAGTTCCTTTGCTCACTCAATATCTCCTAACTATAAGGTACATCCATGTCCATCAACCTGAAGGCGCAGGTAGAAGAAGTTCAGTGCCTGCCTTCTCCTCCTCCAGTGTTGTTTATGCTCCCCCTGCCAGAAGAGGGTCAGAGCCTGCTCTTCTGCAGGCTGAGGTGATGTCCAGGCTGGAATGCAACAGATCACAGTCAGTGGTTAATGTCTCAAATCCTCTACACAGTACTGGGCGTCTGGCAACAGGTATCGCTGAGGAACAGACACAAGGTACTGGGTGTTTTTATGATTGAGACTGGCTTTTCTTGGCATGTCTACCTACTTAACCGTTTTTTTTTTTTCTGTGAAGATACTGACTCTCATCTTGCTGCTTCTGGGCAATCGTCTCAGAGTTTAAACATTGCTCAAGCGAGTGCCCACAGCAGCTGTAATGAGCAGGTACACGTTGTCCCTACAGGTTATGTTATCAACACATTTAACCCAGCAGGCTTAGACTGATTGCATTGTTTCTGTGTCCAGGAGGCTTCTTCAAATGAGACAACAGCGGGTGAAAGTGATAGTAGTGGTGGTGCTGCTGCTGCTGTGTTGGCCCCTAGTACCGAAAGGTCAGTGGGGGAATTGGAGGCCTACCATCAAAGTAAAAATGTGACCTGCGGCATCTGCATGGAAACGGTGTATGAAAAGCAAGATCCAAGGAGCCATATGTTTGGAATCTTGCCCAACTGCGGTCACTCCTACTGTTTACAATGCATCATGACCTGGAGGAAAACAAAAGACCTTGGGCCAGACACAGTGAAGTAGGTGTCATATGTAAATGAATCATCCAGCCCACATAAGAATGATGACTAACATGACTTTTATGTTGATTCATCAGGACCTGCCCACAGTGCCGAGTGAGGTCCGCCTTTTACGTGCCGAACAAATACTGGGTCGAGGGACAAGCAAAGGAAAGCTTGATTGCGGCCTTCAAAGACAAATTCAGGTATGAGGTTAGACTCAGTTTTGTTAGCACCAGTAATGACAACAGAAAGGCTAAAGGAATCAAAACGTGTTTGTGGAGGGGAAAGAGGAAATATGTTTCATGAAACTAATCAGTAGCTGAATACTGTGTTTTTGATTCTTCCTAAAAAAAAAAAACTAAGATCCAGAAAGAATATGGTTCAAGCAAACTAACATGTTGATTTTAAATTGTTTTGTATAGGGAACATAACAAAGGTAACAGTTGGCCATTATTAATTGTGATTATCAAATGCCTTTTTGCTCTTGTAACTTTACTGAAGTTGGATCCTCATTAGCTTTTTACTTAGAATGAATTCTACTTTTGCTTTTAATTAGTCAAAGCTAAAAAAGTAAACAAAACCACTAAATTAAAAACCTCAAAATGAACTGTAGTTAAACAAATAATAATTAGATGGGATGTGAAATCATTTTCATTTATTCAAAGTGTTTTTCACTTTCTCTGCTAAATGACATCCTGAATTCTACAGCTGTGTTGTGCTTTAGAATGGATGTGGTGTTACAGCAACTGGAAAACAAAACTGGATCTAAAATGCTAAATCTCAACGTGTCGTTGGTTTGTGAATAAATGCAACCCATCTGTCTCTGATTTCAGTAAGAGAAGCTGCACTTACTATTCACGATACGGATGCTGCCCCTTCAAAACGGAATGCCTTTATCGGCATGACAAACATTCACGTCGCAGGTCATTTCAGGTAAATGGAATCCAATGCTTGCCATGTAATGTTTGCATGCATTAAATAATGTGTGGTGGTTTTGCATTCCCTTCTTTTCCCCCCTCAACAGTGTCCTATAGAAGATGATGAATACGATGGTGTAGATCTGCTTAATCTTTTCATAGCCATGACCCTCCTCAGTGGTGAAGACGACGACGATGATGATGACGACGACGATGATTACGAGTTCCCTTTTTACCTAGCTGCGGAGTATGGTTTCTGAGCTTCTTCATTTTTGCCAGTGCTTGAAACCATTGAACGGGGTTTTAAATGTAGAACTTGCCCCAGAAGAACACATGGCTGTTTTGACCCCTCGGTCCTCATCAGATACATGTAAGAACATATAGAAGCCTTGACCAAGATCTGGGATATCAACCATGCACCATGGAGGGCCAAGGGTGTCCAGGTTTTGAATTACAGTTGGACTACAGCAGGTCATTTTAATGACCTGTCCTCCTTCAGCCAGAGAGGAACTAAGCTTTGAAATCACCTGCTACAGTCGATTTGGCTACTTGGCTTTCCACAGCACATGGTATGTTGCCCCTGCTCTAGGAAAAAAAAACAATTTTTGTGTCGGACAGATGTTTACTCCCCAATGAACTTGTTGTTTGATCTTATGCCTTCTAGTTTAAATCCTTCTCCCAAGGCCAGAGTGCTTAAAGTTGTTGCTGATGTTAGTTTCCAGAAGTGGCTCCACTGAGTGCTCACTTGATGTTTCTGTCCAAGCATTTTGCACCATTTTGATATTTTAAAGTGTTGAGTGGATGGTAGTTTTAATTGTCTATAGATAAAAAGTGTACTGTAACCCTTCTTGCTGAAGTCCACTACTGATGTTACCTGCCTTGATTGATAATCCTCCTTTTCAAGATTTGGCAAGAACAGAAAATTGAGATTTTATTTCTTTTTAAACAAGTTGTACTTGTACACAGAAAATAAAACATTGCTTCACATTTTGTCTCACTGAAATGATGTGTCTTGCTCTTACTGATTTTGTTACTATTAGGTTGATTCTATTGCTCTTCACTTCAGGCACTAGATGGCGGTGTGGCGCAAGGTTTAGAGTAATTACTCACGAAGAAGAGTCGTAAAAAAAAACTGGCGGGTTAGCTGACAGCAGCAGACTGGCCACACTCATAGACTGTAAATGGTCACACTCTTGGGTAGAACTGAAAAAAGAGTTATGGACGCTGGTGTGCTTCTCGGTCGGTTTGACGGGCAGTCGAAGCTTCTTGTCCGGGCTCTTCTCTCTGGAGCCACCGGAGCCGAGAGAGCTCTGGACGTCTTCCACAGGCAGCAGCGGGCCAGTAATATGTCAATATCAGCCTTCATAGATGCACTGTGCCAGGAAGAAATAAACTGTCGAGCTGAAGAAGTTCTGCCACTATCAGTGTAAGTTAAACCCATAGACTGTGAATATTACGCTTTACGCACCACATTAGATAAACAACAGTCGGCGCTTGCTCAACCACCACTGTGCAAGTGGGTTGTATATTTTTGTGACCTCTCAATTAACCTCCTTCTTACTGTGGGAATACAACAAGGTGTGTATCTGGACTAACTGAAGCCAAACTGTCCTAGAGGAAACTATCAAAAAGCTATTTGTTGTTTTAAGGAAACTCGCTAAAAACTGAATTTGGACTCTTCATAACAACTCAAGCAGACATCTATTTGTTAAAATTTAAATGTCAGTACTGACAAGACTGATTTTGGTTGCTGTATATGCCTACTACGATTACTTTTAAATCCACATTTGACTTCTTCAGTCAGCTTTAAAAGTGAGTTACCAACACTGGCCATTATAAAAGATTAAAAACGGTTAACAATCTTTCTACCATAGACTATAAAAAAAAATAATTCTATACAGTCTTTGCTTTCTACCCAGACAAATTGTAGGTGTTACATAGTTGTTTGCGTCCAAACAAAGAGACCCTCAGCCAAACTTAAAGCTGCTCTATGTATATTTGAGACCCAGAATGTCTGCTTATCTCTAGGGACCTATTTCACAGTTAAAATCTGCTTTTCTAAATCATATATTAAATAAAAAGACAGAAACACGGATAGAAAAATGGCTTTTATCAGTATAAATTCAATGACAATTTTAATTTTAGTCATTGCTGTATTATTCCTTGTATTCCAGGGGGACTCTGTTATAGAGCGACAGCTGATTTAAACCCAGGATTTATATTAAGATTTAACCTCTGAATCACTACTTGTGATTTAAACTGCAACATATTTTTTAAATCTGTGTTAGATTATGGTGACACATTGTACATGCGTGCTTCTGCAGCAACTTTAAAACCACTTAATGCAGTTTTCCATTGTGCTATTAGATTTATTACAGGTGATGCTTACAGCAGCCATCACTGCATCCTGTATAAAAATGTTGGTTGGTCCTCTCTCTCTGTTAGGCGAGACTTACATTTGTACCTTTTTATTCATAAAGTGCTGATTGGGATGCTGCCTCCTTACATTTCATCCACGTTAGTCTGATATTCTGGAGTGCATTACACACGATCGAATGATTGGCTTACACTGCAGGTTCCTAGAGCTCATTCTGAACCAGATCTGCTTTTGGCATCTTTGCACCATCAGCTTGGAATTTGTTACAAGGCACTTTAAAAATCAAGGCACTGGTCTCTTATGGCCGTTTTAGATCTTTAATGATTAACTCCTTTACTTCTGATTGCACAGGTTTTAATTGATTTTGTTTTTAATACTTTTTATTAACTGATTTTGTTTATCTATGATGTGTATATATATATATATATATATATATATATATATATGTGTGTGTGTGTATGTATACAGTATATGCATATGCTTATGTGTGTATGTGTACATATATTTGTATATGTATGTTTGTTATTTTTCATTGTTTATCCTGCTCGACGTCATTGTAAATGAGGGTTATGCTCTCAATGATTTTCGAGTGTAAATAAAGACTTAAATAAAAAAAAATATCCCTTCAGTTTCATTTGTCAAATTATAATTCTCAGCCATTTTTTCCTCAACTTTTCCAGACAACCCCTGGTGTGCCTGTTTCCAAAACTTTTCATAAGAAACCTGCTCTCATTCATCCTTCTGCTTCAGCCAGTTCTTCCTCCGACAAAGGTTCTTCCTCTGCTGAAATGCATCAGCCAGGACCCTAATGTGAGCCCCTGGGTCGCTGCTCTGGTTAGACAGCTGAAGAGAAACATGGGGGTTCATAAAGGGATGCCTCTTTACACTCCAAGCTGTAGCCAGAGACTGAAGGAGCTTTCGCAGCGTTTCGTTAGTTGTGGTGAGGCTGGAGGATGGGTGAAATGCTTTAGCTGTCAAACAGAGGAATCTGAATCACAGAGGGAATCTGGTTTATCAGAGCCGGGCACTCAAAGAAAGAGGAAGGGCAGCTTTGCTACTCTGGACTCAGATGGTGAGGAAACGGGACAGAAGAGTAAACGCATGAAGATGGATGTCTGTGTTAGTGAGTGTCTCCAAACTGAAGAACAAGGCCTTAAAGTAGAATTATCAGGACGTTTAGAAAGTGATGCTCCAGGAGAGACCGCTGAGGAGCCGCTGCCAGCACCTGAACGTCCATGTGATGCACTGCCTGAACATTTAAAGGTAGGGTCCCTTAAAGGCAGGACAGGCTTAATCTAGCCCTTCATTTTCAAATTATTACATTTGTATTGACGAGAAGAAATAAGTGTAGTAATTGGCTTAAAATATTTACTTTCATTACACATTATAGTTTAGGTAACACAACTTCAACAGCTATTTTTCTGTTTATTTAGGTCCCTGTTCTTCAAATAAAAGAATTATTGGAAAGTCACACAGAGGTAAAAGTCATATATATATATATACAAATGATCTTCATATTAAGCACAGTCTTACTGTTTTTTTTATTTCTCTTGCTGTCTGTTTGCAGTGGGACCAGAGCTCCATGAACATGTTCATAGTGCTGAACGAGTGTGACCCTGGCCAGGTATGTACTCAGTAATCAATGTTCCTCTTTGTAAAATGTCTTTTTAAGTATGAATTGAAGATGTGTTAAGTTGTTAATAGTATTTTTAATTGTGTAGGTGGAGTTGTTATGTAGCATGCTGAGCTTTCCTGACATACCGGAGCAGACTCTGCCCAAACTGTGCAGCAGTATTTTGGCTCCATCTCTAGACATCAGCTACAGCACGGCAGCGACACTCATCAGGAGTCTCCTGTTGAAGAAGGTATATTGCTTAACATGCAAAGTATTAAATGGGATGTCACCGTGTTTGATGCTTAAAGGGTTATAATCTTTCTCGACGCGCAGGTTCTGTCCCTGTCAGAACCGGCCTCCAGATGTCTTGTCACTGCAGCAACACAGCTGTGCAGCCACTGTCCCAGACAAATGTGTCAAGCTCTAATCGGACCAGCTCTACAGGACAAGAACATAGGTGAGGAGAAGGTTTCAATCATTTGTACTTCACACCGACCTTCAAAGCCTGGTCAGAGGTGGTTATTGTCCGGCAGCTTTGGAGCTGGCATCGATGGAGTGTGCTAGTTCAAATACACAGAAACAGAACACATATTCTGAAGGGCTGATCCATGACCAACTCTGGCCCTAGTGTCAGTTGATCCTCTCTTACGAGCTTTGTCTTAATTTCAGGGAATCCACAGGCGGAGCTCCTGAACAGACTGATAGAAGGATGCCTGGATTCACATTACAGACTGCTTGTCCTGCAGTAAGATAATATATTTGAATTCTGTATTCATGTGTTACTGCCTTTAAAAGTCAAAGAAGAAGAAGTCTTTTACTTTTTTTTCCTTCTAGAATGACACTCAAAATATCATGGAACGAGGCAGTGCTCTCCATTATCCACAGCTTGTTAGACTCCAAGGTATTCCCTACGTGTATTGATTGGAAGAATTCTGAAAGACCGCTTTCTCATAGTAATCATTTTTTTTAAATTAGCTTTTTTTACTTTCAGCCTGACATGAGTGAAGAACTATTTGCGGAGTTCACAGAACAGCTCATCAGCCAGGGTCCTCAATTCACGAAGTCTGTGAAGTTTGCAAAAATGATGCTGACAGTCCTCACCAAATATAGCATTCATGTGAGTTTGGACATTTATTTTTACTATGCATTTGTTGGGGTTGTATCAAGTCAACTTTGGTTATATTCTTTAATAATTATACTTAATTATTAATAATATAAATAAAATATCATTAAACTATGTTTAATCTCGTTTTGGGGCACCAACCTGTAATCAGGTAAATATAACCAAAATATCACTCAAATCAGTCTCAAATTAGTTATTTAATTACTAATATTATTAATAATGAATAACTATATTTAATAAATTGAAGGCGTGAAATCCGTACACAAAGCCTTCGCACCCAGCTTATATCACAATGTAAATACACCAGTAACCACAAACAACTGCTCTCTTAAATTATAACAGAATTTATTTAAACAAAGCAACATCAATCCAAAATCAATGAACTTAATTAAACAAATAACTATTATAAACTAATCTAAGCAACAAACATTATCAAGCAAAGGCTTGTGGAAGGGGTGTGTGTGTGTGTGTGTGTGTGTGTGTGTGTGTGTGTGTGTGTGTGTGTGTGAGAGAGAGAGAGAGAGAGAGAGAGAAAGAGGGAAGAAGAAAGGGGGGGAGATGGCTTCGTACCCTCGTGGTCGTTCACGATGGCGCAAACCTAACAAAGACCTGGGTGTGTGCACGTGTGGATGAAAGGGAGAGAGAAGGGGGGGGAAGATTACTTCGTCCCACGTGGTCGCCCTTCCGATGGCACACACCTAACAAAGGCCTAAATGTGGCCTTAAGGTCTAAAAGAGACTGAGTTCGGCCCTACACAATCTGTGTCTCTGAGGCGTCTGGATAGCCGCGAGTGTATAGATCTCTGTGCGTAATGGCGCGGTGGTGGAGTTGGTCTCCAGATGTACGTTTACACAGGAATATGTGTGTATGTGTGTGCGTAGAAGGGGAAATAAAAGAGAATAAAAGAGAAATGCGTGCCTGAAGAGGCCGGATCACAGTCCGACTCCCGCGCCACAACTCGGAGTAATTCCCTTCATTCACAGAAACAAACCAATAGCCGAATTCAGGTTAATACAGCTTACACTGGCCTTTCTGATCAGAAGAGTAATACCCGGTTATAACGCTGTTACGCTAAACACATATAGGACGCCGCGGTCCGAAACAACAAGAGTTTTAAACAGTTAAAACTCAGGACGCAGGTCCAACAAAGATAAAAATTACAGTTTCTGCTTTGATCAACAATTGTTAAAAACACTCCCTAAAGCTAATTCTGCCCAGACCTAATTAAGCCTCACTTGTGAATCGCTTTGTCCGCGATTGGTGAAAGGAAAAGAGTCCGGCGATGGAGCAGATCTTCTGTCCGTCCTGGTGCAGAGGCGTCTGATGGCGGCGAGGGTCCCTTACGGCGAGAGCGGCTTCGTTGGTTCTCCGTCGAGTGGAAAGATGTCCCTTGATGTCCTTTCGTTGCAGGACGGAATAAGACCGTTATCTTTCTGATAATCTGTTATAGTCTGACGCTCTCCGAGAAACTGAGATGCGTTCACTGGACAATCCGAGCTCGGAATTTAGAACACTGCCGGCCGCGGATTACCTGCGCGCCAAAACTTAAAACAAAGGAAGATTGTTGCAGGAAACAGGAGATCTTCTTGGGTCTCCGAGCACCGAAGGTCAGCGCGTGAAAGAGAGCGAGCAATGGAAGTCTTGGAGTTTTGTAGCCTGGCGTGCTCCATGGGGGTCTACCTCAGGTCCCCTCCAATGAGGAGAGAGAGGTTCCGGTCCCCCCTTTACTTCACACGTAGGTGTGAAGTACCGCAGGGGATTCTGGGATTAAGAGTCCTTTTAGGCCTCTTTGTGATCTCAGTGAATAACTCAAATGAGGCTTTTACAGAGGTGCAGGCCCAAGTCCACTGCCTGACTGTTCTAAGCCTGCGTGGCCCAACATCCCCCCTTTGTCCTGAAGAATGGGATTGCGGGTCGCGGTCTTTAGGGCAAATAGGGCCAACAGTCCATGTGTGAGGAGACAAATTTCCAAATAGTTAGTGAGCCAAAAGTCCATACATTTTGAGAGGCATTCGGTCTGGGCAGACACTGAGGCAAAGTCTGGGCAGACTGTCTAACTATGTCTAAAGCTAGGCATAAAACATAACCAGGCATTAGCAAAGCTTCGCTACTCAGGGCACATTCTTTAACAAAACAAATGAAACAAACAGACAAAAGGAGGGGAGAAAGAGAAGAGTATAAGGTGTAGATTTGTGGGCTAACTCCTAGCCTGGGCAGGAGTAAGCCTGTGGGAAGGTGTTTGTGGCATGTAGGTGTGTAAATGTACATGTACATTATGTGTCTCCCTACCAATGTCAAAACACAAAACAGGGACTAGGAAACATTCATGTCGGTAGAGTGACATTGTTGTGTTTCTAGAATGGAGGCTACACCCCCACTCCTATGTGGAGTCAGAATCGGGTTCTCTGTAAGCGAGGGAGTCCTTAGGGAGCTCGTAGGAACTCCGATTATACCTACCCTTCTGTCTCAGACTACGGCCATCCCGAGAGTTCCGTTCGGATCTGGTAGCGATCAGTTCTCCAGGCTGGAACCTACTCTGTGGTTGAGTCCCACCCCCCTGGCTCTGTTCTCTATTCTGCCGGTGATATGGTCTCTTATTCTTAGCACAAGGCAGCTTGTTGCCCTCACGTGACACGTGGCGTAAGCGTGTCTGCCAAACCGCCTGTGCGAATCTCTTGATCTCTTTCATACTAAGCTGATGTGTACGACTATGCAGGGTGACATCTGAACGCACGCAGCCATGCAGATTGTGCATGAAGATGGACTTGAAAGTTGGGTTCTCTTCCAAACCTGGAGCCTTACGTCCCTGGAAATATGCAGATCTAAGTCGCCAGTAATAATCTTTGGGGGCCTCGTGCTTCTGATGCAAGACACTGAAAGCACTAAGAAGGGCAGATGCAGGGTCAATGTAGGTGGAGTATTCCTGGCGCAAAGCATTGCAGAGCGCAGAGTACTGGTATCTGATCTCAGGCTGAAGGGTAGTCGTGAAGTTACGGACACTCTTGGAAGTTGTCTTCCAGATCAGCCTGAGTTTTTCTCTTGTGGATGCATCAGGTACCTCACTGAGACACAGGTTAATCTCTCTGAGGTAATCATCGATGCAGAGGTCTGAGTTATCTGGATCAAACCGCTCTACATCCTGTGCCATGGATTCAATGAGCCTTATGCGCATTCTTTGATCTCTGGGTAGAAGGGAGCCATCCCAGTCATCTGAGGTTTGGATATTCCTTAGCCGTGAATCCTGCAATGGGAACCTACAGGTAGCAGGAGGGGGCCTGGTGTTATCTCTGCCTCTGGGGGCTGAGAAGTCACCCCCCTTCCTATGTGGTGATTCAAACCTGTGAAGGTGTGAAAGGGTGTCACAGTTGTCAGAGAACTGGGGCGTTTCCCCAAGGAGCGGGGCTCCACAGTCAAAATCAGGGAAAACTAGACTTATTTCCTCAGTCCTTGGGTTATCCTGGCTGCTCGGTTCTTTACTGAGCTTTTTCAGCAGGGTTGTTTGATCTCTTAAGGGGCTTGGTCCAGGATCAGAGTCATATCCTGACGATGTGTCTTGCTCCATGCTTACCTGTGCTCCCTGAATTAATTCAAGCATGTCCAACACTTTCTGCTTGGCAGTTTGTAAGTGCTGATTAACAGATTTGTTTCCTTTCTGCAAGGATCGGACCTTTGGTGGGAGTGTCCCCATGAAATCACGGACACTCCTAGCCGTAGTCTTCCAGATCCGTTTCAGTTTTTCATGTGAGGACGCATGAGGCAGGTCAAGGAGACAATGGTCAACTTCTCTAAGGTAATCGTTAATACTTGAATCTGGGCTATCTGGGTCAAAACGCTTCAGATCTTTGGCCTGAGGTTCTATCTGCCTGGTTCGCAGGCCCTGACCCGAAGGCTGGCAAGGGTCGTCCGATTCGTCTGATGAATCGTAAGCCCTGTGGTTGTCACGGTAGTAGGGTTGTAACCGTGGTGGGGTTTGTGTTCGGCTCAGACGTGGCCGTCTATCGTGGGACAGGTAGCGTTCGGTGCCCAATTGGGCCCGTGTCTCCTCCCTGTCTCTAGGGGGAGTAAAGCCTCTCATCCTGCGGGGTGAGGGTTCTCTTCGCTCAAAGCGTATGGCGGAACGCGGGGGCCCTTCCTCTTTACTCATCCTACTCTTTACCGGGTGGTCTGAGGACGTGGGCGCTTTTGTGCCTGGGTCGACCCGGCGGTGCCTTCCCCTCTCCTCCAGATCCTGCAACATGTCTGTCTCCCTCCTCCAGGGGCTTGGTTCGGTCTCCCATCCTTCATCTGAGGTTTCCTCATCTGATCTGGGGGCTGAAGTCCTTCTCTGCCTGTCTTGAACTCTGGGTACCATATCACTTCGTTTCCTCTGTTCGGCCAGTTTGCTGCTTTCGTGCAGTGTTTTATTCTCCTCCTGCAGGGCCTTGCAATTTTCCTGCAAGGTCTTTAGTTTATCCTGCATTCTTTCGAAGTCGTCCCGCAGGATCTGTCCTTCTTCTAGTACCCGGGCTAGCTGTTCCCGGTGTATCTCATTCTGCACATTTGATTTGCGCTGATAAAGGAGGAGAATTTCGCCTAGAACATCTGAAGCTGTACGTGTTGGCTTCCCAGTTGGTTGATTTGCATATTCAACCAAGCCCTTTAGTCTCTTTTCACATGTGCTGAGGGTGTAGGAGTTCAGGCTGTCGAGCTGCTCTATGGGGAGGTGGATAAGATTAGCAACTACGTCTTGAAGGGGTGGATCGTCTGATCCATAGTGAGCTTTGGCCCATAGTTGATGTATGTCTTCTGCATACATTCTGTCTTTATTAGGGGTGAGCCTGGCTCTGTGGTTGACAAGATCAACTAGCTCTTCTAACTTCTTATCACTAATGCTAATTGACTAGCTATATAGGTTGGCACTCTCCTCTGAGGAGAGGTTCGTCAGACCGGCAGCAGTTTCTTGCAGTGCTGCGTCGTCTGATCCAAAAGGAGTCTCAGCCCCCGACTCACCTAGGGTCTTGGTACACAAGAGAAAATCTTATCTAAGTTTCCCAACTGATCACTGCAGTCTATCCTGGAAGATAGGAGAGGGGATTCACACCTCAAGTCCTCAAAGGAAGGGAGGAACTCACACCTCTCAGACAGCTGGCTATGCCACAATGATAAGGTTACACTCTCATCTGGCCAAATGGCTCTCAAACAACAAGGAGCACCACAATCCTTTAGTCGAATACTTCAGGATCAAAATCTAGATTAATGCAACAAATCAAGTTCCTTGATAAAGTCACACTAGCTGCATCATTATGTCCAATTGTTGTATGGACCCAAAGGGGACAACAGTTACGGCTTTAACCATTAACTAACAACATAAAACACAACTAAGCCACAGCTTGATGTCTGCTTTGCTTAAACCACAAAAATTTAAAGAAAATATAATTTTCTTCCGAAGGATCCTTTATAGGATTTTAAGTTTGGATTACTGTGCATTTACAGTGCAATAAAGCTGGTTTATTGAAGGCCTCACACGGGGCACCATTTGTTGGGGTTGTATCAAGTCAACTTTGGTTATATTCTTTAATAATTATACTTAATTATTAATAATATAAATAAAATATCATTAAACTATGTTTAATCTCGTTTTGGGGCACCAACCTGTAATCAGGTAAATATAACCAAAATATCACTCAAATCAGTCTCAAATTAGTTATTTAATTACTAATATTATTAATAATGAATAACTATATTTAATAAATTGAAGGCGTGAAATCCGTACACAAAGCCTTCGCACCCAGCTTATATCACAATGTAAATACACCAGTAACCACAAACAACTGCTCTCTTAAATTATAACAGAATTTATTTAAACAAAGCAACATCAATCCAAAATCAATGAACTTAATTAAACAAATAACTATTATAAACTAATCTAAGCAACAAACATTATCAAGCAAAGGCTTGTGGAAGGGGTGTGTGTGTGTGTGTGTGTGTGTGTGTGTGTGTGTGTGTGTGTGTGTGTGTGAGAGAGAGAGAGAGAGAGAGAGAGAAAGAGGGAAGAAGAAAGGGGGGGAGATGGCTTCGTACCCTCGTGGTCGTTCACGATGGCGCAAACCTAACAAAGACCTGGGTGTGTGCACGTGTGGATGAAAGGGAGAGAGAAGGGGGGGGAAGATTACTTCGTCCCACGTGGTCGCCCTTCCGATGGCACACACCTAACAAAGGCCTAAATGTGGCCTTAAGGTCTAAAAGAGACTGAGTTCGGCCCTACACAATCTGTGTCTCTGAGGCGTCTGGATAGCCGCGAGTGTATAGATCTCTGTGCGTAATGGCGCGGTGGTGGAGTTGGTCTCCAGATGTACGTTTACACAGGAATATGTGTGTATGTGTGTGCGTAGAAGGGGAAATAAAAGAGAATAAAAGAGAAATGCGTGCCTGAAGAGGCCGGATCACAGTCCGACTCCCGCGCCACAACTCGGAGTAATTCCCTTCATTCACAGAAACAAACCAATAGCCGAATTCAGGTTAATACAGCTTACACTGGCCTTTCTGATCAGAAGAGTAATACCCGGTTATAACGCTGTTACGCTAAACACATATAGGACGCCGCGGTCCGAAACAACAAGAGTTTTAAACAGTTAAAACTCAGGACGCAGGTCCAACAAAGATAAAAATTACAGTTTCTGCTTTGATCAACAATTGTTAAAAACACTCCCTAAAGCTAATTCTGCCCAGACCTAATTAAGCCTCACTTGTGAATCGCTTTGTCCGCGATTGGTGAAAGGAAAAGAGTCCGGCGATGGAGCAGATCTTCTGTCCGTCCTGGTGCAGAGGCGTCTGATGGCGGCGAGGGTCCCTTACGGCGAGAGCGGCTTCGTTGGTTCTCCGTCGAGTGGAAAGATGTCCCTTGATGTCCTTTCGTTGCAGGACGGAATAAGACCGTTATCTTTCTGATAATCTGTTATAGTCTGACGCTCTCCGAGAAACTGAGATGCGTTCACTGGACAATCCGAGCTCGGAATTTAGAACACTGCCGGCCGCGGATTACCTGCGCGCCAAAACTTAAAACAAAGGAAGATTGTTGCAGGAAACAGGAGATCTTCTTGGGTCTCCGAGCACCGAAGGTCAGCGCGTGAAAGAGAGCGAGCAATGGAAGTCTTGGAGTTTTGTAGCCTGGCGTGCTCCATGGGGGTCTACCTCAGGTCCCCTCCAATGAGGAGAGAGAGGTTCCGGTCCCCCCTTTACTTCACACGTAGGTGTGAAGTACCGCAGGGGATTCTGGGATTAAGAGTCCTTTTAGGCCTCTTTGTGATCTCAGTGAATAACTCAAATGAGGCTTTTACAGAGGTGCAGGCCCAAGTCCATTGCTTGACTGTTCTAAGCCTGCGTGGCCCAACACATTATTGTTGTTGACTAAATGAAATTCTTAATCTTATTGCGCTCTTTTCTCTTTTCTCCAGGTAACTGCTGCACACAAACAATCCCTGAACGGATGCCTGATGTCAAATGAGACCTTCCTGAAAAAGCCTCTCCAAGCTGCACTGAAAAGAATCACTGACTCATGAAGACTTTCTTATCCTCGACTTTGTTTTGCACGAGAGTCTTCTTAAAAGTTCAAACTTTTTCTGCTGTGATCTTCATGGCATGTTTGTGTTTGTGCTCTAATTGTTGAATAAAACATTTTCAACATTAAAAACATGCAGTGGTGGAATATAATGTAACACATTTGAACGATTACAATTTGAGATCTTTTACCTAAATACCTTTAATAGGTAAATATTTCACCTTTAAATCCACAAGGATTATTTGACAGGTATAATATAATATAATATTCAGCTGTAAATAAAAAATGGAATTATGGGATAACTTGCATGAAACATCCAGATGATTAATGCTTGGCCTTTTTATGGATAGCTTTCAATGTGTAAAGTGCAGAACTCCTTTTTGAGAATTTGATTCCAGAGGTAATTGTAGGGTATACAAAAAAAACATGTTCTTAGTTGTAGTTAAACAGAAAATACCCATCAGTCCTATTAATATTAAATAGGTAACATTGTTTGATAATGTCATAGAGAGTTTGGATTTTTTTTTTTAAATGTCCTCGGTCTTTTCAGTGTAATATGAGTAATCGGCTGAAATCAAAGAAGTTTTCTCTGCCCCCCCTTCCAGAAACTATCATGTTTTGGTAACATAATGGAGGACATAAACAATGAACTTCTGTTGAATATATAATAATAATAATAACTTTATTTATATAGCACCTTTTAAAAACACAGGTTTACAAAGTGCTTTGACAAACAGCAAAAACAAGAACAAAGCAAACTAAACCAAACACAGAAGAACATAAACAACAGCAAGAACATAAGAAATGCAAAATACTAAGAATAATTAAATACAATTCAACAGAAAAGAACCCAAAGTGCACAATACCCAACAGACATATATAACCCGACCATCACAAGAACCATCATAAGAACCCAGGCTACACAAGAACCCAACAACAAGAGCTGAGACCAAGAGGAACCAAAGATTTTAGAAAATGTAAGAAACTAAAAGCTGAAAAAAATAAATAAAAAGATAACAGCAATAAGAAGGTAAGAGCAGTAAAAGAAATAGAAACAAGTGGTTAAAGGATAAAAAAACCCAAAACTATAATATTAATAAAAATAAAAAGTAAATACAAATATGAAACATAAATAAGACTAAATAAGTAAGATAAGAAATTACCAAGTTAAAACACAAGAGGAGTTAAGATATGAGTGCATATAGTGCATTTTCGGGAAGGTTGTATTCATCATGTATTGGGAAACAACCCCTACTGACAATTTTCACAAGAGAATTAGCACGTTGTAGTAAATCACTTAAAAAAGAAAAAAGAAAAAAAAAAACTACTTCACAGTATTGATGATTTAGAATAATGAATGAATGAATTAGAATAATCGCTATTTATATACTGTATATGTATTATTTTTGTCCCTAGTATTACTGTTGTTGTTGTTTGTGCTCCGTTTTAAAAGAGTCTGTTTCAAGTGATAACTGAAATATCCTTTATTTTTGTACATTTACCAGCTAAATAAAGTAAGGGGAAAAAACTACCATGAAGTCGCTTTATGATGGCGTGTGGTGACGTCAGCCCAGCCGCATTTATTGTACGTAATTTCCTCCGGTACTTCCTTTTCCAGCGTAGCAAGGAGAGAGGCGACAGCCGACAAGATGAGGTGAAGCTCAATTTTATTAATAAATGTCGAATAATAACATGTCTCTAAGGTTTTCTGAGATCATTAAGGCCCCTAACCTTTAAAGTTAGAGTGGGACGCTGCATTCGTGTTTATGGTACAGTTTTATGACAAGTTGGTGAGGCTAACATTAGGTACGGCACCATGGCGCCTGCCGGTGAGGGATACAATGCTTCAGTTTTAGGAGAAATCCATCGGCATCCACTGATTTAAAACGTATTTTATGATATAATCAAGCATTCGATGTATGAATTAACACATCCAGATAATAATATGATACTTATTTTTGAGTTGTGTCATCTTTTTTTTTTTTTTTTTTTTTTAGATCGCTGCTTATTGAGCTTTTCATGTATTATAGGCTACTTGTTTTAATTTATCTTTTATTATTTGAATTACAGTAAGGTCTCCAGGGATACGTTATATGAAGCCGTGAAGGAGGTCCTGCAGGGATCTCTGACCAAGCCAAGGAAGTAAGTTTAATATATTTTTTTTGTTTTTTTTGGAAGGGACATGAAACGCAGGAATGGCATTACAACTTTATTTCCTTCTGTAGGTTCACGGAGTCAGTGGAGTTGCAGATCAGCTTGAAAAACTATGATCCCCAGAAGGACAAGCGTTTCTCCGGCACTGTCAGGTTCGACCTTTTACTGTTTCACCCAACCTTTTCCCTGTGTGCTTCCAGCCCTGTCTGAGTATTTAAACAGCCAGTTGATTGGCAATTTCCTGTGGAAGTCTTTTAAAGTAAAAAAAAACAACAACAACAAAAACACAATAACAGACAGGCCAGGAGCAGACATGGAGAAGTACTCTGGGTAGTCTGACTGAGCTGACCCAGCCTTGGCTGGTGGAGGTGAAGCAGACGGACCCCTACCCTGGGTCTTAAAACATGAGGGGAGGCTATGAGAGGCTGAGCTTCATGCTCATGTCCTCTGGCCGACCAATTTACATTACCTTACCAAAGAGGTCAGCTGGACACGGCTACTGTGGTGGTATGGGTAAGAATTTTTCTATTAAAGAGTTAAATCTGCAAGGTTTAATGTTGGTGTTGCAGAGTTTATGAATTTTAATGTCCTGACAAAACTAATGTTATAGAGTACTTTATTAATTCAAATTGACCATTTAACAGATCGATGCAGTAAAAAGCACACTGCTGCTTTCATTTTTATCACCATGATCCAGATTATGCTTCTGGGCTAACCATGTTTGCGCCTTCCTTACCAAAGGATGCCTCAGGGTTTGACTAACGACTGGGAGCAGTGTATCTGACTGTGTGTGTTAATATGCAGGCTGAAGACTCTGCCCAGACCCAAGTTTGCTGTGTGTGTCCTGGGAGACCAGCAGCATTGTGATGAGGCCAAAGCAGCCGAGCTGCCTCACATGGACATTGAGGCTCTCAAGAAGCTCAACAAGAACAAGAAGATGGTCAAGAAGCTCGGTATGAAGCTAACATCATGACCCACACAGTCTCTCGTCTATAACTATTGATTCCAAAGTCAGACAGGCATCTTAAATGTTTGTTATTCCTCTTTTAGCCAAGAAGTACGATGCCTTCCTGGCCTCTGAGTCCTTGATCAAGCAGATCCCTCGTATCCTGGGACCTGGGCTGAACAAGGCCGGCAAGTTCCCCTCCCTGCTCACCCACAACGAGAACATGAATACCAAGGTGGACGAAGTCAAATCCACAATCAAATTCCAGATGAAGAAGGTATTCAGGCATAATGAAATCCTAACCACTTATCCTGTTTGTTATTGTCTTATTTATTCCGAAAATGTATCTCCTAATTTGAGATTATACTTTAGGATTCCTTGGTCTTGTTGGGTCACTGAACATATTTCTTTGTCATAGGTGCTCTGTCTGGCTGTAGCAGTAGGACACGTCAAGATGACAGAGGATGAGCTTGTGTACAACGTCCACTTGGCTGTGAACTTCCTGGTGTCTCTGCTGAAGAAGAACTGGCAGAACGTGCGTGCCCTCTACGTCAAGAGCACAATGGGCAAACCCCAACGCCTCTACTAAATGTCATCTTTTCTATTAAAAATGTGGAGATGCTCCAAAGTCTACTGTTTGAGTGTCTTTTAATCTTTATATTTTGTTTTTCATGGCATTGAAAAGTTCAGTATTTTTATAGAACTATGTATTTAGATGATTATTACGAAGTGTGGTCAAAATAACAGTTTAAGGTTGGCCTTGTAAAACATCCTGGACATGTCAATGTCCATATGCTGTATATGATTTTTAAGTTTGGTTTTATAATCTCTAGTTCAGTGGTAATGGGATTGTATGGTTTTAGATAACACTAAGAGCTTCCTTTGTGCTCATTATGAAATCATTCCTGAAATCTCAATTCATCTAGAGGAAGTAGTAAAAGGAATCAAGTTTGTGATTGGCCGAGCACCTCTGGACTTATTTGGCGTGGCTTCATAGTACTTTATTAAAATATGTTTGGTTTTGAAGTCGCCAGAAGCCTGTTAACAATCAGGTTCACAAGTTATTACTAAGCTTACCACACTGAATATTCCTATGAAGTCCGAGCCATGCTCGTGAATAATCATCTGTTACCAATAATCCTGCAGCTAAATGAATTTGACAAACGAGATGCTAAAGCAGAAGTTAACGAACCCTAGTGCAGAGTTTCATGTGTATTGTAGTATATTCTGCAACTGGTGATGAACTTTGGTGGTTATTTTTCTTAAAATACTTCTCAGTGTTTTAAACATTTAAAAAATCTTAGTTAACCAAAGTGCTTAAAGGTCAGGAAGTTTGGATGGGAGGGGCCCTCAGGGCACATCAGATACTCAACATTGTAGTAACAACAGTATTCCATGAGAATAGAGACTCTAAACTCAGTCTGAAATCATATATATATATATATATATATTTATATTAGTATGTCCTGTGTCTACCGATCCAAAATTAAACCTCATTGAAGGACACTGAACACTGCACCTAAAAGTGATCGTGTGAACATCACGTGTCACATGGAATCTGTTCATTTCAAATCAAAATTGGTCCACTTCCATATGTGGATTCCCACATGCATCTGATCCAGGCCTCATTTACAAAAGCAATGTGAACAGCAAAACAAAAAAAATCTGATCTGAGCAGAAAACCAGAATTGAGCACAAAGGCTTGGAGTATGAAAACAGCCTTAGAATGAATGGAAACTGCACAAGTTTGACATTTGATTCAACTCTACAGAAAACAGCAGCATGTATTTAGCAAAGATAGACACAGCAACAGGTACAGGCATACCCATGAGCCTCTTGTGGCAGCCGTCCTGCTCTGGTTTGACTGTGGATCTCTTAATAGGATTATCTATTCTCAGGACAGGAGAAAGCCTGAGGGGGGAAATGATACAAACACGGACAGGATATTGGATGTATACAAGTATATATATTGGTGTTTCCAGCAGCAATGAGAAGTCCACCGTTGACTGAAGAGGACTGAAATCATTTAGCCTGGATGTAAACTGGGAGGCACTTGGATTATACCTGTGAAGACACGATGGATGCTCAGGTGAGTGAAATAATCTCCCAGCTGTCCTACCTGTTTGTGTTTATGCAGATTTTCTTTGATTGACGGGTGTTGTGTTTCTAAACTGATCTCAGCCTGTAGCAGAGACAACCAGCTTCTGTGCTTCCACCATGCTGGGCAGTGAGGACAGTGATGAAGGTAACAGATATTTAACGTCCATAAAAACATTCCAACAACAAGAATCAAGGCTCTGATTTTAAACTGGGATGTATCTGAAAACAGAAACCAGCCAAGAAGAGGCGTCAATCGTCAGCTGGAATGAGCTCTCCATCATAGAGCGTGTAGGCCTTAACAGGTACCACAGTAAAATATGATGACATCAGCCACTGTCTAGTAAAATGTGTTTAATTGACTTTATTAAACTTACAATGCTTTTGTTTTGTTGACAGCGTAGAGATGTCAGAGAAAGATTTGGAGGTAAGGTCAACCCACGATTCATGGAGCTGAGTATAACCTTGATCACATGCTGTTTAAACTAATTTAACTGTTTGCATGTGGGTATTTATGCTCCTCTGTGTAATTCAATTTAATTAGATGGAGGGAAACATCAAATTAGCTTTAGGTAGACTTGGAGGATATTTTAAGGCTTTGTTCCCTCGTTTGAATTAAAAGTGCATTAGAATGGGATCTTTTAGAGGCCAATATAAACCGGAGAGATCACAACAAGCTACATTTGTTTTAGTGTTTATATCAGCACCTGACTAATTTACATGAGAACTGTGAAACTGTCCTCTGTGGTTTTAATAGTTACCTGATGAAAATAGGCATATTTGATCAAAAATGTATATATCAGGGTAAATCTTGCATATTTGTGTGACAGAAATTCACGTTAAGGACATATTTCTATTTAGATTTTCTACTTTCTTTTCTATTTTTGACACTTTTGACAGCTAATTCGTATCATTTCTCTTGCACCCAGAATTAAAACCTTGATAAAACCGTAAACATTTAGAGTAAGAGTGTGTAATGGCTGTTCATGTTCTTGCTGGCAGACCTCCTTCTCTCAGATCGCCATGGCATTTAGATGTGATCAGTACACCTTGAAACAGCGGCTGCAGGCGGAGGAGCACGCCCGCAACCTGGCAGAGGAGAACGTGCAGCTGGAGCTGACCAGAGGCAGGGAGACTCTGGAGGTGTAGTAGGAGCCAGATGATCTGAAATGAGCATTTATACCAGCAGCAGAGAGTAGGTTCTCATGTCTGTGTGTGTGTGTGTGTGTGTGTGTGTGTGTGTGTGTGTGTGTGTGTGTGTGTGTGTGTGTGTGTGTGTGTGTGTGTCCTCAGATGTTAAAGGGCCTGTGTCTGGACAGTAAACGCAGTAATATCCTGCAGAGGCTGGAGCTGTCTCTGGACATCCTCGGTGGGACTGTGGAGCGGATCTCCAACACGGCAGAGGTGCTTGGGGCTGTGCACCAGGTACATAGAGTCTCCTTTAGACCTTCAGTTTGATTTGAAGCTCACTTAACCTTTATCTGGATAAAATGTGATGTCCCATTTACAACAGAATCCCACTAACCTAAAACCAAAGGAAAGAAAGCATGAAATATGTTAAGATGCTACAAGTAACACAAATGTCTTTCTTTTATAGCACAAGTTTTATAACAAAGTGCTTGAGGAAACTCTTTAAGGGGGACTTTTACAGTTATCTTTTTAAACCCTGATGCCCTTCAGCCTTCTTCTAGTCCAAGATCACAATCAGTTTGAGGCTTTATCTCCTGACAGTTAGCCTAAAATAAGAAACACACAATGTCACCTGCTATAACAATTGTATGCACAGTGCTGTGTTCATACAATTTAAATTAAGTAGTTTATAGTTTGTCGAGTGAACACTCACTCGACAAACTGATTCACGTACATTGAGAGCGTTACTAGCAACCCAGGAACTCCAAATGACCTTCAGTCAATGCATTTGAGAGTCTTTAATCTTCATCTGAGTCACATTTGGATTATCTAATTTAAAGCCATTAATAACGGGTTAGAGTGTCTTTAATGGCATACACTCAGCGTGCTTCTTTTCCGATAATTGTCTGTAGGAGGCTCGTGTGAGTCGGGCTGTCGAGCTCATGGTGGCTCACGTGGAGAATCTGAGGAGACAACATGACAGAAATGTGGCCGAGCTGGAGGAAGCCAAGAAGACGATCCAGCAGCAGAATTCCTGCAGAAACAGCATAGATCTCAGACCATCACCAGGTCTCTGACAAGTTTACTTGTTCATCTTGACACTTTCATCTTGTTAGTTATTGTATTTGACTGACCACCGGATGTCTTGTTGTAGACCCGGAGGAATGTGACACCAGAAAGAAAAGCTTTCTGCAGGTATGCACACAGCTGGCTTATTATCAAAATCTAGGAACAGCTACCTTTTTATCACTTCAATCTGCTGTTCACTCGTGTCCTTTTCTTTTTTCCTCCTTCAGATCAGCGGTCGTCGAAGGGTCAGTGTATCTCTAATTCCCATCCAATTCCAGGTAAGGAGGTTTCTTTCACGCTCTCTTCCACTTTCTTAAGACATTTTATCATCCAGAAACCAAAACAAGAGTCTCTACAGGAGAAGATAAAGCAAGACTTGAAGAAGCAGGCCTCTCATGACGGCTTCTCCCCCAGCACCAAGTCTTCCCCCACATGTCGGACTCCATCTCCGACGTCAGAGTCCAACTGCTTTCCCACAACCAAGGATGACAGCAACTCAGTGGAAGACAGGTCAACATTCTGAGAAATATTGTTTAAAAATGTATCCTGGGCCATATGAAACATTTCAAATCTGCTCTTTTAGGCCTCAGGATCCAGATGAAACTCCGCCAGAAGCTTCAGCTGTTCAACTCCCTCCTCAACCCTCACCCACACCCAACTCTGAGTGCCTCCCTTCAAACCAGTCGGCCACCAGCAAGAACGAAAACAAAAAGTACGGCTTTTAATCTCTGTGTATACAAAAATAGCAGAGATACCACACAAACATAGAGGACACAGGAAACATAGCATGTTTCTCACATTACATGTTTGCAGTGTTTGAGCCTGACATAGAAATAACAATGGAGCCTTTAGCTTGTCCAAGCAACAAAAACACAGGTGTGAACATTAATTATGAAGCATTGTTAATGTAATAGGTAGCACTGACACTCTTCATGTAGTGAAAGTGGATCAGGACTGCACAGTCGTAGAGTGGTTAGCACTGTTGCCTCAAAGCAAGGAAGCTCCTGGTTTGAATCCCTGTTGGAAAGGGCCTCTCTTTGTGGAGCTTGCATGTTCTACCTGAGCATGTGTGGGTTCTATCTGGGTACTCTGGTTTCCTCCCACAGTCCAAACATATCAACCTTTTTACTGTTTCACCCAACCGTTGATCTGCAATTACCTGTGGAAGTCTTTAAAGTAAAAAAAAACAAAAAACATCCAGTAAGGCCAGGAGCAGACATGGAGAAGTACTCTGGGTTATCTGACTGAGCTGACCCGGCCTTTGCTGGTGGAGGTGAAGCAGGCGGACTCCTACCTGGGGGCTTAAAACATGCCGCAGTCTAAAGGCACGCTCGTTAGGTCAGTTGGTGACTTTAAATTGCCTGTAGGTGTGAATATCAGCCCTGTGATTGAATGGCGGTCCAGGTTGTACCTCGCCTCTTGCCCAATGACAGCTGGGATCAACTCCAGCCCCCGCGACCCTGAACAGGAAAGACAGTATAGATAATAGACAGATGGATGGAAAACTGGGTCAGTGCAAATCAGCTGTATAACTTACTTAAAATGTTCAATGAAATGTTTCACTTTTTACATAGAATCATTCTGATATATAGGATTCTAATACCTGTCTGAGTGTTTTGAGTAGTCATTAGACTAGAAAAGTGCTTTACAGGCTCAAATCCATGTACCACTTACTAACAAAAGTAATTGTGTGTATATGTGTTGTCGTTATAGTTGCCCTCTGGAGTCTTTGCGGCAGAGACACAAGAGCAAAGCTGCGTTATCAAAGAAAAAAGTAGAGAAGGATAAAAAGAGTGTGAACATTTACAGACAACTGTCTGGTGGCATGTAAGTCAACCTGTGTGTTCAAAACCTCTCGATGACTGGTGATTTCTTCTTTGGTTTACTGACTGACCGTCTGCTCTCCTCAGGTACGGCTCTCTGTGGAGACAACGTCCTCTGGTTCACTGGGTGTATCGCTGTCGCTGGGCGCTCCTCTTCATGTACCTGTCTGTGCTTTTCTGTGTAATAACACTGACTTATTTGTTGTTGGAAGCTCTATGATGGTTGTGACTGTACTGTTTACATCCAGTGTGTAGACCAGCTGATTTACCTTCCTCACACTGGTAAGCTAATTACTTAAATACAACACATTTTGGTTCTATTTTAAATCTCAGGAAATAATTCCACTCTTTCTAGAGAACAATGCCACACAGGTTTGACTTTCAGTTGTATTTTTTAATTATAAATATACAAAACATATCAAAACTGATACAATCTCTTGGTTAGGATCCTAACTCCACACTGCATTAAAAACAATCATCAACCAACATTACAGGCATCAGTGAATGATTATTACAAGTTGATAGTAACATCAAGAATCAGCTTAAAAGTCAAGGCTAGACAGGTGTTAGTTTTCAACTATATATTCAAAGAGCACTGCATTTTAGATGTTGTTGTTAAATTTTAGTAATAAGTCTCTATCCTGCAGAAGAAAAGTGTCATAAACAGATAAATATAGTTAAATACTGAAAATCATATGAGAAAAGAGGAACATATTTGAAGCTTCTGTAGGGGATTAGTTTGTGCAAAATGTGTTCAGCCACAGAGAGAACCACAGCAAGTTTGTTTTTAATCTTTTGATCCACTTGTTTATGAAATAGTATGAGGGTAAATTCACCTCAGAAGCATCTATTCAAAACAAATCAAAACAATAAATTAAACTGGCATAACACCTTACATTAAGTTTTAAATTAAAAGACGAGAGAGGAATGGGCTCATCAGAGAGCCCATAGGTCCACGTTCTCTACATCATGTCGACTAAAGATCTCACAGAGAGTCCGAAGCCTTAAGAATAAATACAGCGATAAATAGAAAGGAATCACACGCTTCCTACTGAATGTACTGCACAACAGTAGTTGTCTAAGCTACACCTGGCTCACGATTTCAGCATCCTCTGCGATGAACCACTGGACTGGAGTACCGTCTGCAGCTCTCTGGAGTATCATGTTACCCGAACCCTGTGGGAAAAAAGTAATTAAATAAGTCATCAACTTACGCATTCATTCAGAGCTGCAGGGATTTGTCGATTTTACTTTATTTTTTAACCCCCAAACTTGTTTTTAAGTTAACATTAACCTGCAAACTATATTAATATTAAATTCATAATTTCAGCCATTTTTCAATGGCCTTCTACCTTTCCATATAAACCTAATTCATATTCTGTTCATTACATTGGTTTTGGTGGACCTCTATGGGTAAGGCCTGAAATAAATATACTTGTTTTAATGGATTTAATGAGCTGAGACTAAAGAAAGGAAAGAAATGCCATCTTACAATATCTTCCTTATTTGTTTAATGTATAGGTAAATAAAAGCATTCGGATAGTTTGGCCAAACCTTTAGGTTTTTCTAAAACTTTAGGCATGTCTATGTTTTGGGCCTTATTTGGAGAGACAGGACAGTTGATAGAGACAGAAATCAGGGAGAGAGAGTGCAGGGAAAGACATGCAGGAAAGGAGCCACAGGTTGGACTCAAACCCAGGGCGCCCGCCTAGAGGACCATGGCCTCCGCTCATGGGGCAAGTGCACTAACCACTATGTCACCATCCGCTCTCAATTTCTCTCAGTGGCCTACAGTTTCAGGACAATATTTGTGTTTTGCTAATATTGATCCAGTACCCTGACGTTGTTCAATTATTAGCATTTTTCGTCTAATATACTGAGCTAATGGTCCAGAAATAGAGCGAAAAGTAGACCTACAGTCCATTTTCTCCTTGCCTACTTTGAGTATAAATGAGTTTTGTGTCAAACCCATTTCCTTATTTGGAGTAAAACAGGATTAAAATTCCGTATAGCACGCTGATGTAAAGCCCTCTGATTCTTAAAATAATTTAAAACTATACTTTTATTTCAACAATGTGATGGGATGTATACATTGTAATCCAAAATGTAATCAACAGACTAATCTGATGTAAAAGAGTAATAGTAATTTGTAGCATTAATAAGTCTTGAGTTATTAAACTACAGCGGTCTAATCAATCTTCTTGAACCACATCAAACTGTGTTAGCTGATTGGTTATGGGTACCAACCTGGTTAAATGGAGGAAGGTGAGGTGAGGTGGGGCTCGTGACACTCAGCTGATCCATGCAGCTTGGCCATAACTTCTGCAACTGATTCCTCTGATGCCAGGACTTCAGCTCCTCCGACACGATCTCCCTGGGCATCAGCCTGATGGCGTGGTTCGGGTACTCGTTCAGCGAGGGCGTTCGCACCAGTCTAGTGTAAGGTGGAGGTGGCTTAAGGATTCTCCTTGGGGACGATGCTCCCTCTTGCCACTGTCTTGAAAGCGGGCTATGTGCCACAGGGGGTGAGGACAGAAAGACCTTCCCCATGTCCAGGTCTTGAGGGGAGAGTGGGCCATCCTCTGCCGCGGCTCTGACGTTACCAGGGCTGAACTGAGACTGGTTGTTATTCTTCTGTGAGCTGGAGAAGCTGGAAAGCCCTTTCTTTTGTGCCCCAAAGTGGAACCCATAAGGTGGAGGGCAGAGCTTTGGGATCTCAGTGGGTCTGTCCCTGCCAGGAGAGCTGATGTGGGAGGAGGAAGAGTGCTCGGAGCTGCTGTCCTCGGAGCTGGACTGGTAGGGCTGCAGAGGAGAGTACTCTGGAGAACGCACCATGAAGTTGGCTATGCAGCGCCGCTGGGGCAGCCTAGCTCGCCCGCGATTGTTCTCTGTGCTGAGGCCCTCCTTATCACCTGGTGGCTTACTTTTAGGAAGTCTGAGAAGACAAATGTGAAAATTAATAATTATACCAAATGTGGTTTTTATTCTCTTTTTGCACGAGTGTACAAACAAATCAGACTTTTCTGTGTACCTGAAGGACTGGGTGTACTGTCTGCGTATGTGCAGCTCCGGGGTGGAGGGGGCACTGGTGGAGTTGTTTTGACGCAGGGCAGAGTTCCTGACGAACTGAGAGAGAGGAATCCTACAGCTCTCTGCAGACACTTGCGTCCCTGCTGGACTGCTGCACACGATAAAAACATGAAGAAGAAAAAGTTAAATAAATATATTTCTGTCATTGCTGGAAGTATTTTTATTGTTTCAACCTTTTCTGTAAGGTAAAACAACCTTACACACACAGCCATACACTTATTCCACACAGTTTCGTATTCAATGTGCTGTCATATACACTTGAGACTCTTACCTGGACCTGCTGCTGCTAGCAGATTGAGGTTTATTGACCTTCTGGTAGGGCTGATCCAGACTGGATTCTTTCCATGGAGAGTTCTGGATGGGAGAGGGCTCATGCTCCACACTGAGCTGGCTTGATGACTGCTGGGATGATTGAAGGGTCTTGGCTGACAGATGCGGGGCGTCTGACAAGGAAGTGCAGGACTCTGAATGAGAGGGAGGAGTGGGCGAGTCCACGTCTGTGTATGATCAGAGAGAACGTCATTGAGTATGGGGCAGGACTGTTATTTCAGATTGGTGAGTGATTCATTTTGAGAATCACACACCTCTGATTGCTCATACTTTTTAAATTTGCATGAATAAATGTAATCCTTCCTCACCGTCATCCAGGGCCACAACATCAGACAGGGAACTGTCATCAGACATGCTCAGATCTGCTACAGAAATGAAACATTTTTTTTTAAGATTCCATCAAACTAATTTTGTGTCCATGGATGCAGTTCACAGTGTGACCTGAAGGGGTCGGCAATGTGACTAACCTCTGTTTTGGCTTCTTGAGATGGGGATGCAGGGGGAGTTGCACTCGCTCTTGATCCTGTGCTGGAACACGGCCTCCTGCAGGTCTTTCACTTTCCTCTCTTCCCTCTTGCACTGCTGCAGCCGGCTCTTCTTCTGTGGTTTGCTGAGTTTCTCCTCCACAGACAGTTTGCGGACTGCCTCATAAATCTGCCGCTGAAGAGCCAAGTCAGTTTCCAACGCTTGCAACTCTGAATCCTATTATGAAGACACATTATGACATTTAGTATCAGCTGATAAACTTTACTCTCCATTTTTTTTTACTGTTTTGTTTTGTTAGTAATGTTGGCTCATACCTGATTATTCAAATGGATCAGACCTTCATCCAGCTTGAATGAAGCTCCAATCCTCCTTCTGACCCGTGGTGGCTTCTCATCGGGCATCAGAGGATAGTCTGAGGGCAGTTTACCCGTTAACTCCTGTGAATTCAAAATAATTCCTTGTTTATTGCAAAACAGGGAAAAGTTGTGACACAAAAAAACACAATAAAGTTATCTTTAAACTAATCAAAGCACACAAAAAAGTCATCTTGTGTGTGTGTGTGTGTGTAACGTGTTTTCATGTATGAGTAACTTACGGCCTCCCTGATGCAGAGCTTCCTGAGCTCCAGCAGGCAGAGCTCCAGACGCTCCTCCAGAGACTGGTGCTTGAGCTTCAGGGCTCTGGTGTTGGTGGTCAGGTCCTTTACCGGGGATATGGGACTGTCAGGACCTGCAGTGAACGCATCGTCTATCAGGTCAGGCTTTACTAATCAGGGTCTGGATCAGCCACGGTCATAAAAATACCATCCACTATTACAGGGCTGTTTAACTATGCCATAGACAGGAAGGATCTTTGTATCCCACCTAGCGTCACATTTTTAAAACACATACATGACTTGTAGAACTATTTAGCAGCTGCAATAGCTACAGCTTTAGTTTTCTCACAGATGGTGCCTTTAGAGAATTTGGTAAACTTTAGTTCTGTTCTCGCTACGGCGGTTATGCTAAGATAAGTACTTCTAGGTAATGGATGAATGGAGCTGTTTAATGCATTGTGTTTTTCCCTGCCTCGTGGTGTGAAACCGTCTGACAATCCTAAACACTGAGCCTCAGTCATGACTAGAGAATGTCAGTGTATCTTGTTTAAACTGTGCACGTTCTTTTTTTCTTGCATTTACTTTGAATCAAATGCTCTTTGGGATAATATGTGAATCCAAATAAACACCGCTCTTAACTCTGTAACTCCTGAATGTTTATATAATGACTGTGGAATGCAACATTTTCTTTTGCTTAGTGTTTTTTTTTTTTTGGTGGCATTATTGTGTTTAATATTGAGAATACAGACCTAAGCTATGTTGTATTTTGCATAACTTATTAATGTTCTTACCAGAATGTAAGATGATCCCACTGTCAGTGTCACTGATCTCCTCTTTGCTCTCAATGGCCGTCATCTTCACTGTATGCTCTTGAGTTGATAGATATACCTGTTGAAATGAGCAGATTTAGCAGGTTAGTAAAAAGTAGATCACTTCAGACCACTTATAAGATTACAGATTCTCTTGTTGTTTTCCTACCACATGGCTTCATTCATACTCGCTCCTGCTGCTTAACAAAAGTGAATGACTGGCGAGTGTCCTTTCACACACTTATCAATGCAGCTTTCCATCTCCCCCTCCTTCTCCTCCACCTCTTCCTCCCCCACCATGCTCACTCACAAAAGCGGCAGACCCCCACGGTTGACTCGGCACATGTGCAGGGGTTAATCCGAATCGCGGTGCCATGGTGACGGGGCACTGCGTGGCTGTCCAGGGGAGCGTGTTGTCGCGAGGCGTGTCAGAGGGCGTTTAAAGAGCCCAGGCCCAGAAAAAGAAAGCAGATGGCAGCGGGAATTACCCCACTCATGCACTGCACCTGTTCCCCCTGCATGCCCCTCCCTCTGCTCCTATTCAACCAGTGTTCAGAAAAGCCTCTGGGGGGCTTTGAAGTGGAAGAATGTCTCAATGCTGGGCTTGTCCGCGCCACATCAGATCACAAGGGCCCTGCTGACTTCTGTGCGACTCTGCCCGTATCGCTGACACACTTTCACAACCAAGCGAGAACCATTCATGTTTGTGGCCTGCTCGCTCCACTGTTTGCACACAACACAACATCTGACTGACAATAAACAAATAATGAGATGCGAAGAGGAACCGTGGCCAGCAGAGGAAAACAATGACGACAACAAATTGCGGGTAACATTTTAGGTTTAAGTGAAGACTTAAGGATGTTTGGATGACATTGCCCCAGAGGAAGAGTGAGTTATTTTTTTTAGGCCAATCCATTTTTTCTGCATCTCACATGCTTGCCACCACTCAGGACTTCCCCTAAAAAAGGTTTTCACAAGAAACAACCAAGCACTGACATGATTAAAGGATATATAAGCCAGCCTTGCTTTTGTGACACATACAAATGTGTAGTTCATGCTTTTGAAGACTCCCAAAGCAGTCTCTGTGTTAATATCAAGAAAACAAAGAAGCAATCTGCTACTCTGATATGAAGGGGAAAAGGAGTGGATAAAAGCATACGACACATAAATGATCGTGCTGCTGTTGTCAAGCTCATGTGAATCCTCGATTCTTGTCTCAGCATCTGTGTTTGCAGATTGGTATCCGGCCTTTTCCTGCAGGGACCAGGAAGACACAGATTTGTGCAGATGAAAACCTCCTCATACAGGATATTAATGTGAATCCCATAGGCCTGACCCATTCAGCACAGCAGCTCATGTGCACTGACGCAGCTTTAAGCGGCCAGTAGCACAATCAGGCACAGGCTGCCCGAGTCAGTAAAACAACACTGCAACAAAGGGCCTGTATCCACCAACCAGCCCCAATAATCTGCTGTGGGCACAGTATCTGCTGACAACATGTTGTTGGGCCAATATTGAGACAAGGCTGCTGTGAGAGGAGGGGAAAAGTTGCAGAGTTGAGTTTTTTATTGTGTAAGGTTAAGTCCTGCTGTACTCACAGATGTATGACTCCAACGCTGAAGCGATCTTACACTAAAGACGTCAACAGGAATCAAGTCTGGTAATCAGAGACAGACAGGGTGATGTGGGATTTACCCACTTACACCCCATAACTCTCTGAAGACTTTCACAAGAGACTGTGGTTGGTGGTCTATGCTGAGTGAGTGGGTGGATGCGTGGTGAAGTAGCTTATTGCCAAGATGTTGATGCTGATTAGTCAGAGCTTTCTTAAATATCTGGAGTGTTGAGATTTGAATTTTAGGGAGGGCCAAGAACAATAATTTCTTCTCTAGTACAACAGGAATGACCATCCATTTCCTGAAGGTTTAGCTGCTGATAGCACTGTCTCCATCTTGACTGATGTAGTCATAACATCTTAATTGCGCCGCATGTGATCAGTGACTAGTATCTTGGAGCGTGTCAGGGATGGGAGCTGGCCATCCCGCCCATCCTCTCCGTCTCTCCAGCCTGTGACACTTCTAACTTCTGCGGAAGTGAGTGTTTATGGCAAGAGATCACGATGTGGATTCACTGTCTCCCAGACTTCCCCCGCCACCCTTTCCCATGAGCCTTTGGAGCACGATCTCCTGGAATGCCTCCACCGCCGCCTCGCTCATTACCACTGTGGTCGGCCCTGGAATTACCAACAGGGACCAGACTCGCCGAGGAAACAGCGAGGGATGCCTGAAACCAGACCTATGCCTGTTCGAACCCTGTAATTAAGATTCTCCACTGAATGCTGATACTATGGAAGAAACCAAACGACTTTACAGCATGCCTTATTTCAGAGCCTGATGAAAAGCCAAAAGCCATTCAGCAAAATGAATCAACTCTGAGCGCAGTGTGGGCTGCTTGAAGAAAAGTGCATCAATGTGGGGGAGCGGCAGGAAAGAAGAAAGTGTTGTATTACAAAGCACGTCACTCACTGGAGTCAGATCTTTGTCTTAAGAAGGAGTGCTGAGTATGGAAACTCTGCAGCAAAATGCAGACAAGAGGCTATGATTACATAAAAGCTGAGGTTTGAATAGTCTTTATACTGTAAAAAGACTCAAACCTTGCCATCCTTTTCCCTGTGTCAGATCAACACTGCTTGGTATTGCAGGTGTCTTATAGTTTGCAAGCAGAGAAACAATGCAGGGGTAATAAGCACCATATCAGCCTGCTCTCAGTCACTGGAGGCCATATGCTGGGCAGACACACCAGCCTTGTCACAGCCCAACAACAGCAGAGGGCAAGAAGAGACGCTCCATTGTTCTCCAGAGGCTGAAGGGCTGCTTAGGGTTCATAACACCTTGCCCCTCTGAGTCATCATTTCTGAGGCCTCCGAATGGACACTGATAGTCAGCTTGTGGCCCCTCTGGCAGGATGTGGTTACAGCTCTCACCCACAAGTACCCCACTGATGACAAAAGAACTGGTGGACTCCAGGAGCATAACAACACAGAGGTGTTGTCTTTAGCACCACAGTAGCACTGTAAGTCAGTCAACATGAGGCCTATAGGAGATTGTGTTGATTCTGCTGCTGCTGCTGCTGCTGGCACAAACCAACAACCAGCCTGTTGACTCACATAAATCCTAAGGATGCAACCTGTTCATATAGGTACAATTCAGTGTAAGGGATTAAACTGCAAAGACTCCGCAACACTGCTAGCTGCTTTATATTCAATGTTTTCATATCTTACAAATAAAATGTACAACTTTTTAATGTACAGCATCTTTAGAGGTAAGTGCAGTGGATGACGTAGATATTTTTCAGATCATTCGATTACTTTACTAAGTAAAAAAATGTAACAGTATACAATATGATATTCCCTGACATGTCCTGTTGAAATTCATAGAAGAAGTAGGCTACAGAAGTATGAACAACAAGGGTTACTTTAAGTAGGCAATTAAAAGTAAATGAAGAATCTTTACCTGTGAACATTTAATCTTTGTCAATCATCTGCAGCTGTGAAATATATGTCGTAAAGTAGAGAAGTCGATTTTCCAATCTTGTGCTCGTAGTTAGCTTCATTTTATAATCCATATAGAACTATCATGTCATATTTAGGCAAGCTATCTTCTCTGTAACAGTGCTTTGTAAAGTTTACAGAATAGGGACATCATTACTCATCTCATACACTTCGTCCTAACTCAATACTGGCTGTACAAGTGTTAAGTGCTTCCTCATATCAGGTGCTCAAACTCTTAAACTCTTATCCACCTACCTTGTAATGGGCTTTCTGCTCCTCTACAGCATCATCACATCCAGCAGAACCTCTTCCTTACTTTCTCTGGTCAGATGTGAGAGTAACGCTTGGGACATCTGTTTCAGGCAAATCCATCTTGTTGGTGAAGGTGGGCGTAATTCATCTTTATTCAATTGTTTTCTCCCAACACGTTTCTTCATAAAAGTACTTCGTGGATTATTGTTTTTAGCAACACTTTAAAAAAAAATAATATTATTTGTGATAAAATACCTTATATGCCGGGAGAGTCATTTTTTTTCGGCTGCAAGTGATCTCACCTGATTCGTATCAAATGGTTTCGTCCGGAGCTGCCGACTCTCCAGACAGGCTGTGTGTAATGACACAGCACGCGACTCACTGAGGACCTTTTAATCTGAAAGGCAGCACAAAAGAAGAATGGCCGGAGGGTGAGACAAGTTTTGGTAAAACCAGGGACAGCTGGTGAGCAAGTGTGTGCTGGTGAACAAGACCACACTCACCACTTGTTTTCCGCCATGATGAGGAAAACAAGAGCAAAGTATGTTGTTTTCTGGCTATTCCTCTCAACAATCTGAGAGTTCATTCAACTTGATTGTATTCTGGAAATAGAGGTAGATTTGATTTCTGATTAGCATACAAAGGAAGATCATTTTATTACCTACTTTCTCCGAGGATAATGCTTGTTCTTTTTTGATTTAAAAAAAACAAAAACAAATCCTTATTACATTTAAAGGGATCATACAAATACTAAGTGAGAGTGAAACAGTATAATTGCACCAATATTACAGCAAAAGTTCAGACTATAATAAATTACATTTTTACTACTTTGTAATTGCACTCTCAGTGATGGAATAAAAGTGTATTTCTTTTTTTTAGACTGATAATAAAAAGTTGTGCATTAGAAATTGTACTTCAGTAAACATGCAGCATGAAAATCCTGATTCTGACAACAAAAAAAAACATGTTTTGCAGAATAGCCCTTTGTGGAACACATTTTTGGGGTAATGTTTACTTATACCTTGAAGCTACATCCCTGCAGTTACTTAACCTATAGGTCCAAAATTAGTTTAACACTTCATGCACTTCTGGGTAGCTTGTGAATTCCCATAGGAGATTAAAAAAAAAGCCATATTATCTACCATATTATATAGCATTATCTGTCCAATGTGTCTGTAAGCTACTCCAATACATAAATGTGACAGCCATTACTGCTTTAGTTTTATGATTGAGCATTGAGAACATGATTTGCTGTTGAAGAGAACGAACAGTGGTTTGTTCCATCTCAACCAACTGAAACAAATACTTTGGATACACTAGGATTTGTATGAAATGCACCAGCACTCTCTTCTAGATGTAATGTGAAATAGCAAACACACTACTTCTATTTGCTTTCAGACAGTGGCTTCCCTCGTATCCCAAATTGTCTCCAGTGCCTTAACCAGGCCCTTGGGTATTCTCCACCTATATATCCTGAAAAGTCTCCACCAGATGGCCTGTGCTTTCTCCTCTCGTCCCCGTGATGGAATGAAAAGATCAGCTAATTAAACAAAGTCACATATCCATGTGAATGAAGCGTGAGAGTCCTCAGGGAGAGGAGCAGCATGCAAATCAATCCCGGGTGCTTTGAATTGTGTCAAACAAAACAACACTTCTCTGCAAACCATAAAAGCCTTTATTTCCACAGCACATGGACACACTAAAACCCAAATGTCACAAACAGATAGACAAAATTTGTAACCCTGGGGAGGGGGAATTCTATTGATACAAAACAGTTCTGTTGAGAAATGTGTCTGTTAACAACCACATTTTGATCTTATGGAAAGTCAAGCATTGGAATGACGAGGCTTAACTAATAAAACAACAAGATAATGTTATGCTCCTTTTATTTAGGAGGATGGAGAAGTTCATTTGAAAAAAAAAAAAAAGAATACAAAAGCTTTTAAAAAAGAGATTCATTCCCTTAACAGCAGTGATTTTCCCCTCACAAATATTGATCCACACAAATAAATATAAAATTGTCTGCCATTCCTTCATCGGACGCTGTGACAGAGCTTAATTTTTCATATTTCAAAGCGGTTTTTGGTTTGTTTTGTGGTTTGCATGTTTCCTTTTTAGTACATTTAAAATTGCAGTTTATCACAAACTATGGGATGTGTCCTGAGTTGGTGCTTCTGTGGTCAGTTTTTTGTGTGACTCAGCAGATGGTGAACTTTCAGATAGGGCCACTATGGTGAGATACTGCAGGGGCTGATGGGAGCCTTTGGGCCTCACTGCTCGGACGTCTGTGTTCGCCTCAAGTTGTCCTTCACACGGACAAACTCTGGGATCTTTTGCTGGCTCTCCCGCCGCCTGATCTCTTCCTGCTCATACTGGAAAAACAAAGAACAAAAATACATGTCAAGGTTTTAAAGGAGAAGGAGGAATCGTCTTTATTTTGCCATTTAGATGATTATTATTAAAACATTTCAGTACTGGCATAAGACACTTAAAACATTTTTATTTTTTAAGATTTATTTTTGGGCGGAAATCAGGGAGAGAGAGTAGGTAATGACATTCGGGAAAGGAGACACAGGCTGGATTTGAACCTGGGCCGCCTGCTTTGAGGACTATAGCCTTCATACATGGGGTGCGTGCACTAACCACTGAGCCACCAGCGCCCCGCACTTAAACCATTTAACAATGAAACCCTCAAGGCAACTTTTAAAACGACTCCTGTGTGTTAAGCTAATTTGTTTATATTCTAAAATAACATTTTATGAAATGAATGTTCGTCTTGGTCATCTGACCTCTTGTAATTTCTGCTGCCTCTTGCGAAGCTCTGTCTCCAGATCTGAAGGCCTCTGTCGGGCCATCTCTTCCTCTTTGTGCAGGTCCAGTCTGCGCTGCTCCAACACTCGCTTCAGCTCCGGTTTCTCCTCCAGGAGTAGGCCCCTGCTTGGTCAGTCAAAGTCACACTCAGTCACTGCCCTGCTCTGATTCAGTAAGTGACGACATTACAGTAACATCAGAGATAAGCAGCGTTTTCTGTATACCGTTTGTGGCTGAGCAGCAGCTCCCGGTGCAGGTTATGGTAGCTTGGTGGATCCACAGAGGAACCGTTGAGTTTCCTGGGGTGAGTGACCTCATCACCGCTGCAGTCTGCTGTGGACTGACGGAAAAGCAACCCATGGCCGACACTGGTCTCTGACCAACGGAAAACAACTCAAATCACAATATGTTGACTTCAACTTCAAACTTCTCACATCTGGTATTCTAGTTCTTAAAAAAAATAAAAACTACTGCCACATAATAGCATCGTCATTGTAAGACTGTTTTTATGTTGTGATTGTTTGATTTCATGTAAAAAAATAAGTAAATAAATCAAAGGTTGGAAAACAAATACAAACATTTTTTGGAGGAAAAAATGAGTGAATCTGTCATTCAGTGAATCTGAATTATGCTGAAACTGATCTGTTTGGATTTGTAATGAAAGATAGGTTCTATCAGAGAATGACCTTTTCTATCAGATAAGTGTGTGTTTGAAAATTCAAAAAATCTCTTATTGAAAGTTTTAGATATACCAAGTATATTAAACAATTGTGATTGGTTATATTTAAATTAAAGTTATATTCATTAAATTTCTTATCTGCATTTTTTATACACTATGTGTGCTTCTTTTCAATTTTTGGTCTATCTTCATTATAATTCTGCTTTTTTTCTGAGAACATACCTTTTCGGAGATGTCCAAATCCTGTTTTCTGTCAGTTTATACATTTTGAAACAAGAGAAAAGAAGATGTTTTTGTTAGTCATTTGGGATGTTATTTATTTCACATGCACTCGCTGAGACAATGAAGTTAATGCTGCTGCACCTGACTGTCAAAGCATCTCATTTAATTTGATCTTCACCTGATGGGACTGAGGTCATAATTAGATGATGTAAGAGATAAAAGGACAATGCTCTGCTTAAGCAGGTGAGGTGGGTTTACTTGGGGCATTAAAGGTGTAACAGTAATGTACTTTTGTCCTGACAGTCATTGTCTTTGGCCGGACATTGCCTACCAACAGAAGAACACAGAAGCAGACAGATACATTTGACACACCCACACTGAAAGATAACACAAGAAGGAAGGGTCGCTTTGAGAAACTAGCAGCTGGGAGATGTAGTTGTAACTAACTTCATCTCTACATCAAATAAAATCAAGCCTGCAGGTACTTTAAAATGTGTTTTTAACTGTACACATCGAACTTTCCTCTCTTTGGGGGTCGCTCTGAACTCTCTGAACTGAACTTTCTTTGAGAATGTGCCTTTTGCTGTTCATGTCTACGCCATAAGCCTCCAAATCTTGTCTAACAATTGGCCCAGCAGAGAGGTCCAGCTGGGAGATAACCTGACATGACAGAAACCATAGTTCCAGTCAGATCCTGCAGGGCTGGGATCGATGCCAACAAAATCACCCCACTGCTTTTCCAGAACAGACGCTCCGAATTGTTTAATCAAGGGAAGTCAGATGTTTACATGCAGCATGCAACTTCATTAGTGTTGTGAATTAGATGAATAGTAAATGAGGTGAAAAAACAATGGGGCTTTAAGTTAATACAAATGTGTATTTAACATACAAAAATAATATGGTTAAAAAATGGATTCGTAAAAGCCCTTGTGAAATAATGGACTAAAATGTTGCTTTGCATGTTTATGATCCAGTTATTTAAATATTTCTAAATTTCAAGATCAGAATGAAAAGCAGAATTGAGGTTGAGTGACAAGAAGGTTTACAATAACAAGGAATTAGTGTTGTTTTTTTTGTACATTACAGTAAATAAATAGGATAAACCATTGTAAACAAAGTACACAATAGTATTCCTACTGTCTGGGAACTTCAATAGAATAATATACATATGTAAACATAAAATAACGCTATATAAAATATATGCAATATATCATTTTGGTTTAGCTGTAGCTGTATAGTTTGTACAAATTATTCAGGGTTGCTCCGAAGTATGATATATAGTATTAAGGGGGATATATAAAGACTAAAAGGAAAAGAAAGTTCCAAATAAACAACTATGAACTCACTGATGTACACCTGCAGCCTGACTGAAGTCATTAAACCTGTGACAGATGGCCACCAGACCAGACGTTGACCTCTCCTTCATCCGACAGGAGGAAAGGTGTAAGAAAACAATTTGCAAGGACTCACTTTTTTTGAAGCAGACCCCTCCATGGCAGGACGTTGGAGGTCCACTGTTTCTACCCAGACACAGTGTTCCTCTTCTAGTCCATGTTAAAGGAATCACACCTCCTCACATAGTCTAGCTGTTGTTTTTCTTTAGCTGCATCCTAGTCCAACATGTTGCTGTTGATGAAGGATCCTTCAACCCTTTACCAGCCACAGTCACTAGTGGTAGACACTGAAATCTTGTTACGCCACAACAACCCCCACACAGAAGAAGCCTAGATTAGTTAATTGCGGCAGACACAAATGCAGCTTAAAACCAACCTCGCACGGCACTAGTAACATTTGACTCCTCTACCACCCAGCCCATTGATACAGAGAGACATCAATTACAACGGCTCTCAGGCAGAGTATAGTGGGAAGCAGTTACATCTTTCACTCTGTGTGGTGTTTGTTTCAAGCCAAAGCAAAACTGCATAACAAATTAAGAACATCCTACACAGATGCAAGTTTAACTCTGTATTTATCTATGTATTCTTGTATGTATTCTTGTGCACTGTGCGAACTGTTTTTCTCTTTTATGTGCAAGTCTTGTCTGTAAGTGTTTTTGTTTTTAAAGTAAATGTATATGTGCTGTTTTTTCTTTTTTTCTCTTTTCAAAATTCTTGGCTGCTGTTAACACTAAAAATATCCCCTACCAGGATCAATAAAGGTTTATCTAGATTTAAAGCACATGTAAAAATTGATTTATTTTTCTTTACAGTAATTTGGACCGTTTATGAGCCTGTAACTCAAAAATATTACATATTAATAATGTATACCTTTTATATGTTCATTTACTAATAGAGAGCTTTATATCGACCAAATCTGTTCTGGAGAATCAAACACAGATGTTTTATATCAGAGCAAAGTTATGTTGACAAACTATTAAAAATGATCAAGATATTTATAGTGCAGTTATAACTCTAAGGTTTTAACCGGGAAAGATTACTGCTTTTAAATAACAATAATTCATTAGGTTAACTGTAAGTGAATTACCCCATTTATTTTTTATGAAATATACATAGACAATCAGAAAACAGCCATCCAATGCAAGTTTCATAGTGTTTATATTGGATTCTAATTTACAACATCTTTTAAATAAAATATTCAAACAGTTAAGTTAAAAATGAAAATGAAAGAACTGGGTACAGCAAGACAAGAATGAATAACCATATTGATTTGAATGGAGTTAGATAACTATTGTTACATTTTTTGTTTATTTAAACTATATTTTTTGCATAATTTTCCAGTTTTAATTTATCTAACACAACTGAACTACAATAAAGGTAATACAGCCTTCCCATGTTTTGACTTTCGAGGTTTGAACTGAGATCCTCTTTTGATTTGATCCTTCAAATTGTGTTGAAACCCTCAGTGCACTAATTTCCCCCACGGGGATCAATAAAGTTTATTTTTTTTCTTTATCAATGACATAAACTGGGCAGACAAGAGAAGGTTAAATAATATCTCAAAATACATGTTTGTCATGTTTTGACCACTTCTTTCAAGTTTTTTTTTATAGTTGGGTACCTATAATAAGCAAAATGTTCTACTTGTTCGTATAAAGATACCTAAGTGTAAAACTGTTATTTTCTTCATTTAATAAAATGTTTTTTTTTTAAAGGTATTGACCCTTAATGTCCAGGAGAGGTCGACATACAACTATTCACTGCTTTCAATGTCCCATGATTCCATGCGGCTTTTGCCTTTAAAGCTGACCCGGAAGCGCTTTCACCTCACAGTATGAATGGTGTGTGAGTGTCGTCTGTGTGTGTGTGTGTGTGTCAGAGTTTTGTAACTGCGTGATTGAGTGAATGTTTGTCGTGTATGCGTTGTTTGTTTGTGTGTGAGTGAGTATTTGTATTTAAATCTACACAGTGATCTTATTTGATCTGGTCTGGGTTTGGCTCTGCTCCGATCAGAGATGATAGTAAAAGTGCGCTCGAGCCTTCGTGGCGATGAGCAGCTCGCGAGAATTCACCTTCAGGGCCTCCACGCTTCATGTTGTGGTCAGAGATGATGAATTGATCAGATATACTAGTTCTGAATGAGCTTGGGTTAATCCCGAACTCACAATGGACCCTGAGTAAAGAGGCGATTCTGATCTAACCACAAAGGGCCTGGACGTGCTGGAGGAAGGCGGCGAGTTTCAGAAGCTGCGTGTTTTTTTTTTATTTTTTATTTTTAGACGTGATCTTTGTGGGATTCAGTGGCTTTTCTTCCAGATTACCGCAGCCTACTTGCATGTTTAAGGGACGGTACATGTTGACGGGCTTTTAAGTGTTAAAGTTCCTTGGTCAGAAGCTTTTCAATGTTCGGTTTTGAGAGGTTAAAGTTTGTTTACTATCCCCTTTGTCCCCCCAGAACAAACAACATCATCTTGGAGCAGCGCGCACAGGTTGGATAAATGTAGGCAAATAGTATTTTAATTTGTCGTATTTTAATTCGTCGTAAAGCAGCCACGTGGTAACAGAAACAAAGGCTAACACTTGTAGGATGGGGCTGAAGTAGAAACTCCACTTTTAGTCTGCTTTGTAACTTAATGCTTCAGCAGTGCTGGTCAACAGAAAGACGTCTGAAACCATCCAGGAAGTAATGAGCACGAACAATCACTTTGTGGAGAAACAAGCTTAAGTTTAGCTGTCTTTTGTCTTGTGTTCTTTGTTTTCTTTCTCCTTTGACTCTTGCCTCTTCTCTTTTTCTTCTAATTGAATTTATTATTATTATTATTTGTATTATTATTTCATATAACTAACCTGTTTGCCCTTAAGATGTTAAATATTGTAGAGAAAGGTAAGAAAACCTTGATGGAGGGAAACATCTTAGAATTTATGTCATACAGCTCCAAGGTACCCCACTTCTACTTCAAGCTACTTTAAACAACTGTAACAAGTATTTCTGTATCGTAAGTGTTATTATTTTTTAGAGTTTTCACATCACTGGAGGACACAACCTTTTTGACATCACTTAAAAAAATGTAAAATATTGTCATTTTTATTTTTGAATATAAAATGTGTGTGATGACAATAAAATAAAAAGTTTAGCTGACGAAATCTCTTAACGGCCAGCTAAAAACAAGGAACCATTACAGTCAAGTAATTGATTCAATATACTAGAGTTAATTGATTTGGATGAAAAAGGAGGGGGCTGATATCATTTAGGCTTGTTAAGTACTGAAGGCTTTTTCATCCATGGAACTGTAAACATAAACACTGTCGTTTCATTAAAGGACTGAAACCATTTCCCATGTTTTATAGCCTACTCTTTAATAAAAACCCATTGTAATATAAAAGTTAAAGATAACATATTATACACCTTTTTAAAACAGACCTATGTCGTCTAAATAAATAGCTGTGTTGTGTTTTGGTCAAAATATAACATGAATCAAGCACCAGAGGAGGTTTGTGACCCTGTATAAACCAGCTCTCTCAGAACGCTTCGTTTTGGTGTGTGTGTTTCTTTAAATGCAATGAGCTCCCTGAGTTTTCCCAGTAGACGTCAGTCCTCTGAAGTGTGAATAAAAATGACAGACCTGTGCAAAGTATTGTTCTAGGTTGGGGGTGGAGTTCATGGGTTGAGATACCAGGGGAGGGGAGGGTTTTTTTTTTTTTTTTTTTTACCAGAATCCAGCTTGTGACATCACAAACTGAGAAAAATTTGTAACAGAGAACATTTCTCGGTGTTGTTAGACTTATGCATACTACAAACACAAGACTGGATGGATTTATTTCATATTTTGTGGGTCAGTAGACACTCAGGTTACCCAAATATATGTTTGAAAACACTGTAAAAGTGGATTTTTCATAATATGTCCCCTTTAAGATAAACATTTATTTATCCCACAGCTTAGAAAATTACTGAGAGAGAAGGAACAGGCAAAGAGAACAGTGCAGTGCTCACTAAAATGAAAATAGTTAAGGAGCAAAAACAGAGCTGCAGATGTTACAAATGTAGTCTGAACTTTCACTTTTATAGAAAAAAGACCATCATGAACACAGTGCACATAACTTTGAACATGGTATTGCACCAATTAACGTGTAGCCTATCACTCTTAAAGGTGCACTATTTGTTTTGTTGGTGAAATTTGAAAGTTGGAGAAGTGAAACGATTCTACGCTCTATTTTCTGAACTGAATACACAAACTTTACTCAAAGAAAAAATGGGTCCCTGGAACATGGTTTAGAGCTTATAAGCAAGAGAGTTAAGATTTCACAGTTACGGGGCCATCACCATAACTTCTCGCGTATCTTTTTATCTTCAAACAGAGTTATGAACATATACCACAGAATCTGTACACTTCTCCAACTTTCAAATTTCTCAACCAAAACTACATAGTGCACCTTTAAGTATCAGAGGTTAATGTGGTCGATATTGTAATATCATTATATTGCACAGGAGGTTGGAGTGAATTGTGTCTGGCTTGTGTGTGTGTGTGTGTTTTGTGATCTGCCGGGAGCAGGTTTGGTTAAACAGATTTTACATGATACTGAATCCTAATCATTTTCTGCTTCTCATATTTTTAGCGTCAATCGAAATTATTGTTTCTATCTCGTAAAATTACTGTATGAACAACTAATTATTTATCTTTATTTTTAAAAAGTCACAGCTTATTAAGTCCTCCCTCATGAACACCATAATGATCATCAAGTTCAATAAACTTTATTGATCCCCGTGGGGGAAATTAGTGCATTGAGGGTTTCAACACAATTTGAAGGATCAAATCAAAAGAAGATCTCAGTTCAAACCTCGAAAGTCAAAACATGGGAAGGCTGTATTACCTTTATTGTAGTTCAGTTGTGTTAGATAAATTAAAACTGGAAAATTATGCAAAAAATACAGTTTAAATAAACAAAAAATGCAACAATAGTTATCTAACTCCATTCAAATCAATATGGTTATTCATTCTTGTCTTGCTGTACCCAGTTCTTTCATTTTCATTTTTAACTTAACTGTTTGAATATTTTATTTCAAAGATGTTGCAAATTAGAATCCAATATAAACACTATGAAACTTGCATTGGATGGCTGTTTTCTGATTGTCTAAGTATATTTCATAAAAAATAAATGGGGTAATTCACTTACAGTTAACCTAATGAATTATTGTTATTTAAAAGCAGTAATCTTTCCCGGTTAAAACCTTAGAGTTATAACTGCACTATAAATATCTTGATCATTTTTAATAGTTTGTCAACATAACTTTACTCTGATAAAAAACATCTGTGTTTGATTCTCCAGAACAGATTTGGTCGATATATAAAGCTCTCTACTAGTAAATGAACATATAAAAGGTATACATTATTAATATGAAATATTTTTGAGTTACAGGCTCATAAACGGTCCAAATTACTGTAAAGAAAAATAAATCAATTTTTACATGTGCTTTAAATCTAGATAAACCTTTATTGATCCTGGTAGGGGATATTTTTAGTGTTAACAGCAGCCAAGAATTTTGAAAAGAGAAAAAAAGAAAAAACAGCACATATACGTTTACTTTAAAAACAAAAACACTTACAGACAAGAATTGCACATAAAAGAGAAAAACAGTTCGCACAGTGCACAAGAATACATACAAGAATACATAGATAAATACAGAGTTAAACTTGCATCTGTGTAGGATGTTCTTAATTTGTTATGCAGTATTGCACCAATTAACGTGTAGCCTATCACTCTTAAAGGTGCACTATTTGTTTTGTTGGTGAAATTTGAAAGTTGGAGAAGTGAAACGATTCTACGCTCTATTTTCTGAACTGAATACACAAACTTTACTCAAAGAAAAAATGGGTCCCTGGAACATGGTTTAGAGCTTATAAGCAAGAGAGTTAAGATTTCACAGTTACGGGGCCACCACCATAACTTCTCGCGTATCTTTTTATCTTCAAACAGAGTTATGAACATATACCACAGAATCTGTACACTTCTCCAACTTTCAAATTTCTCAACCAAAACTACATAGTGCACCTTTAAGTATCAGAGGTTAATGTGGTCGATATTGTAATATCATTATATTGCACAGGAGGTTGGAGTGAATTGTGTCTGGCTTGTGTGTGTGTGTGTGTTTTGTGATCTGCCGGGAGCAGGTTTGGTTAAACAGATTTTACATGATACTGAATCCTAATCATTTTCTGCTTCTCATATTTTTAGCGTCAATCGAAATTATTGTTTCTATCTCGTAAAATTACTGTATGAACAACTAATTATTTATCTTTATTTTTAAAAAGTCACAGCTTATTAAGTCCTCCCTCATGAACACCATAATGATCATCAAGTTCAGTTAATAACTGCTTTCAGGTTGGAAGGAGCAGAGTCGTATCCTATTTACATATCATATGTATTTTTGAGATTAAGAAGCATTTTTCATTAAGCCTTCTTAAAAAAAAGTTCAAAATGCTTTATTGACTAGTATTATTCATACATATATAACAGATAAGAAACAAGAACAGTTATAATGTTAGGGGATCCAGATGCAGTTAAAAAAAACCACATCAAAATAAAGGTCACAGCTTCAGTTTGCACCATGGACTGTAAATAATAGTTCTGTATACAGGGAACCACACACACACATCAAACATTGCACACAAATGTATGGTTTTAATAGCTTTCTTATTTTTTGATAATCGAATTGATCAAATGTATTGTCTTGGGTTCACTTTTTAAACTAAAGGATGTTTTGCAGTTTGAAATTTAGATTTGTTGTTATGAGATTTTGTCAGTAACAGTCAGGTTGATTATGTAGTATCGATTTGATTTAGAGGGCGTGTAAGAAAAACATCCAAACAATACATTTTCATTAACAAGTGAAGATTTAGCTTTATTTAATAATTGTAACGTTGGATTGAATGCAGTAAAATTCACCAGTGAAGTGCTCAGTCTCGCGATAACTCACGCTTGTTTTGAAGACGTAGACATGTGACTCATTTCGTCCAACCAGCTTTCAGCAACGTCTCGGCGAAGCGCGCGAGGGCCATCAAACGAAAGCGAAGAGTGTTGAAGTAGGATTTTAATTTTACTCACGATGGCCGAGTCCGGCAAGAGAAGGCGAGTCAGCCATGCCAACAGGAGCTCACAAACGTTTATTAACAGTTTAGCAAAGATATTCGAAGGCGGAGGAACTGTCAGAGAGGGTAATTTTGTGGAGGGCTCCATACTTCGCATCACCATGAGAAACTTCCTGTAAGTAACCGTTCTGCTAATAATCAAACTGTATATTACTCAGAGTCCAAACTAACTTCATGTTGCCTAGCTGCAGCTTCTTCCCCTGCTCCTCTCTCTGCTGTCAGGACTGTGAGGGACACACACACACACACACACACACACACACACACACACACACACACACACACACACACACACACACACACACACACACACACACACACACACACACACACACACACACACACACACACACACACACACACACACACACTCAGAGGGGTCCCTGTTAAACGTTAAAGTGAGTGAGATCTCGATTCCGAGACGAAATCAAGAGTCAGAAGTTTTCACGTCAGTTCTTCCTAATGGCTAATGGATATTTATATGGATTCAACTTTGGATATTTGATCAGTTACACCTAGTTTAAACTAATTCTTCCTCTATGCATTTATATAATCATGCTAAATGCTGTAGAACAGTATACATTCTGTTCAAACAGTTTTTTTTCTAAACTAGGGAGTCATCCCTTTTGAATATGTAGGGATTACTGAAGAGAAAAACCGTTTTAGTGATTTTACATCACTTCAACATCACCATTATCAACGTCAACCTCCAAATTGACCAGTTGAGGCTGCTTACAGGTTTTTCTCTTGAATTATTTATTATATTGTGTGCAACCAAATGAATAGGGTCCCTATTTTGAGGGATGTCTGTGTTTCATGTGCTTAGTCTTCCTGCCTTCTTGGTAGAGTCTGCAAGACCTAAACTGGACGAGCCCTTGTCATTGTTAACAGTTTGTTTTGGATCGTGCAGCTACATGGCCTTGGCAATATCTGTGTTTATCACAAAGATTTTCATAATCTATTGTCTAACAAAATATTGAATGTCTTTAATGTGTTTATATAGTAAGTCAATTTCAACCAGATTTGTCTTTGGTCGTAATCATTCTAGTCAACACGTGACAGCCATATCAATCCCTACAATTGCTTGAGGTATTTGTTCTATTAAAAGACGTTCTCTTAATAATGTTCATTTTCTGTCTTGAAACGTGAGTGAAGGTTGTTATGTCTGTCTTGTACTCTGACAGGACCTATGACCACTCAGTGGTGTTACCTGGACCCAACCTGAACATGATAGTTGGAGCCAATGGAACTGGCAAATCGAGCATTGTGTGCGCTATATGTCTCGGTCTTGCTGGCAAGACTGCTATCCTGGGCAGAGGCGATAAGGTAAACATCATCTTAAGGCAAACACTGGTAGATTAATGCTGAATTTAGCTGCTATTGGCTCATATCAGTTTAAAGCAGATAGCAGCAGAATGAAGAAGTTTAACTGTTTGAGAATGTTTTTTTTTATTTTCCTCTTGAACTGCATATGATGGTTAGTCTCTAATCTATACAACAGTTTCAAATTTGATAATGTAAAACCTGATGAAGACTATTTGTATAGATTGCTTCTTTTTTTTTTTAGATAAAGTTGTCTGTCATTTTTTGTCAGGTTGGGCTCTATGTCAAACGGGGGTGCAACAAAGGATCTGTTGAGCTTGAATTGTAAGTTATGTCAGAGACTTTGCAGACACACACATTTGTGTTGTATTTGTTATGAAATTTCAATTCAATCCATTAAGAATCATGAAATATTAATATTGTTCCTGTCAGCCAGGCTCAGACACAAGTTCTAACAGATTTGAACAGGCTACATCAAACACTGTAGGCTTTTTATTCGACATAATCTAAGGACAGTAGCAGACTTGACTTGACTTGACATGACTCCCTTAAGGATAGTTCAAAGAATATTGTCTGAGCATGTACCACCTCACCAATCAGATCTTAACAAAATGGAGATGGATTTCAACCTGCTGGCCTTTTTTTTTTTTTTTACCAACTCTTGGAAACACTAAAAATGGCTTTATCTCCTTGTAGGCTTTTTCTTTATTGCCAATTATGGTCCTGCTTGGATCATATTAATATTGGTCTTCATAGTTTAAATCCTAAATATCTAACTTGTTTTCTCTTATCAACCTCAGTGACTATTCATGCCATTCAGGGAGATAATCAAAATAATCCTTCACATCACCAACAAATCTGGGCCAATGTCTGAATTGACAAAGTTTCCAAAAAGATTCCTTCTCTGATTTTTGGCAGGTTTGAGTCGGGTATAAATTGGTCAGATACTCACTCCTGTGGTCAGAGCCGGTCCTGAGTCAGCATTTTAAGATTGTGGACAGCTCAGCCTGAACTGATTTCAATGTTTCGCCAACATGTGTTACCTCAGCATATTTCAGATGTGTTGGATTGTAGAATCTAACTCTGTCATTATTCCAGGTACAAAAATGATGGTAATATAGTGATAAACAGAGAGATTCATGTGGAGAACAATCAGTCGCTGTGGATGCTGAATGGAAAACACTGCAACCAGAAAACAGTTGAAGAGGAGGTCAAGGCGTTGCATATTCAGGTTGGCAACCTCTGCCAATTTCTACCTCAGGTATGTTTGCTGCACTGCAATATAAGGCTCCGCACACAAAGAGAAATACAGTCGTAGCTGCAGAGTCAGGCCGTGTAACTGGTGCTTTTGCAATGCAATATGTCATCATTTCTTATCTTTGCCACATGTTTTCCTCTTCTTCTTTTGATGTGTTCTGTTTGCATCCACACCACAGGAAAAAGTGGGAGAGTTTGCAAAGATGTCTAAAATTGAGTTGCTGGAGGCAACAGAGAAGTCAGTGGGACCACCTGAGATGTACAGGTACCACTGTGAGCTCAAAAATTTCCGACACAAAGAACGGGAACTGGAGGTAAAGTTTCATTCAAGCACTTTTTAGCTATCTTTCTGTGAACATCAAAGTGGAATTCCCCTTGCTTCTTTATATCTGTCTCGTCTAAGAACTTTTTCTAGTTCTTCAGGGACAGCATTGTAGACCTAATCTTGGTTAACTACAGTGTGTTGTCTGGATCTTGTTTTGCTTAAGAACACGGTGAAGGAAAAGGCTAACTTCCTGGAGAAGGCCAAGCAAAGGAATGAGAGGAACAAACATGATATGAACCGTTACTACGAAAAGAAAAGGCATCTTGATGTGATTGAGTTGCTCGATAAGAAGAAACCATGGGTGGTAAGCGGCCGTGATGAAACATTGTGCTGAAGAGAGAGAGAGAGAGAGAGAGAGAAAAATAAACACATTATGTAGTCTCAGTGAAATTCAATCCCTTTGCCTGTGTCAGCTCTGACTCTCTCTCTCTGTCTGATCGTAGGAGTATGAGACCACCCGTAAGGAGCTTGAGGGTGTGAAGAAGGAGCGAGAAGAGGCCAAAAAACAGCTCTCTGCTCTGAGGCAGGCCCAGGCGCCCATGTTGAAGAAGATGCAGCAGATTGACAACCACCTTCAGCCCACTGAGGCACAAATAAAAACTAAGGTGAAAAGGCAAATTTATATCTCTCAATACAAGTTTAGAGTATAACAATAGGCTCCAAAAGAAGCAATATAAAGTTATTTTAATGGGTGAAAATTATTATTAATTATTATTTAGAAATTATGATTGGTGTGTATTTTTGTAATTGAGAGTTTTCACACTGATGAGAATCAGTAATGTGTTATTTACTAACTTTATTGTGTTTATAGAAAGGTGTTGTGGTCATGCATTAGTAGGGATACGGATCATAAGCCGTTTTCACATATGCACTCCGGATAATATCTAGATTACAGGAGGGCTTATCCGTAGATTCTCCCGACCTAGCCGTTCACATATGCTCCTCACAGTGGGGGGCTTTCCCTTTCAGAGGGGAGGGGGGTTGCGGGGGATTTCCAGACGCAAGACGTGACGTAAATAAACAACGCGGAAGTAGCGGCCGTAGCAACAGAGTCTGCTACACAATGTTATAATGAGAATATTTTCCTTTATATCAATGCTATGTGTAATCCAATGGAATGACAACATCCACAAAAGAGAGGAGAACAACATACTGACCAACAGAAAACATAATGCAGCCGTTTAATTACGTGCACGGAGATCGTAGTGGTCGCGTGCAGACACTTTACGCAGTCACTATATATAAACGTCATTCTCTTCCTATTGGCTGGAATTTAAATCTCTGGAGTATTTGCTGCCATGTTCAGACATCAGCTCACTCGGACTTTCTGCGGAAAAAATACTAGGGGTCTGGCGGGAGAAACTCCAGGTAAAGTCTGTGTGAAAAATGCGTCTGTTTGCGGTCACACATAGCCTAAAGAACCTCCGGGTAGCCAAATCTCTGGAGTTTTTCAGGAGATTTCCATATGTGTGAAAAGGGTATGATGTAAAATAACTGTAGCCTCTAGCCGCTAAATCTCTATGCAGAGTCTCAGTGAAAAGAAGGCAGCGTTTAAGAGATCTGCTGTACAAAAAGGAAGTCAAATCAGTCTTTTTAAATATGTTTTTTTTTTTTTTTTTAAACGCCTGCACCCCGTTTGTTGTTTTATCTGACTCACGCACTGCACGCGCTGAAGGAGCAGCCAGTGCACGCACGCACACACACACACACACACACACACACACACACACACACACACACACACACACACACACACACACACACACACACACACACACACACACACACACACACACACACACATCCACTTAATGAACGGGGTATGTGTGTTACATTTTCAAAATTGTCCAAGCTCGTAGATGAAAAAGTAAAATTGTTTGAATACAGCAAACTTTTATATTTTACAGTTTTTTACATCACAGTCAGTTGTTCTCAGATTTTAAATATACGTTAATACAAAGGGAGTTCAGGTTTATCAATCTTCTTGTATTGTTGTTGGAATAGTCACAAAGTGAATATAGTGAAGAAAATTGAGGACGTGACACATGACTAAGATTCATGACGATGAATGTTGATTTTATAGTGCTGTTAAAATGCACAGTTGGAGTCATGGCTAGCCAAGGAGTATTAAAGTTCTATAAATTAAATTTCATTATTTGGCTGATCCAATCCATGACAATAATCTGCTATCCAAACAATCACAGCATCATGCCGCCCAAAGAAACTTCGATAAAAAAGAATGGACATTTTTGTCAGGCACACTTGTGAATCTGTATTTGTGGTAAAGTATAGGTTAGTTTGTTAGGGATTTCTTTTTTGAAATTGAGTACTTAAGATTCATTGAAGAACTTTTTGAGGATCGGTTGGATGTCATTTATGAGAACTGTTTGGCACATTTTTTAGAGTTGAGTAAATACTGGAACGTAATCGATGTGATATTTTATGGAGGTTAACTATTAGCGTGCATGTTTTTTTAGACGGTTGCCATCAAAGAAGCTTCTCTGAAGTGCAAACAGAAACAAGATCAGTTGGACCAAAAACACAAGCAGGTAAGACTTGATTTCACTTTAATATATTCTATAATTTATTTATTAAAGAGGAGATAACAGAAAAAAATGTACCATTTACCCCACATATTTGTTATGCTGTCCTTTTAGTATTGAATGATAACTTTGCCTGTTTTCTCTATAGATTGATGATATCAAACAAACCCAGAGACTGAAGCAGATGGAAGACGAAGACCACCAAAAGCGAATCAGCAACACCAAACGGACCATCGAGGACATGAAGGCGGAACTCTCCAAGGTTGCTGATCAGCCAGACGTGACGCCAAGAATCAATGAAGTCAACGTTGAGCTGAGGCGCATTCAGGTCGAGAGAGCCAAGATTGAAGGAGAGAAGTCCGACCTTCGCAGGGAAAAGGACCATGTTATAGCTGAAGGCAGAAGTGAGAGTTTCCAACACAAATCAGACTTTAAATGAACATAGATCAAACCATTCAAAGAGCGTGCAATCTACTGTTCAAAGTCATTATCATTATATTAATGTTTCTTTTTGTTCGCCAGTGTTGGAGAAAAAACTCAAAGACATGAACAACATGATGAATGCCAAAGAGGAGAAGCTGCGAGGACGCCACAGGGACACACACACTGCCCTCCAGTGGCTCAGACAGAACAAACATCTCTTTAGTGGAAATGTCCATGAGCCCATGATGCTGGTGGTGAGTCCCAGACTGTATCCGAATTTCCAAGTACCTACTCAATCTGTCAGTAGGCAGTACCTACTATTCGTGCTGTATACTGTTTAGTACCTACTATTCAGTAGGCGCGCACAGTAGGCAGATATTTGTTCCTACTTCTTCTGATTCATTCAGTATGGAAGTGGCGTCATTTACGTTACCCGAACCGGCCGCATCCACCCGTTTTTTTTATTATTATTATGATTTTTTTTTAGCTTTATTCAAGAAGAGTGCACATATACAGTCAGGTAAACAGAAAAAATATCACAATGTAAATCAAGTAAAAGACAGATTAAATAACTAAATAACATACAGTAGGCTACATAAAGGAAAGTACAAATGAAAGACAGTAATATACAGAATATAAAATAAACCAATAAAGACGCATTTAAATAGTGTAATCATTATTTAAATAGAGGGGGAAAGGTTTTATAATAATGCAGACATTTGTTTTATTTTCTGTTGTTAATTAAAAGTAGCGATTTCATTAGGGACTTTAACTCTAGATTAAAAATTGATTAAATTTATCCATGCTCGTTTGTTTTGATTTGGAGGCGGACGTGACGTGACGATTTACATTTATTTTCGCACAGCATTGTGGGTGGTAAAATACAATTAATTTCCTGAAAGCACACGTCTGATCCATACTGCATAAAACACGGAAGTTAGTATTCATACTGAAATGTTCAGTATACTGAGGTGGACCCAAAAAATGCATACTGAATGACCACGAAAGTTCAGTATACTGAAACTCTACTGAGTAGTACGTACTGCCTACTTAACTGTGGCTATTCGGAAACGGCGCCAGTCAACATACAAACAAACAATACTCAAATGAAATGTTATCTGATTGGTTAATAAATCTCATATCTGCGCACATTTGTGATAAAATTAGCCGATTCCGATAGTCACTTGATACGATAATATCGGCTAACGGATAATGTCAGGCTCTAGTGACAATAAAGTCAAACACTAACACGAGTAAACACTTTAAAACGTCCTTATGTCTGTGTACAGATATGTAGTTGTGTTGTTAAGTAGTTATTAAATATCAATTATTATAATTCTAAATGAGGGACTTAAGAAAAGTTTCACTACGTGAAGGTACCCGAAGAGCAGGATGACAGAATGACTCAGTCAAACTCCTTCCCCTCTACATTTAAAGCATGCTCATTTGACTGCAAGATTGTGATTCTGATGCTTTTTGTATTCCCATTGCAAAGCTGGCTGCTCACCTTCTCTAAATCCTCAGATCAACGTGAAAGACCATCGCTTTGCTAAGTACGTAGAGACCCACATCTCATTCCACGATCTCCGAGCGTTTGTTTTCCAGAGAAAAGAGGACACGGAGAAGTTCATGGCTGAGGTCAGAGTGCTGCACCTTATCATTGTCATGTTGACTCTGGTCTGGAGAATGAAAATCCTTCTGACTGCAAATTTGACAAATTTGCTTTGATCTCTGCTGTCTCCCAGGTCCGAGACAAGATGAACTTAAAGGTGAACACGATCTCTGCGCCAGAAGAGTCGTGCTCTAAGCGTGAACCATCCAGAAATATTGAGTCTCTGAGGTGAGAATCATTTTCCTTTAAACTTAATTACAGTCAACATAACATAAAAGTATATGTGTTATATAATTATATATATCTTGGTGTGTGACCATGACTTTCTCATTGATATATTCATGTAGGCGTTTTGGGTTCTTCACTTACCTTCGTGAGATGTTCGACGCCCCTGACGAGGTGATGAGTTATCTCTGTCACCAGTATCGGGTGCACGACGTCCCTGTCGGCAATGAGCAAACTAAAACCATGATAAAAATGGTAGGTTCTTCTCACGTAACTCAGAAATGACAAAAAAATAAAATAAATTGGAAAGTGAGCCTCATTTAAAACTTGAGCTTTGTGGTTAGATATCCACTACAAATAGATGTCTCCACTCATTAAATTGGGAATAATCAATTCTTCAAATCATTCATTTTCTTTTGCACAGTTCCCTTCAAAGGTGTATTAGAATTTAGCTATTGTCTTACATTGTGTTTTAATCAATGCATTTTGTTTTTTTCTGTCCTTTTTAACGTTCCTTCATAAGTCTGATTAACTTCATCTGACAGCCTGACTTTTTTTCTCCTGTTATTTCCCAGTTTACATTGCAGCTCCGCGTTTCTAGAGATTCACTTAATATTCTGGCTATAGTTATTATCACAAAGTCATCTCCCCTGACCTCATTTTTGTCCATTATCCTTCTCACAGGTGATCGAGGAGCCCTACCTCAAAGTGTTTTATACCACAGAGGAGAGGTACACATTGAAGAGGTCCTTTTACTCCAACAAGATCAGCACCAGTAACTCTGCAGTGCACCATTCCCAGTACCTCTCTATCACTGTAGACGCCGAAGAGAAACGGCAACTGGAGCAGCAGATGAAGGTAAGGGAGGGATCAAGGACAGCCCAGAATCTTCTACCTCCAAATCACTCCTAATATCTTAACACCTTTACACCGTGCAATATCTGTTTAACACAGTTCATCTTAAATATTGTTTTATCTTGTACATATCTTATTATTATAGTAGTCCTACTTGGTACTTATTGCTTATTTTATTGCCTATTTTATTATCTCTATTGTATTTTATATTCTACTGCTGTATTATGTGAAGAGCAATGGTAACACAGAATGGATTAATAAAGTATTTCTGATTCTTTTATATATATATATATATATATATATATAAAAAAAAAAAAAAACCTTGATACAAGTCCATATATTAGAATGTAATTGTTTTGGGGTTTAACTGAGTTGAGAATAACTTTTTGCTGTTTCTTGTGGCCAGGACTGTGAGTCCAAATTACAAGAAATTGATGAACGATTAAAGGCTCTGCAGAAGGAGGCGGCCTCTTTGGATCGCCGAGACAACGAACTGTTGGCAGAAAAGAAAAAGCTGTCTGAGCTAAAGGGCAAGAAGAGACAGCTGGAGCAGAAAATCAGCACCAAACAAGACAGGTAAGTCTGCCTTATATAGCCTCTAGGGCTAACAGGCACAGTATTTCTCTGAACATGTAGGTACTGTCTGATGACTTGATTAATTAATAGTTTCTGTAGAGATGTATTCATTTAGTTAATGCAAATATGCATGTATGGGTCTAATGCATTCTTTCTTTGGCTTTAGTCTGAAGCAGATGGAGAACAGTTTTATTGATCTGCAGAAGATTGAAGAGGAGACTAAAAAGAAAATAGAAACTGTTAATTTCCAGAAGGTGGACATAGTCAAGGTGATCGTGGCCCAAATGAAGGTATGAATAACTTTTTAAAATGTCAAACTGACAACTTTTACTTAATAGGGTCTTATTTAAACTATTTTTAAGGGCATATAAACTTCCTTTTGCATTATTTGAACTCAAAGGGGCTCTAAGATAAGCTGCGGTGTGCACAGAGCAGGGGGGGAGTGCACACACGCTCAAGTCATCGTCTTGAGCGTGTATTTGAAAAACAAGAACATGTTGCTAAGTGACTGTTGGACATTTCTTTCCAAACTAGAGCTTTCTTGCCGATGTCTTGGTAGCTCTGTAAACTGATATTGTAGAGATCTGGAAAGCTTGTTGTGATCTGACCTGTGCCCAAGTATTAAATATTTAAACTTCTGCGCAGAACCCACGGAAGGCAAGCAAAACCTTGTGCTGCGATCAGCTTGACGCAGTGCAGATATGCTCTCGAGCCCACAAACCCATTCATCAACAATGAATGGGTTTGTGAGCGGCATGCTGAAGGGGCCTTCCTTTTGAAAATCTTTTTGTGTTCAATTTTTTTAATAGTCATGTCTCTGGTGCCTGTTATGCACACACAGTGGCTCCAATGAGACAAACGCAGGACACTTTTACTGTATACGGTAATGAAATTATTTTAATAATGTTTGCTGCAGAAATCCCACTGCACAATTTGGGACACAATTTAAAGACACAATGGCCCTCACTTATGAAACGTACGTACGGCAGAAAAATGGGTGTACGGTCATTTCCACGCAAAGTTCGGCACTTACCAATTTGGACGTGAGCGGAGGGTACGCTCAAATCTCACACCAGGTCTCAGTTCGTCTACGCACGTTTTCAACTCAGTGTGGACTTGCGGTGCAGCGAATCTGTCTGTGTCGGAGAATAATTAGATCATGCTATAACAGTGCTTGTTGAGACAGATAGATAGAGGTTCACAGATTCACTGTTAGATAAGATATCTAAAATGTATTTTATATTACGCTTCACCTCAAACGATCTCTGTAGGCTACATCGCTTTTTAAATAATGTGGAGCAGCGCGAGCTGTCAGGTGATTTATTTAGTTGTGTGTTTTATTTGATTAATTTTTGTTTGTTTAATCGATTTACTTTAAAGATTAAAGATAAGAGAGGCTGCTTTCATGTTAAATGTTCATGCACACAGAAATATCACTGCAGAAAATACTGAGACAAATTAAAACAGAAAAACTAAAAACAGTTAGCCTACTTTAAAAGGACAGAACAACTTCCAGAGGATAGTAAGTACAACTTTTAGCCTCTGAAATATGAAATAATCATCATCATCATCATCTTTATTGCCAGACTCAGGAGTCCATTAGAAGACATAAAAAAATAAAAATACAGGGTAAAAACATACACAGACAGACAAAACATCACCAATATTATAAAAGACAACTGTACCAGTGTCGCCACAAGGATGACTGGTATCGCACTGAACTATGACTGGGATTAGTCAACAGCATAATGATGGAATTCTGAGAATCCTTCATATATAATATTTAGGAATTCAGAACATTAACATTGGAACATAACTAATCAGTATGTCTGGACATTAAACTAATAAATACGCTGTGTCACATGCGTAATTGCGCACAGCAGACGCACTTAGGCCAGAGACTACATGTGACATAATAACCAATAAAGAAATCCGGGGGGCTATAAGACGGAGTCAGGACCTTCTTTTATGTAAGTGTTAAATTCTTATGTTTGGAAAGAAGGCTAATCGGATGAGAAGTGCACATTGCACAGTGTTTGATCAAACACTTTATTCATTTCAGGTTTCTCTTCTCTTTTAAAGTCTCAGAAATGGCGAGCTGCCAGTGCAGCCGACATTATCCAACACAAATGCAGGTTCGCCTGTACCACTTGTGCCTGATATTGAGGCTGAACCGATGAAAGAAGCCACTCACTCCACGATCTGGGATAATTTCAGGTGGGGTACTGCTGACGTCCTCCGGTCCGCTTCGGGAGCTGCTTCTTTTAAGACCTGCAACACTAGGCTACATTGTAGCGATCGTTTGGTCTGACCAGGTTTTTTAAACTAAAAGTATGAAAAAAAACTATATTATTATCAAGATTATGCACGTTACATATCAAATGAAATTACATATTAAAAACTCTGCTGGAGTTCGGTTATCCACACCATCGCTGTTGAGATTTCCACGCAGGCGCATTTTGTTCTGAAGCTCTTTAATCCTACATTTCAGACTGCCAGACAACACAATGTTATTCCTCTTTACTTTTCTCTGTTATGGTGTCACTCAGGCCATATCTAATTTCTCTTCTTTGCCGTATTAAGTATCTCCATGCCGTAAACTCTGGGGGCGAGGACAGCGGAGCCGTGAATATATAGGGGCGTGGTATTTAAATGATGATCGTTTCCAGCCGCAACACCCGGTCATGCGTACGCTGTGATCAGCCAGATACGCACGTTTCATAGTTCCCACGTGAACCCTGTCGTACGAGGATTTCTACACCCAAATCTCCGCTGGTTTCTACACCAGATTGATAAGTGAGGGCCAATGTGCGCATTGGTCATAGCAGCATTACTTCTCTGATCATTCAAATCTCCAGACAAGCCTTTAGCATACAGTAGATCAAATTCAATGTTTCTAACTGTCTCTCTCTGTCTCCTTTGTCTGTAGCTGAGAGCCCAGCTGAATATGGAGAAGGTGTACTTGGCTTTGGAGACTGTGGGGCTGACAGCTGAGAGGAGCAAACTGGAGAATGACTGTAGAGAGGGCGCCTCTGAACTTAAGAGCACTGAAGTAAGAGTTTCACACATACACACACACACACCACACACACCTGTAAATCTCCATACATCATACATCTTACCTGCTGAAGCTTTCACAATATAAACTTCTATCTTCATTGGTCTTGTCTTTGTTCTAACTCTTCTTAATGCAAAATGTCCGTGGGGTTTTGCAGCAACGATGCAGCCGTCTGGAGCAGAGGAAGGCTCAGCTGACAGAGCAATGCAAAGGCCTATTGAAGAGAGCCAAGTCCATCTGCAGGATGCAAGCTGATGAGGCATTACCAGAAGACCTACGTAATGTGAGTGTTTACCACATTGTCTGTTTTATTGCTTCATGACACAAGCCTGTACTCCTTCCACCTCTTCCCACTGAATATAATTCTTGTCATGGTATCTAGTTGCTGCTGTGTGGACCTCTTGAACACAATATGTTGCCATTGGTTTAAAATAATAATGGTTTGTTGTTTTTTTTGTAATTGCAGGCTTTCAGTGATCTGCCTGACACGCTGGATGAGATTGATGCCATGTTGAATGAGGAACACTCCAGAGCAGAGTGCTTCACCGGTCTCAGTGAAAGTGTAAGAGCACATGAGAATCACCTGAGGGTTTCATTTATTTTTTTACCAGGGATGGAAACTAACAAATTACATTCACTCAATTACTGTAATTGAGTATCTTATTTGTGTACTTCTACTTTTATGTGTTGGTAATTGTAAAATTACTAATTTTACAGTTACTTGAGTAAATTTGTGGACAGTATTTGTAGCACTTTGCTACATTTTTCGTTGCATTCATCACTGAGTAAAAGAAACAAACATGAAAACCGATAAACAAGTTAAGATTTCCATCTGGCCAGCTGATTGGCTGACATCTACCAACTGACTCTCAGGCAAACAGAATTGTAATGGAACACATTTTAGGGCTTCTATTACAACAAGAATACCTAAATGTAGACCCCAATGAAAGCCTGCTTAAACTTAACTTAAATGAATATCTGACCACATTGAAGTTATCAGTTTGGCTTCTAGTGGAAAAAGGACTGCTGCTCAAACCTGACATTAAGATCAAAGTGAAATGATCAAAACATTGAAAATATTAGGGAATGCTTCCTTCGCTGCAACACCTGTTGGTTGGCTGTTTGGCGTAAAAACCGCCTACTTCTCTGGTTAAAAGAAAAACAAACTAAACTTAGCCAGCATTTGTAACTTTTTTCCACCTTACATTTCTGTTTTGAAGGTTGTTGATGAGTACAACAGGAGGGAGCAGGAGATCAAACATCTGGAGAAAGATCTGGAAGAAAGGAGCAACAACCTTACTGCTTATCGTCAGAACATATCAGAGGTACATGATATGACACTGCAGAAGTGACTGTTGTTTTTGTTTTGTTAGTAATAATCATGGCCACCCTGTGTATACTTGTGTATGATGATTTTTTTTTCTGTTAGGCTAAGGAGCGCTGGCTGAACCCGCTGAAGCAGCTGGTGGAACAGATTAACGCCAAGTTCAGTGATTTCTTCCGCCACATGCAGTGTGCAGGAGAGGTTGATCTGCACTCAGAGAATGAGGTAAAAAAAAGTCAACCAGCTAAACAATGTAAAAAAATCTCTGGTGTCAAACTCTGACAGATCAGGCAAGAAAGTTTTGTTTTATTTTATCCTTCCATTAAATGACTACTGTCTTTCAACATAGGAGGAGTATGATAAGTATGGGATTAGAATTCGTGTTAAGTTTCACAGCAGCACTCAGCTCCATGAGTTGACGGCCTACCATCAGAGTGGAGGAGAGCGCAGCGTCTCCACAATGCTCTACCTCATGGCCCTGCAGGAGCTCAACCGCTGCCCCTTCAGAGTGGTGGATGAGATCAACCAGGTACTGCTGCCACACACATACACATGCTGGATCACAACTGAGTTTATTTGTGAGAATATGAAAATAGAAACAGTATATTTTGTAACAGTTCAATCCTCTAAAGACTCAACTAAATAAGCTTACTCTTTGTGAATGTAGGTAGTAAGCAAATGAGCTTACTTCTCCCTTTGCAAAAAAATCAAAAATGTGTTTGTCGATTTGATTCTTTTGCTTTAAATTCAATTTTTTAGTCCCCTCACAAGACCACAAGCGATCTATCTTAACGTTCTTTGTCACCTGCTTTCTTATGTTGACGTGGCTAAGACTTTTTTCTCATTTGTCTAGGGAATGGATCCTGTTAATGAAAGAAGAGTCTTTGACATTGTGGTCCGCACAGCCTGCAAAGAGACAACATCCCAGTACTTCTTGATAACACCCAAAGTAAGTGTTTGTACATTCTGATGAGTGAGTTTACGGATGCTTACAAGATATTCTACCTTTGTGTGTATGATTCCTTCTTTCGTGTTTTCTGTGGGAACTTCCTCACAGAAGTGTGCAGGCAGCTGGAGAACATGGTGCACTATTTAGTGGCTTAAGAGCAAATACATTCATTACAATTTAATGAAGACTAAAATCAGAGTTGAAAGACAGCGATTATTTGACTTCATTAAATTAAGTGCAATCTAACATGACTCCAAATGAATCCAAATGTATCCAAATGTTCTTCTATATCTGCTGTAAGCATTCAATCAACTGTTTGTTCATTTTTTCACTATTTCCACTAATAACTAGACTAGCTTCCTCGGCTACCTTGTTTCTGCTGCCCACAAATTTCCAAAAACTGTTACTGCAGGTTTAAAATGCTTTGCATAAAACTGTTCTGATTCAATTGGTCTGTACACCTTTTCAAAAACTCACTCCGGCTGTGTTTATCTTCAGTTACTGCAGAACCTTGAGTACGCCGATGAGATGACCGTCCTTTGTGTCTATAACGGCCCCCACATGCTTCCCCCCAACCAGTGGGACGAAAAGGCTCTGATCAGGCGCTGTCTCGAAAGAAAAGCCAGGCAGTGAAACACCAAGCCAAAATGTAACTGTTCACTTCTAAATCAGACTTGTTTCGTTCATTTACTTCATAGAAGTGATGTTTAGCTGTTCTACTAAAAAGGCTTTATAACCCCATGGAGAAGGGATTTCAATTTAGTTCAGCCCAACATTTTGTTTCATAAAGGACATTTACAGACCAGGTTTATAGAACATACAAAATATGCTATGAGCACTTTTGTGGTTTGGTCATTTGTATATTTTTTATTAAAAGAATACAGTAACATGTTCACTCTTTTGACAGTCTAAAATATGTTGAACCTGTTTGACTTTCCTGAGCAATGTATGTGCACTTGTGTATACTGTATATTCAAATAAAAATATTCCTTCTGTTCTAAATGTGAATGTTAAAATTATTAAGCATAACCACCACCCATATATCTGACACCTGGGATGATTTGAGAGTCGATACAAAGAGAAGGTCATTTCTACAACATTATTGAAAAGAGATTTTTTTTGCAAAAACAAAATAACTACAGTACATTTTTGTGTAAAAAAATAATTAAATCTATTAAAATAATATTTTTAAAGATTTCATTTTGGGGCTTTTGGTGCCCTGTGATTGACTAGTGACCAGTACAGTGTGTACCCTGCCTCTTGCCCAATGACAGCTGGGATCGGCTTCAGCACTCCAGCGACCCCAGACTGGAAAAGCAGGAAAGATAATGGATGGATGGATTTTTGTGCCTTTTATTGGAGAGACAGGGCAGTGGGAAGAGTTGGTAGTTGGGGCTAGCGAGAGTGTGGAATGATATGCAGGAAAGAAGCCACAGGTCAGATTTGAACCCATGCCGCCCATTTTTTAGGACTGCAGCCTATGTTCATAGGGTGCACGAACTCGACCACTGGCGCCCCTTCAATTTTATTTTAAAAGAAAAGTTGCACTTGTTGCATGTGGTATTATTAACATATTTTTTTTTTGAACAATCAGCACAGATGAATGATGATTTTCCAAACACTATTGTTCATTAGCAAAGTAATGCAGATAAATAGAATACTTAAATGGCACGTATTCTACTGTGCACACTTTTCTTCATTGTTTCTCAGTGTACCTCAACCAATCAGTTTCTACGTTTGGCATTAGGAGAAACAAACGTAGGACAAAAAATGGACAGACGGAACTCATTTATTGACAGAGCTGGAATGTTGTTTGCTTGAAGAGAAAGCAGCACAGTAGCCTTCAGTGGGGTTATGTCTAAGTCAGATCCACCAGTCTGAGGTTGCATTAGCAGTCTTAGTATTCAGTAAGTGTCTCCACACAGTCAATTGCTGCATAACTGATACTAACCCGTGCTTCATTTAATGCTGTAAACTGAGCACCTCTCTGGATCCACCCACACTTTAATTTCATTTTCTTGGTCCTTTTTCAGCAGGTCCTGCTTTAGGTTTTCATTTTCCCTGTAAATTAACATGAAACACAGTTGAAGGAGACTCAAAAACACTGCAAACACTGAAGTTTTCCTTTCAGGCTACAAACACCCACCTCTGGTCCTCAGAGAAAGTCTTCTTCTGGTATGAAGTCTCGTTCTTTCTCCAGAAGAGGTCCTTGTGGTGATCGTAAATCGACTTCAGCTGGAAGTCGAGGCTGTCAATTGGACCCTGAAGTTTACAAAAGAACAGTGCGTTCAATTTGCCAATTGGCAATTTTTTAACTCATCAGTGAAGGCCAAATCACGCTTCCTAATTCTTACCTGAAACTCATAATGCAGAGTACCTCGCTGAGTGCTGGCAAAGGTGGCTGTATCATGAAGGCGACTCCATGGTTCCTCTGTTTGTGCGATGTGAGCTGGTTTGTCATCTGACTTCCTCTGCACAATAAGAAAGAGATGAATATTCCCAACATTTAAAAGAAATTGCAGCATTATTTGATTGTTGCTGCAGGTTGAACTGCCTCATAGACGGATCAAAAATAATACTATTATTTGTTGTTATTCACCAATACAAGTTTGCTTCAATTAGATTGTAGACGTTTCATGATATAATGATAGACTGTAGAACTTAATTGCATTGCAGTTGTAGATGTAGGCTAAATGTTAAATGCTCTGAAGAATACTTTGATCAAATCACTACTGGAAGGGAGTAGTGTAACAAAAATCACACACACACACACACACACACACACACACACACAGATCTATATATAGATATAAAAAAAATCTTTATTTTTTATAGTAGGCCTATATTTCTGAGTTTTTAAGGTTGTGCTTTTTCATAGTTTTTAGTAATTTTTAATAGAAATTATTTACAATCAAATCACTTTTGTAAGCTTTAGGGTCACAAAAATTCCATCACAAACAAATGCCTGACGTTTAAACTACAACATATGATGGAAATAAAAATGTTTATATACATTTTGGGATATTTATTAGTTAAACGTTTAAGTTAATTCACAATTATAAGCTATGGACTCACAATCAAATCGAAGTATTATATATTATTATATTATTAATGCTACATCTCTTAGCCTCAAAGGGTAGGTGGTTAGTCGGTAAACAAATGGTTGTTAGCCTGAAGAAGGACTCACCTGCTGCGGCCTGAAGCCACTCAGAGTAAAGTCATTCTCAAACTTTGGGGAGGGGAAAGGATCGCGGCTTGTCATATCTAATGACAACTCCAAGATCGACAGAAGAAAAAAACAATATTGATCTAATTTTGTTGCTTCTGTCCTAGCTAAAGAAGTTCTTTCCTAGAACGACCAACAACCTGGTTTCTAAGCAACCACGTACTTCCGGTCAAGCTTTTCAAAGCAAAAGCTTTTCATGTTGATTCACCTACAACTGCTTTGACGGTAGCGTATGTGTAGCCTATAGAGCTCAAAAATCACGTTTTCTTTCTTAAATATCATAGGCTAACAAAAAAGTCTAATTTTCACATCAAATGTCACATAATTGCAAGGAAAATGGCAGGTAAAATGTGCTACATGCCGGTATTTCAAAAGTCATTCACTTGACCATTTTAAAAAGTTAAACACCTCCCAGTATCGTTTCACAGTAAAGCCACTCCTCCAGCCGCAGGGCGGGTGTCACCTGAGGGCGCAGGTCGGCTCTCCACTCCTCTGTCTCCATCACTTCATCACTAACAGGAGGCGGCGATGCAGCGAGGCTATCTACACCTGAGCCACCTTTTAGTGTGGCTGCTTTTTGCACAAACATGTGCGGATTTGCCCATGTGCAAAGAGGTGAGCAGATCTACTTCGTTTATAGCCATGACCAGATTGTATTCATATCAGCACACTCAAAGAAACACAGGTGTCAATTGTTGCTTTTGTCACAATATTTTATGTGTGCCTTGTGTCAAGGTTCCATCAGATTTGGATTTTTTTGCCCTGATGTGCAGGATAAGGACATGAAAAATGTGAAGGCCTCACACATATATGTAGTAAAGCAGTTCAGGAGCTATGTTTTAAATTTGGCCCATTTGAGGATGGACTAAATTTAAAGTTTATTTTCTGATATGACGTTTCGGGTTCCAAACTCTTACAATGTGAATTTTAGCAGGACAGTTTTCACCATCAAATAGTGTGTGTGGGAAATCAACATATATTTCTCTAGCATGTTAGGATTACATGGCATGAGAGAATTCCCTAGATTTACTCCAGTGTTGTTCGTTTTACAAGAACTTCCATATGTTAAGCTGATTGTCATGCTTCTCTCCACCCATCTGTATTTCATTTGGATAACAAAATAACGTTTTGATAATACTCAAACATTTGAATTTTATCTGCACATTATGAAGTTTATCGCAAAGTGTGTAGAAGTAAGATATCAGAGTGGTGAGGGGAAATTTAGCACACCTTAAGCTTATTGACTGCTTGCACTGTATTATGGGGATGATTTGGGGGAGAAGCTCTGGTAGTAACTTCATCAGGTGATTTGGTTTCCATGCCAATCTAATGACCATGAGGTACAGAGGCCATTATGTCCCGTTGCCTTGGTTTCCTCATGTCTGTGTAAAGGAGGCGATAGTCCACTGCACATCTCCAGTTAGTTGCATTTTTACATGTGAGCCTCCCACTCGCACCCATGTTCATCTGATATCCCAAACGCAGCTAATGTAGCAGCTCTAATCAAAAACACAGGCCATCAGGAGTGCAGCTGCTGCGGTTTTTCTGTTAACTATTAATCCCTCAAGGTTGTGTGGGCTTGGATTCGTCTCCTGAGTGACTTTCCACCTTAAGTCAAACGTTATCAAATTAACAAGATGACCTCAACTGTTTAATCACAAATGACATCATTATGGGAGGGATGGTGTTTGTTAGGATCTCCGAAAGAAGTTACAGCAGGAAAAAAAACAAACGTACAATAGCTTAGCACCAGAGCTCTGTTGTCTCTAAAGTCTTGCAACAACACATAAATTAAATGTTTACGAAAGGATTGGTGAATCAACATTCCTCCCCCCTGGGTGAGTAAATAGAGCGCGAAGCACATCCTTGATGAGCAAGATTAAAACCACAGTTGTGTCAGCCTTCTGGGCAAATATTGGCTGCGTCTTTTGTTTGGAAAAGAGGCTTGACTGGTTTTGAGAAAAAAATTCAGGTTTAAAACAATCCAGTGCCCTATTTTAATAGATTTTATTGACACCTCTATTTACCTTTTAGTGTCCCTACGCAGAAGGATATATCAGAAGTTTGTCTGTTTTCTTGATGCATATTTGTATCCAGTGTCTGTGTGAATCTCACACCTGTGTTTGGCCCTTGCAGTCAGACTATCACTTTGAGTACACAGAGTGTGACGTGCTCGGGTCACGCTGGAGGGTGGCGGTTCCAAACAAAGCCGAGACATGCACAGGACTCCCAGACCCTGTCAAAGGCACCCAGTGTAGTGAGTGTCTGACTGTCATCTCATTTTACAATTTGTAAAGAATCAATCTCTTTCTATTAATCATCATATTGTCCACATCTTTCCACTGAAGCCTCCTCATCCTTTTTTTTTTTTTGCTCTTCTTTTTCTTCTGCCAGCCTTCTCCTGTAGTGAGGGGGAGTACCTGGACATGCAGTCACAGCAGTGTAAAAAGTGTGCAGCAGGTACCTACTCTCTTGGCACAGGTGTGGCCTTTGATGAATGGGACAGCCTGCCGCCTGGTTTTGTTACCCATGGGACGAACACGAATGGCGGCAACAGCCACACTAATTGCTCCAAGTGAGTGCATGCATCCTGGTTTTTATTAATTAAAGCTCCTGTGAGGAACTTTTTGTTTGTCACAATTTGGCGCCCCCTGTAGAAAAAGTGGTACCTGTTATCTGTTTGCTGATTTTGCCCCTTATGTGCTTAAGGAGTTTTTTCTAAAACATGTGCTCCTGCTTCATTTAAACAGTTAAATGTGAGTGAATATTTGATCGGGAAGATGTAAAAAAAAAAGGGCCGTTTCTGCTGCATGCTGTAACTTATTTCTTCTGACACCTACCCTGCTGCAGTGGTTTCTGCCTTTAAAAAATATAATATAGAAATTATAATTTTTTTTCACTGATGGTCTCATTTGCTTTTTTAGGTCATAAAGAGCCATCTCAGTAGCGTTAATCAAATCTCTTACTCTTTCTGAAAAATCATCTTCCTGTTTTTTCTCCTGAATTTTGTCCAGCTCAACCTGGACATCAAAGGATGATTACATCGCCTCGAACACAGACGAGTGCAGTGCAACGCTGTTCTACGCCGTGAGCCTGAAGAAACCAGGAAGTGTGTACTTTGAGTATTTCTACCCTGACAACAGCATTTACTTTGAGTTCTACGTAAGTGTTTTAAATTTACTATCCAAATTTACAAAGCTTGCTGTTGTTAGGGGTGATATTTGTTTATTTCTGGCACGTTTCTCCCTCTTCTGTAGATTCAGAACGACCAGTGTCAGTCTACAGACTCTGACAGCCGGTGGATGAGCGTCTCTGAGAGTGAATGGAGCAGCTACAGGGTGTGTCTGACCGCAACTTTAACACTTCATTAAAATAGCTGTCATCAAATGTTTTTATTGCAGTTCTAATATAATAAGAGCTCTTGTATTCTTCCCCACCTCACTCTTTCTGTCTTGTTTCTCATTCATTTTGTGCAGGTTGAGCTGAGCAGCGGTAACAATGTGCTGTATTGGCGAACCACATCATACAGTCTGCTGGACAGTGCTGTAAAACCAGTGTTGTTAAGAAACATTTCCATCTCAGGTAGATCATCTGATGTTATGTATAGTGCAACGTTTATTCACTCCTCGCCTTCCTACTCCTCCTCGTCCTTTTCTCTGTTAATAATTACCCACTGATGCTTTCTTTTAGGGGTGGCCTACACATCAGAGTGTTTCCATTGTAAACCTGGCACCCACAGTGCTAATGCTGGATCTGCCCGCTGTACTCCGTGTCCTGCTGAAACCTACTCAAACAAGGGTGCCACTACCTGCTATCAGTGTGGAAACGACACATATTCCGGTAAGCACAAGATACCGTAACACGACATGATTCCATGATATACATTCAAACTACTTACAACCATTATGATTTGCATGCTCACACACACACACACACACACACACACATACATGAATACACACACACTCACGCACACTCTGAATGCAAATACTGCATTTATAGCTCAAGTGTTCACAGGGTGTAAAGTTTAGGTTATCGCTGGATCTGAATGTGTTTTGTGTGTTTTCTCTCGCCTATCCTCGGGCCGCTGTTTCCCCTGGATGTGTTTTTGAATGATTCTAGAGGCTGGTTCAGGGATCTGCAAACCGCGACCAGCATGTACAAACAGCGACTACTTCTACACCCACACTCCCTGTGACTCTGAGGGGAAGGTAAAGTAGACATTGATGCAGGTTCAAATAAGGTGCTACAACAATCTGTCGTGACTATCTGGTGTCTTTGAATATAAATGCTCTGAGCTGTTTGCTGGCGTCACATAGACACTGGTAGATTCTTTCATGTATTCATGAATGTGTTTCAGACTCAGCTCATGTACAAATGGATCGAGCCGAAGATCTGCAGTGAGACTGTTGAAGGAGCAGTGCAGCTGCCGGCATCAGGGGAGAAGAAAACCTGTCCTCCATGTAACCCGGGATTCTTTGTCACCAACTCTTCGACATGTGAACCCTGCACTAACGGTCTCTACTCAAACGGAACAGGTGTGAAATACGTACCCACCACATGCTCTTTCTTACATGCTTGTCAGACTGAGGTTCTTATTGTGTGATTTTTACGTGTAAAACTCTTTAAACCCCTTTCCCTGAAAAGAAACCTAAATGGTTTGGCCATCATGCTTTTAATTTGATGAACACATTTTTGATCCACAGTCTGTACAGAGTGCCCTGTCGGCACGGAGCCAGTGGTGGGTTTCGAGTACAAATGGTGGAATACGATGCCGAACAACATGAAGAGCTCCATCTACAATTTGGGGTTCAGTGAACGCAACACGGGTGAGCCTCAGCAGGGTTACCGTAACAACTAGATATTGGAGAATGGAGCTCAAGTGTACACTAAAAACACAATTATCTAGGAGAAAATAAAGATAAGGACAATGGGAGCTATAGAATAATAACATAATTTGTCTCCCATGGAAAAAATACAATAGAAAGTTACCTCCCAGGCATTTGACAACAAATCCTCACAACGTTTTGAAAGTAAGTGAGGTGAACCTTGAGTTACTGTATTTAATGAAGGATTTTCTTGTGTTATCTACATATATATTTTGTGATTCCTTTATTTATGTTAATTAATGTTAAGTGTTTTACGCCTGAAACCCAGTAATTTGTGCTGCTGCCTGTCTTGGCCAGGACGCTCTTGTAAAAGAGATTCTTAATCTCATTGAGACTTTACCTGGTTAAATAAAGGTTAAATCAAATATAAAAACACTTGTGCTTTGATCAATAAGTACAGTTTAAGTGTGTTAGAGGAGAGCTATTTTAAAGATGAAGTGCATGCTGTATGATTATGTGTGGCTGCTTTGCTAAAACAATAGGAACTGATTGTCTTTCTGTTTTTATGGACAGCTTGGGAGGTTGCCGGAGAGTACATCTACACCAAGCCTGGGAATGATGACCGGGACTACCTGACGCTCACACTCCGTGTCCCTGGTTACAGGTGAAAACACACATGTCTCGAAAAGAAAATGTGTCAAATACTACATATGCATACCTTTTAGTTCCAGCTGGATACCATGAATAAAATGTCACTTGTTTCCACAGGCTGCCTCAGTCCGTGGCCAAGGATGGGGAAATGATTGAACTGTCACGCATTACCTTCGTTTTTGAGACAATGTGCTCAGCAGACTGTACATTCTCCTTCATGGTGGTGAGGGAGACCATATTTTACAAAGAATAGGCTTCAGGGCATGCATGCAAAAATTTAAAAAAAAAATCATATCAATATAAACTGTATATATTGAGGTGATTGTGCTTCTCTGCAGCGTTATAATGAGTGGAGAAATGATTTGGTGGAGCATTGGAAAGGCAGCAACAGGAAACAGTCGTACTCTTACCTGATCCACAGAAACAACACCAACAGCTTCATGTGGACTTTTCAAAGAACAGAAGACTATAACTCGGTGAGACACAATCACAACTAAGCCTTAGAAATCATTTTTGAAGAAAAAGGATTGAAAAACATCATAGGGCAATCATTTGTCTTATTTTCATCCATGCTTCTTTCTGGACAGTCTAATCTAATACTTCAGCATCAATAATTAAGAGTTAATTCAAAACATTTTATGTATTTACAGTATGCACTTTCTGTGTCTTTATAATTTCACATTTTTATTTTCTTCTTCTTTCCTGTGTACACAACTATTTCTGCTTAAAGTGGCAGTCAGACAGTGTAAAGGACTACAGTCTGGCCTTTAAGCCATTATGAATGTTTTTAATAGTATACCACATGTGCAAAATGATACAACAAGAGGATACACCGTATGTATCCATGGATGCTGTAAAGGTATTCACTCAAATGCTTGTAAATGTTAAAGTAATGACTATCATTTTAATGACAGACTGCAGTAGTATAATGTATGGTGGGGAGTATTTTTGCCCAGGCAGTGCTTTTACTGAACTGTAGAGGGCAGCATGGATCAGTGTGTTAAAAAAATCACAATGACCCTTTTCTATCTGCTACATGAGAAATAGCTGTATGCACTTTCAGCAGAACTTGGCTTTATATTTTTTCTGCTTCTCTTCCCTAAGGAGAGGAAATACAGCGCTGATTTTGCCAAGATCTACCTCATTCACATCACTAATGTGATTGGAGGTGTGGCCTCTCAGTGTCGCCGCTGTGCCCTGATGTCTGCGCAGGCTGGATCCTCCTGCGTCCCCTGCCCACAGGGACACTACATGGTCAGTGCGACAGGAACGTGTAGGAGCTGCCCACCAAACACCATCATCAAGGCCAACCAGGCTGTGGGAGAGGCTGCGTGTGTTCAGTGTGGACCAAACACAAAGCCAAACAAGGTAATGGAAAACTTATTTTTTACATGAATGAACTCTTTGTTAAAAACCTAGGCTAAGTCTCTCAGTGCATACATTCATGTAAGATTGTTAAAGACACAGAGGTCATATCTCAAAGACTGATTTTGCAAATGTGGGGTCTATAACAATCTGATAGGATTTCTCTTGGAGATGATTATAGCTGGCGATGTGCAAGAGTTTATATTATCTTTGGAAAATTAAACAGAGAAAGTAAATAACAACTCAAATTAAAATATACAATACATTTGTTTGTTTTTTATACCTGTTGTTACAAATAAAGAAACTCTCCACAGTTGATAGACTTTGTGCCATCCACAAATCTAAAAATAGACATTTCTTTAATCACACAATTTCTCCTATTTTCTTCTTGTTTTCTATGTGAGAAATTTCATTATGAATCAATTTATTTGCCATATTTGATTTGAAATGTTCATATCCACAAAAGTCCTAAGCAGACATGTTCCAATAAATTGTATTTACTTCCTTTTCCCGTGATAATGAGTTATTTCCAGTTCTTGATCTTAAGGATCTTAACTTATTTATCGTAATCTCTGGATAACGTATCCTTTCTGTTTGTTTTGTGCTTTTGCATCTCTGGGGATATGAGATAAATAAGTAAAGATCTAAAAAAACCAAAAAAAATATCGTTATCAGGTGATGACAGAGTAAATAGATTGTATGGATGCATGTCCGCTTAGCACTCTGTACATTTGCCAGAGGTCTGATGTATAAGTGCTGTATGTATCCCTCCATCCTCCAGGCCCACATCGCCTGTCTCAGTGACTGTGCGTTGAACGTGCAGACAAAATCAGGAGCCCGTCTGTACTACGACTTCTCTCCTCTGGCCAACGTAACCGGCTTCCACAGCAGTCCCCGCTTCACCAGCAGAGGCCTCCGATATTTCCATCACTTTAATTTGAAACTGTGTGGGAACGAGGTGAGAGGCTGACATAATCCTGCTTTGTTGTTTTTGTAAATCAAACAATAGACTGACTGGTGTTTTACCCTGGTGTTTGTCTCTTACAGGGTACAGCGTTAGCTACATGTGTGGATAATGTAACAGAAAGAGGGAGAGAAGTCAAAGGATTTATCTGTCAGTCCACTGTGTTTCCCTCTGACATCCGGAGTCAGAGTGTTGTGTCCTCACAGCCTTTCCTCATTGGTGACTCGCTTATTGGTATGAACTGATTTCAAATAAATCTGTGCTTATTTAGACTAAGGGCCTAGCAGTTTCTGTCCTCCATAGCTGTCTATAGTGCTCTGACAGTCTTCTCTTAAAGTTAATAACATTGCCACAGACATCTGAAGGCAGCAGATTATGCTGCTCAATATTGTTTAAGAAAGAGATGTGCATTTTCAAAGGAATGTGCAATGATGCAGGCACTATCCAGATTTGATACTCAATTCAATCATATGACAAAGGCACCAGAGTGTAGCGCAAGTACACAGACTTCTCTGGTTTTGTACCCACCAAACAGGTAAAGTATGAATTCCAGTTAATGTGGTACATGCATTAGTCACTGCTAACACAATGCCAGGGAGCAACTGCTTGCATCCTCTCCTTTAGAAAAGGTTGCTTAAATTAGCTCATTACATTGTTATGTTGAATAAACCAATCTAGCGTCACAATATCTTGGTAATTTTTTGTTTTGTCTTTGTAGAGCTAATAATCAAATGTTAATTTGCAAACACACCTTGAACTTAAAGGATGAACATAAAAAAAGAAAAACATTGACCTGCTAAATATTTGTGTTTCTCACTGGGAGCTTTTTGCCAGGCAAGGCATTACTATGCTTCAGTTAGCAATTAGTTGGGCTGGCTTTTTTTTTTTTTTTTCTCACATTTTTTATTCTACTGAAAAGTCTTAAGAGAGTAAGCAGCTCTTTAGGACAGACTCACATCTCAAAGACAAACGAGCCAGCCAGACATACTTTGTACAGTTTTCGCAAAACCAAAAAAACAAACACTGGTATGCATTGATAGGATAGTTAAGCGCATTATTGTCATTATATTAAGGCGCACAACAAAACTTTGTTGGCAGCAATGCTGAACAGCAGCGTCTTGGTCATATATACATATATAAAAATACATTCATAGTTATGCATATACAATAAAAGGTTGTGCTAGATTGAAAGAGAGGCAGTGGCTAAGATATGGTTGGCATGAATAACAATTGGGAGCTTGTAATAAAATGTCACATATTCGTTTACTTAATGCCCTCCTTTTCTGAAGGTGTGGCCACGGACACATCACTGAATGGCATCTCCTCTCCAAAGTGGCTGTTTCCTTCTGCCTCCACCCTGCCAGATGTCATCTTTTATTACAGGTGAAAAACATCACAAGCTTTAATTGATCATGTTTTACTCCTCTATCGGGATGCTTTCAGTCATAAACATATATGTGTAATATGTTTAATATTTTATATTTGATCCTGAAAGTTGGATCGCGTGCTGAATAGTTTAATATAATTGCGAGTCAAACATATTCTTAACTATGTCCCACAGTGGAAGTTTAGACCTTTATGTTAGGTTTGTCATTTCTTCAATGCTCCAGGTCCAGTGAAACAACTCAGGCTTGTAAACAGGGCAGGTCTGCCACTGTCAGACTCAGATGCAATCCCACAGTGACCGCTGAAGACCTCATCACTCTGCCGAGGTAAATTATTTCTCAGCCGAAGTTTTCCCCTTAAAACAGTTCAGACTCATAATAGTCAACACATTCCTGTCACAACATTTCTAATGTTCCTCTTTCTGAGGCCTAGGAATCTGAACTGTAATAAAAGTGTTGTTTGGAGATCATACTCATCCAGGAGCTCATAATCATGTCTCTTACCTTGTTTTGCTCCGCAGTAACTGTTCAGAGGGGACTTGTGATGGTTGTACTTTCCACTTTCTGTGGGAGAGCCGGCATGCATGTCCACTCTGCACCAGAAACCACTACAGAGAGATTGTCAGCGCCTGCGTTCAGGGGATACAGGTAATGCTGCACAGGAAATATTTACCAAAATAAAATGTTCTCCTCGAAAGCACAAACTAATCACAGGTTCATTTCTAATGTTTGTTGTTCAAAGAGAAGAACTTAAAGATACTAAAACTCTTAAAAGGTGGTGCTCAGCATTTAAACCTATTGGTACATAAATACAGCAAATCACTGGAACATGCATAAAATATATATGTATTTTTTTTTACCTTAGTATTATGGCTACATTGAAATATGCTTATAGTCTCACCAATAAAACAATTGATGCAACAACAGATTTTTTACATTTTTAATCTTACCTTTATTTTACCAGGTAGTCTCACTGAGATGTTGTAATCTCTTTTTGATACCACTGTCATGTGTTTGAGAAAGACAGTTAGCCCCATTGTTCAAATTGGTCACAAAATCAGCCCAACAACAAGTCTTACACTCTTATATTTTAGAGTTGCATGTAATTTGTTTCGTTTTTACACAAATCAAACTGAAAATACTCCTGATTACTTCTTTGCTGTGAACATTATAGAGCCAGGCTAGCTGTGTGTACTCTGTTCCCTCTTCATATTAAGCTTGGTTAACTGGCAGGTTCTTGAAGTGTCTTTTGTATTGACAGATTTGACAGTGATATTAATCTCCTCATGTGAAGCTCTGCTGTAAAATGAAGAAGTGTGAATCACACAATGTTAAGCCATTCCTTTCAGAAAGTGCTGACAACATTAAGGATTTTAGAAGTAAACTATTTGTGAACTCTGCAAAAATCAAACTCTTGTGTTTGTGTTGTTACAGAAAACCACGTACGTGTGGCAGCAGCCTTTGCAGTGTTACGGAGGAGAGTCACTACCAGCACAAAAAGTCAGTGCCTGTGTGACTCTGGATTTCTGGCTAAAGTTTGGTGTTTCCACTGGAACAATTGCTGCTGTGCTGCTCATTAGTGTCAGCTGCTATTTCTGGAAGAAGACACGCAAGTGAGGCTAATGGGAATCACATTTCATTTGGTGTTTGTTTAAGTACTGATTGTTTAAGTACTGATGGGTGTCAAAGTATTATTAAGATCAAAGATTAAACCTAAGCTAATAGCATGAAAACTCCAAAGAGGACGCTAAGCTAACAAGATGTTTTTTTGTGTAACTCTCTGCAGGTTGCAGTTTAAGTACTCCAAGCTGATGATGACCTCTGGGGGTAAAGAGTGTGAGTTGCCCACTGCAGACAGCTGTGCAATAATGGAGGGAGAGGACGCAGAGGACGACATAATGTACCTCAACAAGAAGTCCTTCTTTAACAAAATAAAGTCCTACTCACGAGAGGTCAGTAACCCTCCAATCGTGCATACACTGAGTTTCATATGTGGACATTTTTTCACTCTTCATATAATTGTCATCATCATTTTGATCATATATTATGGTTACATGTTTTCAGAGGACATCAGATGGATTCGACTCAGTCCCACTGAAGTCCTCTTCACTCAGGCAACGAGAAGAGGAAGACTCTGATGATGATTAATTCAGAGGGGGAACGAATCCAACACCAAAGTGCAAAAGTGTTTAAAATACCGCTGCAGCTCCAACAGATGGAGTCGCAGAAAAAAGCTATTTGCTTTTCATTTTCATTTTATTTATTAGCAAAGTTAAAGGATTACTAAGGAGGTTTACAAATAATGTAAGGAGTGACAATTTTATTTTGTATTGTTTGTCTTTTACCAAACCTTAAATTGCATTACAAAGTCTCCATATTGGTGATATTTGGTATTTTCAAGGCTTGATGTTGTATTTCAATCTCATGAGAACCACCGTGTTACATCACTGTTAGCATGTTTTTAACTTTTGCTGTTTTTTCTTTTATCTTTTTCTTTTTTTCAGACTGCCTTTTTGAATCAAGCCTGCTATTAAATGTTATCATTTTAATTCACTATTTTAAGGTCAAATTGCTTAACGTTTTGATATCCTTAACTGCTGTACATTTTATGATATGTTTATTTACGTAGAAGAATTGATATTTTATGATATAATCGTGCTTTGTTTGAGGTAAAGTCATTTTTCTAACATTAAAGAATGACCTCTATTGCTGCCCACAGGTACTCTTTAGGAGGTTACATCACAGAGCATGTAAAACATTGTTTTTGTTATATCTTTACATTTTATATGTTGTAATACTTTTAAGTTTCTACTTACAGTTTTAGAAGTGTTTTGGTCTGCTTTTGATTGAAAAAATAGCTTACTGTCAAAAAAATATTTAGAAATAACTTTTCAAGAAATACAGAGTATGATTTTCTCTTTGAACTGTTTTATTAAAGACTGCTTAATAATATACTTTTCATGTAGTTAAAAAAGTACGACAGAAATATGATAAGAAGAAAAACGTGTCTCTTTCATGCAATCGGAAGAATAAAAGTATTTATCCATACCACAAATACTGTCACATCTTGGTAATTGATTATAAGCAGTATAACACTGTGCTTGAGAACTTTTTTGACCTATTTAAATTATGTTGATATTTTTTTGACATAATTTATAATTATATATTTTGTATGTGTACATACCGTACAGTTCTTGAATCTAAATATAAAGTGTTATCATATTAAAAAATGATGCATCATTTCAGATAAACTACCCATCAGGGTATAAAATTGGGTACAAACTTACTGCATCAACAGCATTAAAAAGCTTACAAATCCACAAATTCAAACCTTTGTTAAAAAAAAAAAAAATCTTACAATGAAATTCAATAAAACACCTAAAACGGCCTGTGGCTCTTTGATGCATAAAACATTTATTTTTACTTGTTATACCTTTTGTTGATGGTAATTTTGTGCTTTTACATATTGTATGTAAACTACATATGTACATGTATACACATGAAATCATCAATGCTAAACTTTAAAGATAAGAATAGATGACATGTACAGTCCCCGGTGAGTCAACTTGTTAGAGCAGCTCTAAAGTAAAGACATTTAAAATAAGTAAAAGAAAGTGACGAATATAAAAGTAATGGTAAAAAAATCATATAAATAAAAAAAGATAGTTTAATAAACCATTAAGACACTAATGGGCATGTTAAGCTGACATACTTATGTGGAGGAAGATCTAATGGTTTATGTTACCCTGTCGTAGGTATGAATGTGGCACAGGTTTTTCTGCCTTTGGCTTGGCTAGCCCTAGTCATTTGTTTCTCGCGAGACTTTGAGACGTGTGTTGCAAGCGGGGTGAAATCTCGGGAGCTGTCTGAAAGCAAGCTGAGTGAGAAGGAACTAACAGCGTGAAGAGTTAAAACACTCCTCAGACGGTATTAGCAATAGGCAGACACTCAGATTTAGTTAAAAAAAAGTTCTTCAGCGAGAGGAAACACTTTATTTAGCTTCTCTTTTTCGTTACTTTGGTAAAAGTTGAACGCAGGCTGCAGGGCTCGGAGTAACGTTACCCACCTCGGAGCAGAAAGTCAAGTCGGTGGTCGGTCAGTTAGTTCTGCAGGAATGTCGCAGAAAGAAAGACCCAAGTTTTATCGACAGGACGTCAACAAGACGATATGGGAAGTCCCGGAGCGATACCAAAGCTTGTCCCCAGTTGGCTCTGGCGCCTACGGATCCGTAAGGTAAATACTTTTCACTCCATTAGTTTTAAACCGTGTGTTTAGCCTTGTCACCTAACTTAACCTCCATTCATTTAGACGGGGCCTGCGCTGCAGATGCTAAAGTTAGGTTAGCTCGACAGGATTGTTGGCTAACAAGGTGGAGACACGATGTGCCTCTCAACATGAAAACCTGTTGACTTGTTATCTATTATTCACATGCAAAAAACTTGCAACGAATGTACTAAACTGCACACCAAAGGCCTACTTTAGGAAGCTGCTCACTCATACTTTGAAATCTTAAAAAAAAGTATCTGGGTCATTATCTGATCGGAGGGCATGTTCATCAAACTCCTAACTTAAAAATAAGTATTTGTACTCATATCATGTAGATGTACACTCTTTCTCCAGAGGTGTAATTAATGTCATCTGGGTGATTTATGTAAGTAACATTAAAATAACACGAGTACATTTGGGATCAAGAGATAAGATATTATAGGTGTTTACTAAGCAAGTCCCACATGGCTGAGATGTTTTGTCCCCTCTACCTACGTTAATCTGACAGTATGTTTAAAAAGTTGTTGGGGTTATATGTCACTGTCTTGTAATATCAGTTTTTAGTAATGTTGAGAGGATTGTCAAAAAGATAAATGCACCAAATTGGACGTTGTCAGCAAAGTAATATTTTGCTGAAATCAGAATCAGAATTGATTTTTATTACCAAGTACATTTACACATACAAGGAATTTGACTTGGTGCTAAAGGACATTCTGGAGTTTTTTTTTTTTTTAAATTGTCTTATTAAAAGATTATATTTATGAATTGTCTTAAAATGGACTGATTGGTCAATATTGAAAATCATCATTGAATGCATCCCAAGTCTAGTGAGTTTTATGAATGAACCCTTTATAAAACGTATACAATAGCACCATACAGTATTTGTACTCCTCTTGACTACTCCAGAACACCCTGTTGGTTAGGTGCATTTCCTTATAGCTGCCAACTGTCAAAAGCTTAAGCTTTCACAGGAAACCCCCTTTTGTATGGGCTGATGATTAAATGGGTTGTGCTGATACTATCTAGGACACAACATTCATTTGATTGAGTGGGCAGATGTTTGTTTTGCAAATGAAAGCGGACAGATGCGCTGTTGCCGGGCAATATGATAATCTGTTGCTGGTCAGATTACTGTCTGCTCACCAGTGCAATGCCTGCGATTGTTTTTTTTTTTTTTTTTTCCAAACAGTACACAGGCTCCTATTGTCAGTGTTAACATAATGGACCCTACCTAAGTCAATCGAGAATCCCTGCACAGTCTATTTATACAGTACTGCACTGCTTTAGTTAGAGTTACAGCTGGGATGAGATGCCACACAATTTAGGATGCAATCAATTAAAATCCACATTATTATTAATATTTTAACTGAATGTAAAAAGTGATGGTTGCAAGAAGAGTAAGGGCCTGTGTAATGTTTTGCATGTGCATTACATTGTGATATTGTTAGAACCCTGATAATACTGCTTTAGGGGTCCATGCAGTCTTCAACTGTGTCTGTCCACTGACTGTGAACATGTTTAAGTGAGCTAAGTAGGGGGAAGTGTTAGAGATACTCAGCCATTAGAATGCAGAACAGTCTGCAGGCCTGCTCCCAATCTGCTGAGAGATGACATTTTCTGCTTATGTCGCCCTTTTTTTTGTCTTCTTCCTCTTAACCAGACTTGAGCTGCTCTTACTGAATCTAGTTTGGTTTTGGGAACACACTTGGCCCATTCAGAACTGAAACAGTTTTCCTCATCCGTCCTAAAAATGACACTCTTTTTTTCATTCAAAGGTCATTTCTAGTCTAAGAGTTTTGTATGTTTTCAGTACTTAGAGCTTGTGTCCCCCAAATCAGCTCATGAAGACAAAAACTGATGTATGAAAGCAGATGTAGGGTATAAAGTGTGTTATTACTTGTGAGGTTCAAGCTAACTTCATGTCCATTTTTGTAACAGCTCTGCGTATGATATGAAGACTGGTTTAAAGATAGCAGTGAAAAAGCTCTCCAGACCGTTCCAGTCCATCATCCATGCAAAGAGAACGTACAGAGAGCTGCGGTTGCTGAAGCACATGAAACATGAAAATGTGAGTGGACACATTTCTCTTCCTTTTGCTCTGTCTGCTTGTGAACAGACATGAGCAAATCAGCTTATTAAAAGTCATTCTATACCTTTGCTTCATGTACAGTTCAATGCAGGTTTGTGTTGTTTATTTGACAGTTGTTTTCATACTCCTGCAGGTGATTGGCCTCCTAGATGTGTTCTCCCCTGCTACAAGTCTAAAGGAATTCACTGACGTGTAAGTGTAATGCATTTGTTAATTTTGAGTTTCCCTCCGTCCCTTGTTTTGGGTTAATCTCAGTAACTCCTTAACATAATGTAAGAAGAGTTTTCAACAAACTGCAGCCTTTAGTTTCTCAGCAGCAGAGGATCGTAGCTGTGGCTGGGAAACACCTGGACACCGGCCAGCTGACTAAAGCTGGAACATTTCTTCGACTGTCCGCCCTCTCTGCATGTCACAGGAGTTATTTCACCCACTGTTTCCCCCCTTTTGCTTCCTGATTTCTGTCTCTGTGAAACATGTGTGCCTGACAAACAGGTAGTTATTGTGTGTTGTGGTTGAAAGTTGCCAAAAATGGGAAGTGGTCAGTGAGACAATGACTCATTCCTCAGACGGCGGGGGAGGCTGTCTGAGGAATGTTTCTTTTGCACAAACACTAGAGCTGGTTAATTAATCGAGTTTCAATTGCGATTTAGGCTTCCTGTGATCATGAAAACAGGATAATCAAGACTAAACGATTACTGTGCTGTGTTTGTCATGTGTGGTAAATGTTTCAAAGTGTTTGTCATATTTTGTTCGCACTTCACCACTACTTTAAAAACATAGTTGTTTATGTATATTATCTTTATAGATTAATATTTTTTCACTCATTTGTTTTCATTTATTTCTTGTTTTTTTGTGTTAAGATGTTAATCGTGTTTAATTGTCGTGATTATGATTTTCACACGACATGCTGCTGGGTCACTTGACTGATCTCACGTCCTGTGATGTAACTATTGCACATGCACAGGTCTCAATTCAGCTCTTCATAAAGGTGCATTGATTTCCTTCTAAAGAAAGTGGGCCAGCGTTTCTTTAAAACACTGCAGAAGACTCTGCATCCATGTCACATTGCAGGTGTCGTCTGAAACCTCTGTGTACGAGCAGATTGGCTCGTTTTCAAGAATGGGTTGTGTTGTGGTCATGCCTGTGTATTGAGATCTTTCCAAAGTCTTTCAAGTTTCCCCATGTGAGGAAGTGGTGTCCCTGCTTGTTTAGACATGAGTTCACTAGACCTTTGTTCCTCTTCTTTCCTGACGTGAGCAGCCTAAAGCTACATTAGATTTGACTAGGGTTTTTTTTTTATTGTACCGATAACCAAATGATATAGATTCCTGTTTTAATACCATGACAACACAAAAAAGAAGTCACAGACACGTTATGTTGGGTAATTTTTTTTTTTAACCAATAATGCAAGCCAATTCCTGAAAGCTGTCGAAATTGAAGCTTATTGGCAACAAAGTACCAAAACAGAGCTAATCTTTTAGTTAATTTGAGATGGTAAATGTGTAAGGTCAATTGATTATTTTTGAAAGCATACTTGCTTACGTCCTAAGTAAATTCTCACCATTAGCCAGTTTGCAGCACGGGTGTGTCAGTCCTGCCTCGTCAGCCGCGCTGCTAACATAAGCTAGCTCTCAGCATCGGTAATGTACGCATGCCTGTGTCCGACATGCTAACGTATCTACTGCCTGAACTGTCTATGGAGCAGCAAAACATATGACACTTCCTGTTATCGTTGAAGACAAGTGTTAGAGTGCACTGTGGATTCTAAGATCCCGCGGATAAGAGGAAGCTTGACCCGATTTGTTTGGCATTACGCGTCTGCAAAATGAAAGTGAAGTACGGCGGAAGCAATTCCAATGCCCCCGCTCACATCATATGCCACCGGGGAGAGTTAAAATTAGTGGAACAACGGCCAACTACTGCTGACTGACACACACCGCATCACTTCACTGATCTGCAGCCAATTCTGAACAGAAAATAAAAATAACAAGATCCATGGTCTGTTTGAAAAGGCTTTAGATTTATGACCATGTAATTTTGTTCCCTGTCAAGTTTCTGATATTTATCTGGCCCACAGATCTGATTCTTGTATTTTGCTAGATCAGCATAAATAAATGTTATCTATGTTTTGGGGATTCCTCTGTGCATTTAAATCATTGCAATCAGCTGATAGAACATTGCAAATGTAAAAGCTGTATTATTTTCAACACATTTTAAGAAAATTGCACATTAGACTGAAATTGAACCTGAAATAAGCACTGATTTGTAACACATAGGAATGTATTTTGAATTGGAAATTGGTTGGAAAAAAGATTTTGAACCGATTCGTGGACCCAAGAGTCCAAATTGAATGGTGAGATGTTGAAAGATTCACACCCCTTTTAGACAGTGTCACCTCTGCTGTCAGTTCCTCTGCTCTCTGTTTGTAAGAGACATAAATGAAACTTCTGCTGCATCCATTGTATAGCTGTCTGTGAATCCCCATCACAAGTCCATGTTTTATGAGTCCCATCTGGAACAGAACATTGCACAGAATCTTCCTCATAATCAGAGCTGTGTTTGAAGGCAAAACAAGGTCACACACGTAGACGTGTGTGTGATCCTGAGTCTCTGAGAGAAAGGAAAAAGTAGGGAGAGAGAATAGCTGGATTGAATGGAAAGAGAATTTATTCGTATACCACAGAGAAGAAAAACTGCTGAGTCATAGAAAGTCTGAGTGAGTTATGGCTCTCTTTATCGGCATATCTGCTGGAACATTGTAAATGTTCTGAATGCAGTACGATATCAAAGAAAAATCTCAGCTATGCAGGTACTGTAAGTGTGGTTCCCCTCGGCTCTATAAATACAGACAGAGTCTCAACCCTGTGCTGCTGCAGCCGTGTGCTCTGTTTCAATAGGAGAGAAAACAGAGGTCACTATTTATATCCTTTTTTTTCCAAGGCCAATGAACTTTCGAGAGTGTCTGTGTCCCTGTGTGCTGCAGAGAACAAGTTCAAACGCAACTGGGTGCTATTTTAAGGCCTTGCACTGTGTGCTGGGTGTGAATAGAAGAGTATTCATGAAATGGGTATTTGTTGAGCAGCAGACTGTCGGAGCAGCACATGGCTCTGTGTATTTATTTTATTTTTTTTGTTCCTGCAAGGGTGCCACTTTTTTATCCTGCTCTTGCTTTCTTGCATGAGTGCTGTCTGGGCATTAAAGAACAGCTCTTGGATTAAATTTAAACTATCCACTGATGTTGTCCAATTAAGCCCATTTATATGGGTAGGCTATGTTGTTGAATTACATTCCATCTGAGAAGGGCTTGGCCTTTTAGTGTCTCTGGAGAGAAGTGAGAGTCTAAAGAAGCAGAAGCTAAACGGGTTTTAGCTCATATAGCCGTATGGGAAATTAGATTCACACTGCAAACAACTTTGGATGAAGTTGTAGGAAATGCAAATATGTTCATTTCTATCCATCTGGCTTTCTTTGAAGTGAGAAAAACAAGTATGTACAGTTTCCTTTTAGACTCTGACCACAGTCTTCTGATTCCCAGGTATCTTGTGACTCATTTAATGGGGGCTGATCTTAACAACATAGTGAAATGTCAGAAGCTCACAGACGACCATGTGCAGTTCCTCATATACCAGATCCTCAGGGGGTTAAAGGTGAGCTCATTTAAAGAAATAATGATCATTTTGGGAACAAGTTAAATGAGAAGATTGATACCACTGGCCATTGATTGTGTCTGGTTGGCTAAGCATATAAACTAAAGTCTCTGTTGGTTGCCTGGCAGCCTCATAACGACAATAGGACCACAGGAAGTAACTTCTCCAAGCCAAAAAAACAATTATTTACAGGAAAGAAATTGACTTTGGTCATTTTGTGAGTTAAGAAAAGGTCTTCAGGATAGGTGAAGTTTGTTACTTTTGATCAGAGACGGGAGAGCCTTTTCCCCTCTGTTTTCAGTTTAACTCTCTGATACACTAAACTAATCTTTCTCCTGTCCTTATCAAATAGACAAATATGAGCCAGGTATTGGTCTTCTCATCTAACTTAGCTAATTAGCACATTAAACTGAGTTCTAAATCAGTACATCTTTAAACTAATAATGTGATTAATAGCTCATATTCTCCCTCTCTCTCCAGTACATCCACTCGGCTGACATCATACACAGAGTAAGTGCCTTGTTTGTTTATGTGAGACTGATGTCACTTTGTCTTTGACCTGGATGAGGTTAAAAAAAGAAGGAAAACTGTGTCAGGGTTTATGACATCTTCCACTTGGCAGAGTTGTAGCCTAGTCCCTCTGCACACACTGAGGAGAAAATAGGTCATAAACAGGAACTTAACTTTTACACAGTGTTCATGATGTAATGTGTTTTTATTGCAACGTAAACAAAGAAAGGGCAGCTATGTATTCTCTCATGATAAATAGGAATGTTTTCTAATAATGCAGATCACCCAAATTCACATTCCTGGCTTTTCTTCCTTCAGGATTTGAAACCCAGTAATCTGGCGGTGAATGAAGACTGTGAGCTGAAGGTCCGTTAACTCTCATTTCAAACTTCTTTCCCCGTCATGAATCCAAAAAGTGAATATTATGCAAACTTCTCTGCTTCTCTGCAATTCAATTGCTCCCAGATTTTGGACTTTGGTTTGGCGCGGCACACTGACGATGAGATGACCGGCTATGTGGCCACCCGCTGGTATCGTGCGCCAGAGATCATGTTGAACTGGATGCATTACAACATGACAGGTAGATGACATTTAAAAAAAAAAAAAAGAAGCTCTTTTTCATCCCCCAGTGACTCCTTTACACGACAATAGGAGAGTCCTAATGTTTGTGTCTTGTTTCCTCTGTGTTTCAGTGGATATTTGGTCAGTGGGCTGTATAATGGCAGAACTCCTCACTGGAAGAACTCTGTTTCCTGGTACTGACCGTATCCTTTTCATTTGAGAGTACAGAATGTACTGTTCTCTAATAGCTGCTGACACAGCATTTGCATAACAAATCGAACAGGTTAAACACACATTGACACATTGTTGTGGAAGTACTGATTTCTTTATTATTATTTTTTATTTTTTTTACCAGTGCTGTTGCAGAAACTGATCTACAATGCTACTCTTCTCTTTTCTCTCATCGTAACCTACTCTTTTCTTCCAACGTGACACTACCTGAGGTGTATTCATATTAAAAATGTATCACTGATAGTACCTGTTCTCACTATCCCCTCTGGCTTGACATGCCCTTTTGCTTTAATGTTTCTACTAGCGTGCTTCAACTCTTCCTTCACAGTCAGTGTGCATTGTTGGCTGTGGTCCACTTTCTGCCTGCACCACTGCCAAGCTCTTCATTTGTACTCAATATCTTTTATCTTTCTCTCTCCCGGCCAGTGTTTTCAGACTAAGGACTGTGCTTCTGTATTGAAAGTACTGCTGCCTCCACTTCTCCCAGCTTTATGCCATATCTCCTCTTAACTGAAAGCCTTTTCTTTTGCTGCATCTAATGTGTAAAAACATAAAGCAAGTAAAGTCGGATATGATATCACAGATGGGTTTAAAGTGATGATAAAGACAAGAGATTCAGATTACAACTTTTGTCTCGTTCAACACCTGGTCTTCCTTTACCGTTGTCGGTAGACATTGACCAGTTGAAGCTAATCTTGCTGCTCGTCGGAACCCCAGGGCCCGAGCTCTTGATGAAAATATCTTCAGAGTCTGTGAGTTCACAAAGTTATGCAAGGTTTTTCTCTAACCCATTTCCTGCTCCAAACATGCCTCTTTGAAGTGCAACAATCGGTGAATCTGCTACCTAACTGACAGCATGTTTTCCACCCTTTAGCTTTGTGGTTTTGAGACTCTTTTTTTTTTTCTGCCTCTTCAGCTGTGTGAATTAGGTCATGCTTGCCTGTATTTGATTATGACATGGGTGATTATACTCTGCCTTGCACTGATTGTGTGTCAAAAGTATTGTGTTGTTTTGCCTCCACATCTACAACCCTCCTCTTAACATTTTGTGTCAAAGCTTGAAGTTTACTTTTCAATATAACATTGTTGTGCATCTATAGTTTAACCGCACCTTGTTAGATTGAGAAGCAGCTTCTTAACCAACTGTGCTCTGTCGCTGTACACCCCTTGACACAAGCTTCGTAGATATAAACCAGCTTCAGCAGATAATGCGTCTGACAGGAACGCCCCCAGCAACTCTAATAAGCAGGATGCCCAGCCCCGAGGTGAGCAGTACCAACCGGTCTGACTGTTGACCAGACAGCAGAGCAGGGCAGGAGGACAGTCATTCTTTGCTTTTAAGGAACTCTTGGCTAAGCTTCCTGTTTTAATTTGCGCAATTTATACCACTTTGGTTAAGGGAAGTGTAAGGTCTAAGGCAGTGGTTCTCCACTGGTAGGTCAGTAACCGAAAGTGGGTCGCAAAAATGTGCCTGGAAATAAAACGTGTTAAAAAATGCTTAAATGCTCTTTTTTTGGGTTCAGTTTCCTGTTTCTGTTGCACGTATAGTACCACCACAGGTCCAAACTGCACACTTTTCATAATAATTCTGATTGGTTAAAGAACATGAGATTTGGGTTGCGGTTTCTCATGGAGGAGTAGATGGTGGGTCCTGAGGCTAGAAGAGTTGAGAACCACTGTAATAAGGAGCAGGACAGCCTCTGGGGGTGCACTGCTAGCAATTCAAGATTTCAATTTTCCAGTTTAATCACAATAATTGTGTGGTTTCTGACACGCTTGCTTCATTTGACTGTATCAATAATTGCAGAATGCCCCTGAATGTTTGTGGTTAAAGCGTTTTATGAGCTTGTCCTTTCACTTGTTTGTTTTAGAATGGTATGAGTGCACTTGGTGTTTAGTATCCAGGCATATTGGAGCTACAGTTGTTACTAACACTGTTTACCATAGGAGAGCTGCTTTGTTCTGTGATTCTCTTTTTCTGTTGCACATTTGTTGACATGTTCTTTTAATAACATAGATATACATGTTGTTTTTTTAATTAAGGATGACAACAAATTTGTTTTGGTCTGCAATCTAAAAAATGTTCAGCCACACGAAGAGGTTATTAACTATGAAAAGATATGAGCAGTGACATAAAATAGATGTCTTTTTTTTTTTTAGTACATTACAATGCAGTATCACACTAGGACATCTTGCTGTTGTTACACAACACATCAGGGCTGTTAATCACACATCTGGCACAAGCTACACATAGCTTTCACACAAGGTGTTTTTGACTGCTTCATTTCACTTCCCATAAAAACAAAACCTTGTGGCAACAGAAATAAAAGACATACATTCAACTTCAAGTGCATACCAGTTGAAGTGTCACAACATTTTCTGTTAAAACTTAAAACTACATTCTTTTGTTTACATGGCTGTAACTTCTGTGGTTGATGGTCAGTAAAAACTTGTCTCAGGATCACCTCGTTTACTGTAAACGCGATGATCAGCAACGTCAGGCATGAGAAAACACAGCCAACCATGGTTGTGTGGGGACTTTAAATAAGGGTAAAATAATTAGCTTTCCTGTAAAACTGCAAAAACAAAAGTAATGCGCCCTCGTGGCATATACTACAGAAGGGTATGAGCTTTAGAAACACAACTCAAATTAGTATTTTTTCAGGCATTCAAGATTACAGGATGCAGTACAGTCACACCTGCAGACAGAGATTTGAGAGATGATGTCAGTGAACAGAAATGATTGGATGCAGGTGGCTACTTTGAAGAGAAGCAGACGCGTGAAAATGTTGGAGCATTATGAAACAGGCAGTGATGAATGGCGGGCGACACGTTGCGGCTAGTAGGAGATTAAATTTGATTGACTGTTTTTCTTTTCCCAGGCCAGAAACTACATCGGCTCCCTGCCTCATATGCCCAAGAGGAACTTTGCTGACGTGTTCATTGGTGCCAACCCACAAGGTACTGCCAGAACCGTTTCGGATCATAACTTTGGCCTCACTACATGTTGTATTTGAGGCATCATAGTCTTTATTAGATTGACTACAGATAAACTTATTTTACAGCTGTGGACCTCCTGGAGAAAATGCTAGTTTTGGACACGGACAAGCGGATAACAGCAGCTGAGGCTCTCGCTCATCCCTACTTCGCTCAGTACCACGACCCAGACGACGAGCCCGAGGCAGAACCGTACGACCAGAGCTTTGAGAGCCGCGAGCTGGAGATTGAAGAGTGGAAACGTGCGTAATGAAGAAAAAAAATCAGCATAAAATCTATATATCCACATACCTGTTATCTATAAATATTATGCCTCATTGCTATGGAAACAGTAGAGTAACCTTTATTCTATTTGAACATTTTCTCTTTCTTTCCAGGATTAACCTACGAGGAGTTGTGTAGTTTTGAGCCACATATTTTTGACGAGGAGGACATGGAGTAACGCGGCCCACATCGCATCTTTTCGCCAACATTTTCAAACAACCTTGAACATGTGCATTGGTGTTAGTCTCCCAGACACACTTGCATCAGAGTGCCAACCTGCCCCAGTCAGTTCTAATTAACCAGGAAATGATCCATTATTAGCTCCCTTTAGGAAGATATTACCAGCATAGACAGAGCATGAGCTCCACCAATAATCATCTTTCTTATTTATGAACCACTAATGTTGATGGTTTTCTTGCTGGAAAATATTACTTTATGCCAATAGCTGACATAATTTTTTTTATTCTTCTGATTTTTTAAAAAATTTAGACTTTGATGACTCGTCACTGTGACATTGAGATGCTGAAATGCCTGGACCTATAGCTGTGTTAAATTTTCTATTGAGTAACTTATGAATAAGCTTTTGTTGTACATCTACAGGATTATGCTAGTGTATCACTCACCCTACCAAGCTGTAACACATAGCAGTAGGTCACTGTTCCTGTATTGAAATAGAACTTACTTTCAAAGTAGTGACAGGAGTAGATTGAATGTTTTTAGACATTTGACAATTTGAAAATGTGGCTGCTCTGTGTTGACACTTATTTTTGGGGCTACACTGAGTTTCACACATTTTGTTTATTTGACTGTTGAGATGCTCTGTCAAGCTCTCTGTTGTTACACAGAAATCTGTGATCCTCTGCTGTTTTAAAGACAGTGTAATTTATAAGGCACCCAAGAAGTAGGAAACAATATTCAGGGGCACAGGCTCTGCTCAGAAACATGTAAATATCTGTGCCATATTTTTTAATTGTGGTTATGTTATGAAACAATCACTTTTAGTATTGTCAATCGGTTTAAGAATTTTGTGCGTTTGTGAGAGTGTGTTGTCGGTTTACAGGAAATTTAAGTGTCATGCTATAATCTTTAATTGAAATACAGCTTATGTGTAAAAGAGGGATTTCAGATGTATTTATACTTTGTGGAGGTGGTATTTATAGACAACAATCAAAAGATCCCTTAAACTATTTTCAGTCCAGCAGACTAACTACTATCCTCAGTCCTTTGTTTAACAAAATAAAGACTTATTTTTAAGAGACCTATGATTTTCTTTTCCAATTTCATATGCATTGTTTCATTTTCTATTCTTAAAATACATTTTTTAGCATTTCCTTCGGGATTTTACTTGAGAATGAAGTCCGTAATGAACGGATGTGAATGACTTCTTGTGGAAGATTTGTTTTAACAAAATATTTTTTCCCTTTAATGCACGTTTTTACTTTAAAGCACACAACGATGACTAGTGACATAACCACACTGCTAAAGGCTTTTTAGCAAAACAGATCAACTAAAAATTAAGATAAAAAAAAAAGAAGATTGGCTGGGAAGTTACAAATAAATAAAAAAAAAATGTCCTCAAAGTAATAGGATTTTAAAAATAAAAATAAAGTCTTGGCTTTCCTATGAATCACCTGTTTGTAAGGAGGCTTGGCTGTTGCATTTTTGTCAGGGTCAAGCATCAGTATTTTTAAATTGACATCTATATACAGAATGTCCTTAAAGTGTCACATTGTTGAAAGAAAATTTCAAATTCATATTAAGCATCTGTTTTCAAGACCCTGGCAAAATCATGCTAAAACAATACCCTGGCCTGGTTTTATAGACCAGAGTTCTGATATTATTATTATTTATCTACCAGATAATTGAAGGAAATTATTGTGCAGAAAGGTCAGGTTTGAAATGTTATAGGATTTTTTTAAAGATAAATTTAGCCATTGTTATTTACCTGTAGGCTTATATCTGCCCCTCACTTTGTTTTGGTCACAACTGTTTATCGTCCACTTTTAAGTAACCCTTGCCTATGTGCACTATTTAATTAGGAAATAAAGATAAAAAAAATAGATTCCATATCATTGTCAGCACCGAATATACAAAAATACTTTATCAGTATGGCTGTAAAAAGACAATTAGTGGTATGAACTTGAAAACTAATGCTAATGGAGGTTGATAATGGTGTGGGTTTTATTACAGTGTATACCAGTGTCAAATCAGTCTCCACTGTGAATAAACTTTGTGGTAATATCTTATTAAATCAACATAAGCTTAAGTTTTTTTTAATTCAACACAAGCCCAATACATTTTGCCTGACAATTATTGAACCCTAGTGTTCATTCTAGTTATTTTAGCCACAAGCAAAACAATTTGCTTGCCAAGGACAGTGTTGGAAAATTAGCCACAAATTAGCCAATATTACATGTTCTACAATTCTATAATTCCTAAATTACGGTAATTGCAGAATTGTAAAACATTTTGCAGCCAATGTATTACTGTAAACTTAAATATAGTCCAGAAAAATATAATTTGAAATCATATTAGTTTTTTTCTCAGTCCTGACCCTGCAGCTTAAGTGTAGTAAAAACTGGTTCTTAAAGCTTGTGTGATGCCCAGGTGGACACATCACAGGGGAAGCTCCCCTTCAGCAAATCGAACCAGTGCGCATGCGTGGAACATTCGATCACTGTTGGTGTAGCTAACGGCTAGGCTACGGATCCAGCCAACATGGAGAGAAAAGGTAAATCTTTACACCGACACGCCGCACACTGTACGAGAATTGTTTAACCCGCGTGTGTGTTGACAACTGCAGTCGATGTTCCTCCGCGGGCACACACCTAGGTTAAAGCCAAAGCTGCACACATTCAGATGGTGATTTAAATGAACGCGTCTCTGTCACGCACTGTTGAGCTGGTGCGAGCTACGTTAGCTTTCTAGACATTAGCGTTAGCCTCAATGGGACATGTCAGGATAATCCTGCTAGCTGCGTTTAGCTGTGTAGCGCTTTCTGTTTTTTGTCACAGCCTATAAACCGACAACATAACGCACAGTTGGTATATTAAGCTTACACACAGCCCCGTAAGTGTCTGGAATTACTCCATTATCGTTTCTTTTCTTTAGGAGAAATGTAACCTCGATAGGTGGGTAGCTTAGTGATGTAACTCCACGTTAGATGGCTTATAATATCAAACTGTGTATCTGGCACACAGACAGATAAACTGCTGTGGCTGTTTACATTCATCTTTGTCTATATAAATGAACACAACATGACTTCTGAGCTGTAGGTACAGTGTGTTGTTGCCTCAGACAGTGTCATCCTTTTTGTCTCGAGTGTCAACTAGACATCAAACAGTAACCAGACAATGGTAAAAAAAAATAATTGCTCTCTGGTTTCTTCTCACAGTTCTGGCACTACAGGCGAGGAAGAAGAGGGCGAAAGCAAAGAAGACCAGCAAAAAGTGAGTTTCAGTCCCAACTAAGCTCCGTGTCGTATTACAATCTGCAAGCATGCATTCATGAATGATGTCAGATGGAAGAGGGGGGCTGTTTGTTGCAGTGACACTCGTGCTTGTCTGCTCACACTTAAAAATGGACAAAAAAAAAGTCCTTGACTGCATGCTTGCGTTTAAATGTTTATTTTCGTCTGTGCATGGTCCAAAGATTAGAAAGTGAAAGACTGATAAAAAAAAATCCCAAAAGAGTAATTACACTAAGCACCATGGGTTGTTGTTCACAGCTCTTTTTGCATGTTGTTATCATTTGGACAATTATTTTGATAAGATGTAATATTGAAAGATATCTTTATAGTTTGTGCATTATGCAGCGCCTGATAAAATACAGCCAAAGGGCTCTGTCCTTTGATGAAAATGGTGTATAGCATGAAGATTATGCTACGTAGAGGGCTAAAAATAGACTATGCAAAGCGGCGATCTGTGATGCTGATTGTTTAGGTGTACCTAACAATCTACTAATCATGCCATCGGTGGTGTCCTCTGGAGTGTTGCATAACGGCCTGTGCTATATTTAAAAACCAGAGAATGAAGAAGCCCACATCAGCCCACCGAAGCATGGTGTTTCACAGAAAGCAGCACTATTGCAGATACTCACCTCCTGACAGCGTTATCTTCATGGCATGCCTGTCAGACCTAAGACTCATTTAATGCTCAGAAGCTAAATATAACTTAACCATTGCATGCCACAGTTATCCTTGCATGGTGAGAACCATATGTACGGAGGAGCAGAAGGACTCTCAGTCATGCTGAGGACATAACAATCGTCAGTATGCTGGATCAGACGTTGGGATACAAATCAGTTCAATGTACAGTATACCTCTCAAGGTAGACATACATCCCGACTTGAGTGCTGTTTTCACGGCTGCGTCAAAATAGGCACAACCATTCAAAATGAAGGCAGCCATGTTTTATTTTCCTGTCATGGAAAGATTTCTATTTGAGTTTTGTCTGACTCTGCTTTTATTCCTCTGGTCTATCCCTGTCTGCTTTCTTCATTAGTCAACACAGAGCTGTGACTGATCATTCTCTCTTTTTTTTTTTATTACCAGTACAGATTGCTACTCTTCACTAATGTGTATCAATAACAATAATTGCTGTGATACAAGAGTAATGAATGCATTTCAAATGGAAAAAGATATCAGAAATTGCAAATCCTGTTAAAATCCAAAGTTGTCCAAAATCCTGTCTGCTTAAAATAACCATGTGAGGAATGAATAAGTCGGTTGCAGTTTATGTGTAAACCATTAGCCCACTTCTGAGATGGTACAGACCAGTTTAGGATTTGAATGTGATCACAGCTCTCTCCCATGGAGATGAGCAGCCTTAATCTCCTCTGTGGAAGAAGTAACATCAGACTGTTAATAAGTTAATATTAGCTGCCAAACTGTTGGCAAACACTGTTTATAATTGCTCATATATACACAGACACAGTGCTTACCTGTTTCACATGCGATTGCTATTACTTTATCAAGATTTAAGATTTGTATTTGTCACATGCTCATACAGATGTGCAGTAAAATGTTAAGACTGTTTAGCAAGGCCAACACCCACTCTATAAAACACTACAAACAATCTATAAACCCTCTATAAACATAAAATAACTGAATGCATTGTATTGTTTTAGAGATGTTCTGATCTGTAAACTCTGATCAGTTATCCCAACTACACACATCAGAAAGGTTTAAACTCTGAGTGAATCAAAGAACTGTTATCTTTTTTACTTCAAATGAACCAAAATAATGAAACCTTAAATAAGGGATTATTCTCATGAAATGTTTGACATACATACCTCCTAAAAAGCTGGTTTATTCCAATATGAAAGACCATATTTAGTCAAACAACGACTCTAGGCATTCCTGTTGTTCAGTGATGCCAGAATTGATCATTTATTTGTATTGAACAGTAAAAACATGCATACAGAAATAAAAAACCCAAATGTATAATAGGCAAAGACTTTGATTTGTGTTTGTTTGCTTTTAATAAATAATTCATCGCACACATCCGTCTGCCCCTCTTTTGTCTGTACTGGACTTCTTTTGGATTAATGACTAAATACTGATTTGAAATACTGATTTGAAATACTTGTTTTTACGATCCTAAGTTTTAAATCTTTGATGACTTGCTTTAGATGATTTTGTGTCTTCCACCTGACAACCACACAAAATTAGAATATTTAATTATCTTCCAACACCTAGCACTGAAGTCCTGATTCAGCAGTGTTTTATATTTGTCCTAATTGAATGATACAGTTGGACGTTGCACACTGAACCTAAAGTAGGACTGTGCTAAAATTAGCAAAGCCATTCTTGTTCAGACCTGTTGACAGCTGAATAGCTATGCATTAGAAAATACTGCCTGCAGCACAGATGTCTTTAAATATTACCTTGATGTTGTGATGTGTCCTGTGAGATATCTGTGGAAGTAGGAGAGCCTGGGTGGATCTGTTGTGGCAGGAAGTTTGTGACAGCTTCAGCACCATCTTAGAAAATCTAGAAATTCAAATCCAGTTTTGATTACCAGCGGCTCTTCAGTGTCTAGACTGTATTAAAAAAAAACAACCCATTATTATATCAGTAACAAACATTTAAATGAAACTCCAACCACCAAGCCCGACAGTAAACACATGGAAGTGCAGAGGTGGTCACATAAAATGTATGTTGACATGCCAAAACTGCTATTTGTTTACTGAAATATATGTTTATTACTTCAAGTAGATCTGCTCTCTTTGCTCTCTCTGGGAAACTGTGAGACCCACCTTTTTTAAAAGCTTATTTTAAGCATATAATACAAGCGGCAACCTCTCTTGAAAAATGAAGCCAATGCCGAAGTGATAAATCCTGCAGTTTGTCGAGTATCAGCTTGAGGCTGGCTCCAGGAGCCCCTGAAGTCTCATACACACCACAGCCAAGAAAAGCCAGTTTTTACAGCAGCAATTAACAGGTTTATAGCCTTCTACAAAAGATGAAATAGGTCAGGTTAGGTATTGTCTTCATGGGCACACACTGTGGTGAATTCCTTTTTTTTTTAAACAACTTAACTGTCTGTCATAAGTTCTAAAGCCCGCCTCAGTGCCAGCTTTTAGCTTATCATTAGGTTGACAGAAAGTTAGGCTGAGACAGGATTTCCAGCATGGCGGCTGCTGCCCAGGAGCCCCCTGCCGTAAAAGATGGGTGACGTCACCTAGACTTCGTCCATTAATTTGGCAAAGTTCGCAATTGATGTTATCAGAAGTGTTCTGGTTTGGTTTGTAAGTGTTATTAATTAGCATACCCATTACCCATCAGTATCGGTTCATTGTAGGAGAACAGTCCATGTGTATAAAAATTGGACTGGAACCCTTTGGCTATCATCTGACACATATTCACCTTCTTTTTTTTAAAATCTGCATGAACACACAACTACAAATTAGTAGGCTTACAAACAAGTAGTAAATGTCTTATCTAAAGTTTAGAAGTTTTAGACTTGAATCTTCATGTAACTAGTTGTTCTGTGAACAGTCTTTCTTAGAGAATATTTAGTCCAATGTCAGTCAGTAACATTGTGAATCACGTTTAAGTTTCTAATAATTAAATTGAGCAGATAAGGACCAACGCATTTCTTTCTTTTTTTGACATTCAGAGGAAAACAAGACACATGTTTGAAGTTACACCAAAGTCACAACACACAACCAGTTCCAGATGACATCATTCAGGTGACAGTCACAGGTTTAAAGGTTTGATGTCTCTCACATCAGAATAATGCCAACTGCTCTTCTTTGTTTGGACAGTTGATTCCTGTAATGCATTGGGAAGGGACTGGGTGTGGTTGAATTGATAGAGTTTTGGCCTAAGAAGTTGTTCGTCAACTCTAAAAGTTATGTAGACAGACTATATGAAAGAGGTGCTGTTGATCATCACAGGTCTTCTTTAGTTTTGTCATAAATTGTTGAATATCTTCCCCCCCTAATGAAGTCTATGCTTGTTGTTGATTTGCACATTTTTGTCCCATCAGACAGCCAGTCAATCCCAGAGCTCGACAGCCAACCCAACTGGAGGCCTCACCGCAGGAACCTGAAGAACCTGAGGAGATTCTTGGCTCTGATGATGAGGAACAGGAGGACCCCAATGACTACTGCAAAGGTGAGTCCTGTTTCATTACACAGTTGGAACCAGTTGTATTTAACCAGATGGTATCACTTGTTTGGCGAGTATCTATTACTTTTCTTTCTAATGGAGGAGTTTTCCATTAAATTGCTCAAAGTTAACTGAAGTAGGGGCGCTGGTGGTGCAGTGGTTAGTGCGCGCGCCCCATGTATGGAGGGTATAGTCCTCAAAGCGGGCGACCCAGGTTCAAATCCAGCATGTGGCTCCTTTCCCGTCATTCCCTACTCTCTCTCCCTGATTTCCAGCTCTATCCTCTGTCCTGTCTCTCCATTAAAAGCCCAAAAATAAATCTTAGGAAAGAAAAAGTAACTGAAGTAACACAGTTTGGGTATTTATATGGCAGCTACTACAGTCAGGATATTTACATGTTTTTCTGTCTCACTTAATTTAATTTTATTTCTGATTTAGGTGGCTACCACCACGTGAAAGTAGGAGACCTTTACAACGGAAAATATCACGTGATCCGGAAACTTGGCTGGGGACACTTCTCCACAGTGTGGCTTGCCTGGGACATCCAGTACGAACAAAACTTTTACTTCATATTCTTACTGCACTTTTAAAATTTATTTTAAAGCCTGTTGTTGGATACGGATTCAATAGCCACTAACTGTGACACTGTTGTGGTAGGAACTTGTATGGTGCTTCCTGTTAACGAACGTTTCTTGTTCTGTGGTTGCAGGGTGAAGAGGTTTGTTGCAATGAAGGTAGTGAAGAGTGCAGAGCACTACACAGAAACAGCAGTGGATGAGATCAAACTCCTCAGATCTGTAAGTAGCTGATTTCAAACAGTAGCTTTAGGGAGTTGAAATCACAATACTAACTGTATATTATTATTATTTGGCATATTGGGTATATGTGCTTTGCAGTGACAAAGTGACATGTTTGACCGTCCTGTACGTGCCAGTCAAACATAATAAATAAACCCCTATTGTATCAATCACATTTCCTGTTCTTTTTTCCAAGGTAAGAGAGTCAGACCCCGATGATCCCAAACGGGAGATGGTGGTCCAGCTGCTAGATGACTTCAAGATCTCTGGGGTTAATGGAACACGTATCCTTGACAACAACAAATGCTTCCTAGTGCTAACTGGTGCTTTTTTTATTACTCCGTTTTTAATCCTTATGAATCACTTCCTTTTGGAACGACTAAAGTTTGTTGAGTCTCCGAGTAACACATCGTCAAAGAGGGAATCATTCTTTCCCATGGTGTCAAATTTAGCAGGAAAGCAGTATGTCAGTAACAAAGTAAACAACAGGTGATGGGTGAAACTCCACCTATCACAACACTATGGCTGAGTAAGATCCTCTGAATGCCACAGGGATAGCAGTAACTGTAACATGAGACCGCCTAACAACACTGTACTGTGTGCACTCCTGTGACCTGCCCTGCTTTCTTTTCAGTATAAATAATGCTACTCCTGTACCTGAGAGGTAGGTAGGTACGTAGGTTAGATGAACTGGTCCTTTCTGTTTGTGCTGCCCAGGTTTCTTTCAGCTTGACTTTACTTTTATTGAGTTATTATCTTAACTACTTCGATCTTCAGATGTCTGCATGGTGTTTGAGGTGTTGGGCCATCACTTATTAAAGTGGATAATAAAGTCCAATTACCAGGGGCTGCCCCTGCCGTGTGTGAAGAGCATTGTAAGACAGGTAACAGAAGCACCCTCGTTGTCACAACTTCTTTATTCTGCTGACTTCTGCCTTTTTAAAGGTCAATTGGTAGCCTCCAGTGGTTTACACAAGCATCAGCCTCCAAGCTGTCAGTGAGAAAACCAGAAGTGTATGTGATGATTGAACATATAAACAGTAAGCAAGTAAAAGAAGCCCATATTGAGAAAAAAACAAGTCATTAACGGGCATCAATCTCTTATTCAGCATTATATTTCAAAAGACTTGCACTGGATATCTTAACTAAAAAAGGCCTGGGCTGTAACACAGTAGCAACGCAATAATCAAATAGAGTAGAAGAATTGAAGAGAATATCTTATTGTCATTGAACAGGATACAACAACATTTAGAGTGCAACCCAAAAGTTAATAGCAACCATAACACACAGTGGTAATAAAAAACAAAACACTAGCACTGCAATAAATTAAAACTGCACAGTAGTAAATTTAAACACACCAGAAAAACTAAGTTTAAAGATAGTATGACCTAAGTTGCATCAGCTTAAATAGAGCAAAGCCATTACATTTGGACGTGCCGCCGTCTTCCAACAACTCCCTGCCGGTACCACACATATCTCAACTTTGGACATTGTTCCTAAATATGAATGGATTAAGTAGCCTATTGCTCAGCAGAAATAGGAACAGCTTGCAGTCTGCAGTTTTTTTTATACGCTGGAGAATGCTGTCACTGTAAAGCAGTGTAAGGGCTTGTGAGTGTAAGTCCTGTAAGATGGGGAGTAGTTGACAATAAATGGTAACATGACATAAATTATTTTGAGGGTCACTGGCAGCTAGACTAGAAGTGCCTAATGGCATTTCTTGACCTTAGAGGATCAGAGTAAAACAGATTTAAACTTGAAACATCCCTTTCAGGAAGTTACTGGTAATCATTACTTGCTACTTTGATTTGATGATGAGCAGATTTCCGTTGTATCATTTAACTGGCAATATCATTAAACAACATGTAATTTCTCAGGTACTCCAAGGCCTGGACTACCTGCACACAAAGTGTCAGATCATCCACACAGACATCAAGCCAGAGAATATTCTGATGAGTGTTGATGAGCCTTACGTCCGCAAGCTTGCAGCTGAAGCCACAGAGTGGCAGAGGGCAGGGGCGCCTCCCCCCTCGGGTTCAGCAAGTATGAGAGACACACACTCAAACAATGTTCTTATTTACATTCATGGGCACAGTTTGGTAACAGTTTGTACTCATCTGATGTTCTCTTTTCAGTAAGCACAGCGCCTGCTCCCAAACAGGTACACCTTGTCCATCATTCATTTTTTTTTGACATCAGAAACACATAAAATCAGTCCCACAAATATGCAGCCAACAGCAAGAGTAATTTGTACTCTTATTTGTTTATTTACAGACAGTAAAAATGTCCAAGAACAAGAAGAAAAAGTTAAAAAAGAAGCAGAAGCGTCAGGCAGAGCTCCTGGAGAAGTGCATCTTAGACCTGGAGGAGATTGAAAAGACCACAGAGACTCGAGAGGAGGAGGATGATGAAGATGAGGACCCACAGTCGCCAAAGGGACGGGCCTGTGCTCCTCTCAGACAGGTGTCTCTTCAGGAACTAGGAAATGAGGAAATAGAGGGTAAGAAGCCGCCAGAAATATACACTTAAATTCTTATTAGAAGATCTGTCATGAAAATCCTGGTATGAGTCATTTGGCTGTAATCTGTCTTTCTCTGACACTCCAGAGAGCTTGAGTGCAGATTTCATGAGGACGGGACCAGAAGCACTGTCAGAAGTAAACTGTAACGGCCACGTGGAGGTGGACAAGAAGCAGTCCCAATGGAGGGACGAAGACCAACACAACGGCAACGCAGAACCCACAGAGAAATGTGCCAGTCAGGAGGAGCAGCACAACGAGTCCACTGTCAACTCTGTCTGTAATGGTGTAGACTCTGCAGATCTCAAGGAGCTGGACACTGACACTGGTGGCAGGGGTGCTCACAGCAGTGGAATCAGGGAGAGATGTCTTTCTGCTGGTCTGGAGGAGGGAGAGCTGGAGAAAAGCATTTTACTGGAGGAGGAAGACGACTGTCAATATACAACCGAGGAAGGACTGAGCAACGGTCAGTCAGCCAAATTCAGTTAAGAGGTTTTGTGGTAGCTTTCTGCTCTGGCTGGCCTGCTTTGGGATTTTTAATAAAGCTCAGCCATGTAAACTTACTACACTGATCATCAGTCTGTTCCTTATTGGATGTGTAGTTCATTTTATCTCTCTGTGTCTCTCTGCTCTCACGTAGGCAAGCAAACAGCGGGAGCCCTGCTAGTTAACCCTCTTGAGCCACTCAATGCAGACAAGATCAAGGTCAAGATTGCAGACTTGGGAAATGCCTGCTGGGTGGTGAGTAGACCTCTAATGACCTGAGGGATTTCCTGATTAGTGATCAAGCCCTACAGTAAGAGTCACATCCAATGTCATGTAGCTATTAACCGAGTCAAATCTTGAGATATGTTACGTTCTTGAAAACGATTCTCCCATCGTAACAGGACTCTATCTGTAGGCTTTGTTCATTGCATGTCATGAAATCTTATTTTTTTATAATTCATTTCTTCTTATCTCACTCCCTCTTTTAGCACAAGCACTTTACAGAAGACATCCAGACACGGCAGTACCGGTCCTTAGAGGTACTCATTGGATCTGGATATAGCACACCGGCCGACATATGGAGCACAGCCTGCATGGTGAGCGTAAAAATAATACCATAGTAATTAACCTTAACTCTTTGAACGAGAACTTTAAAAAAAAAAAAAAATCTGTCATCTGTGTTTTGTTTTCATAGAAAGATAGTTATACTTTATTTATCCCCACCTGGGAATGAAAGAAAATAGAAAATGTCAGTGGGTTGGGAGTCTAACACAGTCTCTGTGAAACACATGTACCTGTCACATTTCAAGAGAAGAGACAAATCAAATCAATTTAAATACATTCAATGACAGAGCTCCTTTGAAAAACAGACTCAAAGAATCACAAAGTAGTAATGGAAAAACATCAGTACTGCAATCAGCAATCGACTCAACTTTTATTTTAAACTTTGGTATCAATACCGACCCTGATGCTACAACTGTTGCATCTTTAGTTTATGGGCCTCCAAGACCTATCTATGGATATGAAACAGTTGAAGACAGTTGAAGTAAGGAACTAAACCTAATATAATAATTACCAATGAAGTGAATTCATGTCAAGTTTATTTGTATCACACCTTAAAATAAAAAACCTTCACTATCTCCTGCAAACACATTTAAAACTTGAGCTGATAAAAAGTGCTTACAGGAAAGATGTCCATGCTGAACACATTACTACTGCGGAGTTCAAAGTTAAAGTCCTCAGTCGTGTTATGAAAGTGTAGCCAGTGTGAGAATGTTTCTCTCTTGAGCAGTGGCTTTTCCTGTGTTTATGCTACGTGTGTTCTCTCCTCAGGCCTTTGAGCTTGCCACAGGGGACTACTTGTTTGAACCACATTCTGGAGAAGATTATTCCAGGGATGAAGGTATTTGCCGGGACTTCCTCTTCCAGTCTTTTCTCTGTTTGATACTATTATTACTCGCATTCGCATTAAGTGCCAAATTTAGAAGTGCTTTTGAAATGTATGCGTCAGTGGTAAGAATTGTTTAGCGATAGTGATGGCTGTTGAAAGCTACTGCTCCTATGAAAAGCTTCACAGTGTTTTTTAATTCGTAACATTGGCCCTCATTACTGTTTTTATTGCCAATATGAATACTTAAAGTAACTTTCCAAACATCTAGAAGTGTTTCACAGGAGGCATGGCGAGTTATGACCCACACTGCCAATAATGGTGCAGTTTGCATTATAAGTGTACTTTCTCACAGTGTTAACACTGAAATGAGGTACTCCATTACAGTGATTCCAAATGTTCTCATATTTACATCGAACTTAGTGTCAGTGTTGTGATGATGAGTACCATCATTCCTGTGTTTATTTCCTCTCTTAACACCTCAAACCACATTTTTGTCTTCCCACACTGGAGACTGGGCCATCTTTCATTTCTTTGAAATCTCTTTCTCACTCACCCTTCACATTTCTTTCTTCTCCTCCTTTCGCTCTCTTTATGTTGATGTTGGCTTGCTGCTTACTTTGAGGTGTGTGTAGTTGACTTGACTCAGATGCAGCCTGGCAGGTATGTGCTGAGATCTCTCTCTCAGTTTATGGACACATGCCCTGCAGCAGTGCATCTGCTTTGTCACCTACAGTACGTACACTCACGAGGCTGCCGCTCTTTTCATCCTTCCACTATTTCCTCTTGTGTTGTGGGAATGTCCCTTTATTTTCTAATCACTCATTCTGCATCTCCTGTTAGACTTTTAGGACATACTGATGTGTTGGCTTTGCTTTAAGCTGTATTTTAAGTTAGTTTGCATCTTCATGATTTTATGTTTGATTTAAAAGTGAATCGCTTTGACGTTTAAATGCCTGCGAGAGCTTTTAATGTATAATAACAAGAGGCTTCCCATACACGTGCTTCTTGTCATATGAGGCTGTCATCATCATCCATTGTTCCTACTACATTGTTCCAGATAACTGTTCGCCATCTCTCCCTTGTCCCCTCTCCTGTTTGCCATCTCCTCCATCTTTACCCTCTCACTTTCTGTCTTCCCTCTCCTCCTCGGATGTGCCTCATTTCCAGACCATCTTGCTCTCATGATTGAGTTGCTCGGTAAAATCCCTCGTCACTATGCGCTGAGTGGGAAATACTCACAGGAATACTTCAACAAGAGAGGTATGAAACCCCTCTGTCTGTGGCCTGCTCAGGGAACAATGGAAGGGAGGTGTGTGGAGGGAGAGGTCCTGTCACCTGGCACACTTGGAACTACTAAAGTTGTGTGCAGGCCAGTGGGCAAGATATTCAGTACAGACTAGTCAGTGTCTGATACTTTAATCAGTGCCATCAGACATAGATTCAAGAAGTAGAAGTTCTGCCAAAAAATGCCCAGCTGTGGTACACTGTGCTCCTTCTTTGTTGTTGCCAGAGAACTTGGCTTGACAACAATTGTGTTGATCCCTGGAGTGAATTTCATTAAGTTGTAAGGTCAGCTTCAACTTTATTATTATCCCAAAGGAAATTAGATCTGTAGCAGGCAACACGACACGACAGGTACACAAAAGACAACATCAGAAATACAGACAGAAAATCCAAAGCTCAAGTGAAAAACAGGCACTTCAACCACACTGAGCCAGAGGCTGAAACAGTTCAGACACAGCACAGAGAAGTGCAATGAAGTGCTGTGCAGTCTGTGAAAAATAAATAGTTATGACTAATCAAGCTAAAATAGGTAAGAGAAAAAAACATTTAAATAATCAGGAATACAATCTCAAATTGTGATCTAAAAACCTGTTTTACCCACAAAAAAAACCATAAGAAAACAGCGAAGTTAGGCCAGCAGATTCAGCTTTTCATTGGCAACAGGAATGAAAGAATGTCTGGCACGTCTTGTTTTGGTTTGAGGCATTCTGTAACGACGGCCAGAAGAAAGGAGATCAGACTCAACAAACAGAGGGTGGCCAGGACAGTTAAGTATCTGTTAATAATGAGGTCAAAGTATTTATAACACAAACAACGATATTTAACTGAATAAGATCACATAAACAATAACCAGACACAGGGTACCAGTTGGCCTAGCGGTTAGGTTGCACACAACATGTACAGAGGCTGTTGTACCTCCAAGTGGGCGACCCCAGTGTACTCTGTCTTGCCTAGTCAATAAATCTTTTGTTTCTCTTAAGCACCACTGTAGCTGGTACTATCTCCTTTAAGAGATGTTCTGCAGGGCAAAACAAATGACTACTAGTCTGAATGATTGGAATAGCACCCTGGCAGTCACTGTGATGCAGAACCTTGTTAACATTTAGTTCATGCCTCAGTGCATTTTTCCTGTTTCTGTGACAGAACATTGAAAGGGCTTGATGGTATGATAACAAAACCCTTTTCTTTCAATATACACAAACCACAAAGATCAGGGAGTTGAGGATCATTTTGGATTCTCATGTTGTAGGTCGTGAAATAAAATATTTGTATAACCAAATGTTTTATAAACAGGCTGATCAGTTAAAGGCTGATTAAAAATTGTCCCCATGTTCTCTTGAAATTCCACCCAAATGTAGCATTAACCCCTTTACATTTCTCCTCAAACTGAAGCTCATGATTCTTGACTTGGAGATAAAAAAAAGGCAAAGAACTTCATGGCTCTTGAATGTCTAATAGCAATGTTGAACCCTGAGTTTTTCTAAAGTAGGTCTGTGCACCCAAACCTCTGCAACAATCTTGCCCATTTGAACGATCTCTTCCTCAACCCCCCCACCCACACCCCCTGAGTGGGCCTTTGACTGGAACACTGTCTTATGAATCTGTTTCTTTTGTCTGTCTTTCCCTCTCCTCTTACAAACTGTCTGACCGTATAGACCATATAGCGCTGATCATTGAGCTGCTGGGGACTGTCCCACGCAAACTCATAATGAATGGCAAATATTCCAAGGATTTTTTCACCAAGAAAGGTAAAAAAAAAAAGAAGTACCAGTGTCTGGATTTGCAATGGTTTTCTCATAACCTTGTGCCGCTTATGCTGAGAGTATGAACTTTTTCCAGTTTTTGAGTGTTTTTCACTTAATTCCTATGATAATAATAATTTTTTTCATAACACTTTGACTAAGTATCAAGTAATATTTAAAAAATGGCTGATGCAGATATTGGAACATGATTCTTTACTCTTAAATACTTTGTAAATATCATCATTGCATGTTGCATGGATCTGATACAGCGTTGTGTGGCTGTGGTTGTGTGCAGGTGAATTGAAACACATTACCAAGCTGAAGCCGTGGGGTCTGCTGGAGGTGCTGGTCGACAAGTACGAGTGGCCCCGCGAAGAAGCCGAGTGCTTCACCGACTTCCTGATTCCCATGCTAGAGCTGATCCCAGAGAAAAGAGCAACGGCTGCCGAGTGCTTGCGGCATCCCTGGCTCACCCTCTAGTGGAGATCTCTAGCCATTGCACCTCCCTTTCTTACCCCTTTTTTTTTTTTTCTCCAGAGACTGCAACAGGTCACTTTTCCAGTTTGGGCATATCAGATGAATATTTATTTCTCTTTTTGTTTGTTGTTTTGGATTTCTTACGTTCTTCGTTTTTTGAACTAATGCTTCTGTGTATGTTTGTATTTGTTGGTTCTTCTCTCGGTGTGCCGACGTCCAGGAATCCAGTGGGTTATATTACTTTGTGCTCATGTTGGCTCCAACTGCTGTGCTCCGTTCACCCACCCAATTAAGCAAACCTGTTATTGTACTGCTAGTGACTCATCCTTGTTTGTTACACTCCTGCACTAAAATACAAACAAATCAAGGATATGTAGCTTTTATTGGTAATTTTTGTTCCCTTTAAAGGAACATACTATCACTTCTTTTCTCGTACATTTTCATTAGTGCTGTGTTGTTTTTTAAAATGAGTTATTTCATCTTCTATTACACATGTAAGGTATATATTTTGTATTTGTAAAGTAGGCTAAGGAAGTTGCACACTGGGCTGACATTTACACTGACTGTGGTAATAGCATTTCTGCAAATAGATCCTCTAGTTTAACATCAACTGTCTGATGAAGTAGGTCACATTATTTAGATATATCAAAAAAAAAAAACAGTTAGTGTAGGTTAGTTACTTCTAACAGTGAACTTTCATTCTCATGGGAGGCTGGTTTTCTCATACACCGAACACGATTCAGGAATATAGTATTTTAAAAGGTTTCAACAAGACATGTTAAGGAGCCCAATCGAAAGGAAAAAAGTGGAAATAAACTGTATATATCTGTACCAAAGAGTTTGCCTTTATGTAAATGACAGTTATGTACAGTTTTTAACAAATCTTATATCATAGCTAAAACGATTTAGCTGGGTAGCTGTGTTTTAATAAAGTGTATGGAAGATGTGTTCGAGCTCAGTTGTATGAATGGCCAACTGTTCAATAATATCACTGTTTTTAGAAATGGGGAGATCTGGTGTTCTGTCATGGTGTCCAAATTTGATCATATCAAAGTAAACTATCTTTATCTGTTAAAGTTGAGCTGAACGGAAAAAAAAAAAAAACTAAATTTACATCAGTTTCATGAGATCTTAGCTTTTGTGTGAGCTGTTAATTTACGAAACTGTACTACACACCATACAATAAAACAGATGTTCATACAAAACTAATGTCTGCACAGATTTATTTTTTATTAAATGTTTGATAAGAAGAATATTTTTTGAGGTGTTTTTAGGTTTGAGAAGCACTTAGTTCATTAACCAAAAGTCACCTTAACTTTATAAAACAAGAGGAATATATATATTAAAAAAAAGGCAAGTTAGAAGATCAGTTTGATCTCAGCTTCATCAAGACTCCTCTGGTTGCTTGTTTTTTTGCCATCAAAGTACATCTGCATCACACTGGGCTCTTCATTGGTCGTGTTCATCAGGAGTTATCTGCAAAAAGGAATGAATACCCTTAGGGATTTATATTTAATGTTAGTTACTAACTCACTCCATAGTAGTGGCCTGTTGACACCCAAACATAACATTAAGTTAACATAGAAATCCACCATTTCAAAAACAACTTAATAAGGGGAGAGATAATGGGGTAGGGCTGTTGCCTCACAGCAAGGAGGTTCATGGTTTTCAATCCCCGGCCTCTCTGTGTGGAGTTTGCATGTTCTCCCTGTGCCAATTGGTGGCTCTAAATTGCCCGAAGGTGTGAATGTGAGTGTGACTGGTTGTCTGTCTCTATACGTCAGCCCTGTGATTGACTGGCAAACAGTCCAGGGTGTACCCCGCCTCTCGCCTATGACATGCACCAAACAGCCCCAGGATCAGGAGTTGAACCTGCGACTGGTGCGATGAAATCTGTATCCTCTTTAAATGGGGCGCCAGCTCTAACAACTAAACTTAATCAGGGCCCCCGCTTACTTTTCTAAGAGTTAAAAAAAAAAAAAAAAGTACTATTAATTTCCTATATTTCCGCAGTAGGTTACACTCTGGGAGTATTTGAACTTGAAGCTGTATCAAAAGGTTAGTATTTTTCATGCTGCTTCACTTGTCACATTGTCTTTGCTTACTGGGACACTTAAAAAGAACACAGACATCATCATTTGTTATCAGTAGACTAACATCTGTTTGATTCTTACATTATAAAGGAAAGTCTGTGGGGAAAAATGACTCAAACATTCTGACTCAAAATTTCAAGCCTAAGACATTACATGTTCAATTCCCTATACTCTCATCTGCACCTCCGACCTTTACATGTTTACATTAACCCTTACCGCCTCCGTCCACCTCAAAGTCATCGGGCAGCAGTTTGTCCTGCCTGTTGCCGAGGGTGAAGGACAGAAAGGCCAGAAGCAGGGCATCCAGAATGCTGATGATGGCCAGGATGTAGGCCCAGCGCACTGTGCAGTTCCCCAGGCTGTATTTATCTGTCCTCTGACCACACATCCTCTTCACCTCCGGAGAGTCCCAACCGTCCGGGTAGATCATGCAGCCCATCACCATCAACACGGCTGTGGGTTGAGGAGAAGGACAATGAAGTGGTGAGATAATGACCTACTTGAATAATACATATTGATTAGAGATATTCTTCTGATCTTCAGGATGTACCCTCATGAATTATAAGTGCAGCAGGGCAAAGGGTGCACGATGTTGCTATTTGGATGGTGTAGACATCTGTTGAGAAAAGTCTTTCATCCGGTAACATTTCTTCAGATTTCTTAAAATTAAATGATGTATCATATGATAAAATATTAGTTAAAGGATGGCAGAGCATTTTGTTTTTACTTCTAGTGTGGAGCTGGACTGATATATCAATATCAGAGGATATTAACACCTCGAAATGTTCCTATAGTAACACATCTGTATGGATGCTGACATGATATCATTAGGCTTATCTGTTTACTATCATAGAAAGGTCAAGGTTCATTCATGCTCAAAAATTCATTATATTGACTGCCATGATGGTTATTGGGAATTTCTTCCCCTCTGTCACAGTATCAGCCGTGATGTAGATATTTAGTTGATGGTTGTTCTGCATTTTAATTGCAGGAGTTTTAATTGTGAATGTGTTTTCCATTGTCTTATAGGCACTTAGACTTCAGCAAAGCTACCATTCCACACAGGCCTTTTATCACAGCTCTGGTTTCCTTGGATCCATTTTGAGTGAGGTGCAGGACTAGATCAGTTAACAACACAGCAACACCTCTTCGTGTTACATGTGAGTTATTCTCCATCAGAGGTGTCAGGGCTGAAACTGGATCCCTTATTGGCTCCCACAGTGATGAGCATCACAGTACAAACACATCACGCTTGAAACCAGAGAGGTGAGAAGGCAACTCATGACTGAGTGAGTTTATCACCTCTCACCCACAGGAGAGACACAGGTCTCTGTCTCTAGACCTGCTGCCTCACTTCAGTGTTTAGATGTTCACGTGCTGAAGGTTTTTAGAGATTTGAAAGGTGTAACTGTATCATCATGACAAAATGAACAAGCTCGGTCCTAAAAGTTGTAATTAAGCTGACATTATACAGTTTTAAAAAGGAGAATACACGTTGGAGTCACTTTCCCTCTTAATGTTTCTCATTCGACTATGATCTTTAACTCTGGCCTATATTTTTATTTTATTTTAATAAAAAAAATAGGAACCTTGAATTAATATTTTAAGCTGGTTGGTGACAAAGTAACTACCGGTATGTTAACGTGCTAATGAAGAAATCAACAAACGCAATGCCTCTCTATAGACAATCTTCTAGGATATACACACTATTCTTATTGATAGTTTAGATTTTTATCAAACTATTTCTTCCCATAAAAAGTTTCACTGTCACTCTAAATTATTATTCTTAACTTAAGCATTATTATGTATTGGATTTTACTTTCCAAAATAATTTGTATGGCACTCATTCATTGTTTATGTTCATCTTGTATATTTCTACGAGTCTTTGTTTTCCATAGTGTAAAGCACATTAATCTGCATTTCTTTTAAGAAAGGGTTAAACTCAGAACTTACTACAATAGCACAACAGTATTCAAAGATAAAGTACTTCTTATGCATAGTAGGCACATTTGTATAGATTTATGTTATTAAATCACCCTAATGCAACCAGGATTTGACTGGTGGTCGTGGATAGTTCGGGTCTTATCAACTTGGAATGATTTTGATCTGCTACTCTTGTCAATATAAGCATCCTGTTTACATTTTTGATCCATTTGTATGTTTAAAACACCAGAATATAGTTTATACGTGTATAGACCAGAGTATAATATAAAGTAGAACACAATGGAAGTCTTTATCACAGAACTTCAGAAGTGTAAAGTGCTGCAGAAAAATAACGGAGCACACGTCTGCTCACCGGAGGCCAGCTGCATCCAGGCGCAGATCCGGTACACGTTCCCGGCGTTGCAGAAGAAGAAGAGGCTGAAGCAGACCATGGTGCCCACGATCAGCAGCATGGAGGTCCCCACGAAGAACATTGCCGTCCTGAAAGCCGGGGAGGGGATGGAGCCAAAGTCCAGCACGCTGCCCTTACAGATGAGCTCTGAGGTGAGCGCGTTACCAATGCAATAGTGGAAGAGGCCGAAGTAGCCAGCCTGCGGGGTGTTGACGCTGTCCCCGATCCAGAAGGGCTGGATGAAGACCACCACGGTGATGATGACGAAGCAGATGGTGAACACGGCCCACATTGCACCAATGGCGCGCGAGTTTCTCACATAGTTAGTGTGGTAGATTTTGGCGGCTTCTTGAGCCGGAAGAAGGTCCATGTTTGCGAAAAAGTTAGTATCTGATTAAAAAAAAAAAAAACTTTAAGAAAAGAAGTCAGCTTTTCTAAAATACCCCTTATGTTGATTTAAATTGTTAACATTTTCTTAACAAACCAAAAAAAAAAGTAATTCAGATATCCTCTAGTCTTTAAACGCTTCACCAATAGTCAACACCTGTTTAGGCTGAAGCGGCTCTGCGATGTCCGTTCTGTTTCAGCATTCAGCACCCTGGACAGCACCCGCCTCCTGCTCTGACGTCAGAGATTGACAGCTGTCCGACGACTTTCCCAAACCTGAAAATACAGACTTTCCTACCGGGTTAAAGAGAAACTTCCTATAGTGCTGTTTAATTGAACTTTAATGTTCGTGCAGATGTTCAGTTTACTGAGTAACCTGAGTCTCTGATTAAAGAAGAGCAGACGTAACTCAGTTAATATAGGTCAGGTAAGAATAACCATACTTAATGTCTTTTTCTTTTAAATGGCAGTCCGTAAAGGAGCTTTTGTATAAAAAGAAGATTATTCTTGCCCTTTCATTGAGACTACCAATAAGGATGGCTACATACTAGTAGCAACCAGTTTTTCAACAATATATTTTCTGGCTTGAGGACTATTTATATAATTTATATTTGAACTATCTTTGGCTGGTTTTCTTCAAGATCGTTTAAATACTTGCATACATTTTGATAACTACAGGTTATAAATGAGCAAATATGTAACTTTGATACAGTATTTTTTTCCAAACAAATAAGTATTACCTTTTCACAAAAAGTACATCTTTACTTTTGGAAAGTGCAATGCTATATTTTTAAACTTTCTGCCTCGTTGCCGATATCAACTTCAAAATTGCACAAGCTGAGTCTTCTTATTGGAGTTTAAAACTTCCTGCCAGTGACGGGAATCTAATAAGGAGTTAATTTGGAGATATTGAAAAAGACTTACACGGTTAGATTATAGCTTTAGAATTGTTGTTGTGGGAGGATGTTCTCAGTTCAGCTGCATCACGAAACTCCAAATGACAGGGAAGAAACAGCAGAGATGTGTGGAAGCTATCACACCACACAAACGCATGTTGGCAGCTTGAAATCCATTTTTTTTTTCTTTTTTAACTTCTGCTCTGTCACGTCTGTTTGGGAGACACTTCTCTTCCATTTCCATCGACCTTGTGTGGGTGCAAATGTTAACAAATACAACACCACAATTCAGAATCTTACTTACTGCTGCCTGAAATTCTAAAATATTTCTAAATGTCCCCTTTTAATGTGACTGTCTTTAAAAACACAAATTATTGTTTTAAACTTACAACATACTGATTCCGCTCTTTACACATGTTTTTTTTCTTTTGAAATGTGGTGACATTTTCAGTTCGGGATAAGATGGGTGGCAGAGCATGACACCTTCTGTCCCCGTCACCCTCCACTTAGACGTTCATAACAAGCAGACTCAGGCCTCCTACTTGACACTTTGTCATGTGTGGAGGAAAGTTCTTAAGGATGAGCGACTGTCCCACATCTCCAGGGGATCTGTGAGGGCTCCCTGCAGCTCAGGAGGGACAATTTACTGCCTGTGTGTGTAGGGGGGAGAAAAGGAAACACAAGCTCTGCCTTACACACTCAGACAGACAGAGAGACAGAAGGCATGGAGGTTTTGATGAAAAAAGACAAGTAAATCTAAGTCTATTGAGGAAAATTGAGAAGGAGCTGCTTTAGATTGCTGCTCTAATGAGGCCTAATCCCTGATACAAGAGAAGACACAGCTTCTAAAGAGCCTGCTAAGATTTCATCAAGTCTGATTATTCTTTAATGATGTCTTACAGAGAAAACGGTGCAAAGACTCCTCTTCATCATCAAGGCTTCTGAACACAAGCTCATAGTTATTGATTCACAATTTTGGAGACTTAACCTCTTATGTGTTTTCAGGCTTGTTAATGAAAGGCTGTACAGATTTAAGGGAATTTGTGAATTCCTAAATCCACTTTGCACTCAGAACTCGCGGTTATGAATTAAAAGATAAATCTATGACTTAGAGCAGCGCTGCGGTGTTAAAGCTCCCAAGGTGGATAATTCAACTTTATTTCCCCTCATTAGCAGAACGATCAAGTTGTTAAACTGTGTTCTCACCTTCATATTTGTGATCAAAAATTTCAGAAAAGAATTGTACATTGTGAAATATAATGCTTGAACAACAACACTCTTCGTCTCTCTGCTCATGTTTTAAGTGCAGAGGCCATAGATGAGTCCAACAGTGAACGGCACTGTTTTAAAACTCTGTGAAAGGAGGACATCATTGAGGCAGAGATTAAGACCAAACGAAGGGAAATAAAAGAGCACATTTAATTTTGTCTCTTTATGAAATTAGTATGAAGCCCTGCTGATGAAATAAATAACTGTCTATTAGTCATGATTTAAAAAGCTAATAATTAAATAAAGCTCTGTGCAGTGAGGCGGTTAAGTGACTGTTTAGAAATATAATGAGCAGGGAAAGATCCTTTGATAATTCATTGCTGTGAAAGAGAATTGATGAGTGGAAATCCCAACTATTTATCGATTACTGGTAGATTTTCAAATCTTTGGATTTTCGGCATTTCTTCTTACCAAGCTAAATACATTTCAATCAGGAGAGACTTTAGTAAGAGTTTACAATTATTTATTCAACTGTTTAGGAAAAGATAAATGTGCAATGTCTTTGGCGATTACACTCTGTCAGGATGACTTCATGAACTCAGAGGGGTAGCCAGGCTGACAGCAGGATAGGATACCCCCCCTGATGGAGTCTAGACACTGGTGGTGGTGGTTGTAATAGAAGAATGTAGAATCTGATGAGGAGTGGGTTTCTAAGGCTGTATCTGAACTCTGCTGAGCTGGAATGGAGGTGACTCGGTCGGAGGAGGGTCGCAGCGATCACACTGAAATGACAAACTGACCGTGGAAGATAGGGATTATTAGATTTGATTATTACTTAAAGAGTAAATGTCCTGATCACCAGAGCAGAGAGATGGGGGAAGCGGTAGAGAGGGAGTGGCTAACTTAAATGGAGGAAATAGAATAAATGTGTGAAAGAATATAACCTGTCTTCCTACTTAAACTTACACTGAGCTCCATTTGTGTGAACTATGGGTGGTTAGCCTCTTCCTGTTTAGACAGTACCTGTTCTATCAGCTATCAGTCACCTTGCTGCTGCTCCTTTGAAAACTAGCACAGAGTTTTTGTCAGCATTTCTTCAGGACAGAAATATCAATGCTGCAACAGTCACAGAAAACTCCAAAAGTACATTAAAGGACTTGTTTCTTGTATTACTTTACCAGGATTATAAATATGTTGAGACAAAGCTGTATGCGTGTGGCACAGAGGATATTAAGCTTAAACACAGCATTTAATCAAACTCTATTGCAGCCTAATTAGAGCTGTAAAAGAGAACATTTAACCAGAATTTCTCCTAGGAAAATCACGTGAAAATGGTTTTGATAAAAGTGTTTTGATACATGCTGTAAGTTTTGTTCTTCAGTAATAGCAGGAACACCCACTGAAGTTTGGAAAAGTAAGTCATAAAATCCCCCAAATAATTTTAATGAGCAGCAATCTAAAACCTGCAGTTCACAGGTGGGGTTTATCTCCCCTAAAAACAGATCTTCATCGTTAGTCAGAGTTGGAGCTAAAAGTTGGTACCAAGTACAAATTTGTGTCTAGTTCAATTCTGCTTTTATGCATTAATTAGTAAGTATTTTCACTATGGTCACCTGAACTTTACATCATTTCACACTCTCCAGTATTGTCCAGGTGATATAAAAGGAATACAAATCAAAATAATCCAGTTTGGATACTAGCACTGGAGAAATAAACATAATCTTTATCTAATAAAGTGTAATCAAAGACAACAGAAAAAAGAGAAGTGCACATAGTCATCAAATTTGAATATGCGTTCTGTCAAATCCAACAAGTGGAAACTGTGATTTGCCCTTTTAAAAATCATTGAATGACTGCTTGTCAGCAAGGAAACAGAAATACTTGATGACAATGTTACTCCTTGATGTGGAGGAGTTTATTTCAGTGCAGTCACCACTGACGGAGCAGCGGGTTATTTCTGCCTTTAATAAATACCAGTGTGGAATCTACAATTCTGATTCATGGTCTCAGTCAAATTTAGGAGGCATGTCAAACTGAAGTAGAGCCACTTTTCTCACAGATGTCAACAAAATGCTCCCTGTCTACACAAGGCTCTGTGCAAACGGCTTGAATACCTTAACCTTGTCATCTTTTAGAAAAAACAAAAATGTAGCTGCCATTTGAACACAAAAAACTGAAATATTCAGAGATAAAGATTACACTTTTTAAGACTGTAAAAATCTTCTTTTCCAGGCCTAAATAAGAAGCTACACCAGATCATCAAAAAGGAACACTGCAGCCGGGTTAGCGGCTCTGTCAGGCTCTACTCTGTCAGTGTTATTTTGAGATTTAAGCTAACAAAATGATGCACAGTCATAATTCTTATATGCAAATGTTTTGCAGGTAGGATGTCTTCAATCTTACCCTTAAAGTTTTCTCAATGTAGTGCTGTCGCATGCAGACAACACACAGCTAATGTGAACAGGCAGTTGAATTGCATCACTCCTTAAAAATAATGTCTTTAAGTTTTCACTGGGCTGAGACATACCTCTGCAGCTTGTCAAAGCGACGAGAATTAATGTGTAAGAATGGATCCAGTCACACACCATTAAACCTCCCTGGGTCCTTTTGTAAATGGGGGAGTTCTACTTCCTCGGCTCATCATATTTCTCTCCATAATCCAATCTGAGATGTGTGAGCTGTTGTAAAATGGCCTGTGGCACTTCTAATAACCATGGCAGCTTTATTACATTTATAGCTAACTTTCATCAAATGAACGACCTGCTTATTCCTTGATGTGATTACGGTTTGCTGCTGAGCTGGAGAGAAGAGTATACAGCGTAATCTTTTTTTTGTGACAAATATTCTATCACTATCATATGTTATTTTGACTGGATTACTGTGAACTGTTATGTGACTCATCTTCCTTCCTGTGTCTGGCTGGATGGTGTTTCTTAGGTGTTTGTTTAAAAAAAACAAAAAAACCCACCATGCTCTCAAAACATCCAGTAGATTTAAAACAGCGTGCTAGTTGTAAATGAAGATGCATTTTATTCCAATGTTAACAGTTATTTAAAGTCAGGCACTGATCCTTTTTATGATTGGCCCGGAGGAGAATTCCTGTTTGAGGAGAAAAATAACTTAAGATTAATCTTCTACTTGGTATTCAGTTGAATAAACTGCTTCACTCAGTATTCAGGAGGGAAGGTGCAGGAGGGCAAACTCTCTCCGTTTCTACTATTCCTTCATTTTTAGAGTTCTTATGTTGTAATACTCGCTAAACAGCCTTGTGTTGCATCAATATCCTTGACCTTTGCCAGATTTATTGTTTTTTTCCCCTGCAGAAACAATGTTTAAAGATAATGACTGCTGTGAGTTTCATGCAGGCGGTGTTATGACTGCAGCAGCCAAGACGAGACATGAGCAGTAATGTTTTGAGCTCCCGTTTGTTTTCATGAAACAACCCAAAACTTAATCCTCCCCTCCATGATGCCCTCCTGCTAATGATTCCCTTCATTAATAACAGCAACTCAGCTTTGTTTGTCTGACCAGCTTTGATGCCAATATTCTTCCATCTCATAACCTGATTCTGGATACCTGCGAGTCCAACATGACTAAAGCTCTTGGAATGCGTGTTTGTTGTCAGGCTAATAAGATTTATTTTCCCAGCTGATACTTTGCATGTATGCAAAAAAAAACAACGAAAAACCACAAGAATCCTTCTTTGACCACAGAATCCTATTCTGTCTTTGTAATGATGGAGATCTTTTGTTTACTAGCTATGTAAAAAAATGTCCAATAGGGGGCAGTATCCCATTAAGGGTATTGAGTCAGGACACTTAAAGTATACAACACAGATATAGAATAAATGGTGTGCCCCTCAAACTCAAACAGTGGACAAAAAGCTCTCTGCACTTGTGTATCTCCATAAGTTGTTTACAAAAAGTCTCTTACAATAGGAAAAATGATTCATCATTTTCTTTCCCTCTTGTGGGGTATTCCTGTGCTATCTTTTGTTATTGAAAGAGTCCCTGAGTGGTTTTTACATAAATTCCTAAGAGCAGTGATGTTCTTTGAAGAAGTTTTTGAATCCTCCAGAGTGCCTAAACAAAAGAAATCTGAAACACCTATTTTAATAGTCACTCCCTCTCTGCCTCACTCCCTGTCTTCCTCCTTCATTTGTTTTTGTGAATAATGTGTTTATTCTCTTGATGTCTCACAGATGCATCTCTTTGTGTCTGGGATTGAAGCCCAGTGTGTGTTTGTGTATGTGTGTGTGAACATGATATCAAGTGTGAGTGGGGGGTCATCACTCAGTCTGCCTGACAGGACTGAATCCCTTTGAAAACAGCTGCTGTTGGTGCTCCATCTCCGAGCTCACACACGCTGCATGAGCTATCAGGTATAGGGAGGCAGTTATGCAAGGACACGTGTGAGAAGGTGGCATGTTTATCTCAGGGGATAAACATGTATCACTTGTATAATATCAGAGGCCCTCCAATGATTGAAGAAAACACACTTATAATTTCAATCATGATGTGCAGTGCTCTTTTCAGATATCATCATGAATGTCTGTGGAGTGCCCTGAGCAGAGCATAGCGTAGCCACAGAGCAAAAAAATAAATTTCCCGCTCTATTCTAGTAGGCGCTCATTTAGACTTTGTATCATTTGTTACAACAAATGTGCACACTTTAAGATTGTCACTGCACGGCTGTTTTCTGTCACTGCAAGTGTAAGTGATGCACCAGCAGTTATATAACCTTGTAGCAGAAGTGATATGAAGGAGGGTTCCTCCCCCCCCCCCCCCCCCCCCCCCCGACAGTAAAATTTGGTGAGGCGTTTCCGTGAGAGCTGTGGGGAAATTCTTGCTGCTAATTGGACTGTGAAGGATTTCTACTGCGGATTCAACCCACTCTTCTAGCTCCGATCATGGATAGTAAAGGTTTATTAGTTTACAGAATGCATTCAATTTCTCCTTCTGTATGTCACAATTCCATGCAGTTGTATTCAGCATGTACCACAAACTATTGAAATTCTCTTTTTTGGAGACCCAATCCTGGTTCAAGGAATAGTTTGATGCTTTGGGAATTAATAATTGTCATTTTCTATCTGAAACTTAGACAAGAAGATCCTTAAAAAGAATACCTGTAAGCTAAATGTGGAGCCAGCAGCTCTTAAATATAGACTGGAGGGAAACTGCTATCCTCAACATCCCATTTTTATTGTTGACTATATATGGTAACAATTTTCTCTTGTTTTTCTGCATTTAGAACAATTTGTATTTGACACATCTGTTCTTTTACTCTATTAAATGCATGATGAGAGATGTGCAAAAGGGTGCAGGGATTTTGGTGCAAAGCAGTAAATTAAAGGGTCATCAGCATGGAAGTGAAAAGCAGATTCTCCCTAAGGAAATTTATGTAGACAGTATTAATAATGGGCCCAGAAATCAACCTTGAGGGACGCCCTTTTGCACTTTATCGAGGAAACACCTAATTTAAAAAAAAATTGCCGTATTTATGAAGTTTTGAAGTACTTCATGTTTTGATTGGCCTGTAGCGTCAGTCTTACCTGGAATCACTTTAATTCGCTTCATGTCTTTTTTGTGATCTAGCCTGATCAGCTCCAGGGTCCACTGGTTTAATTGAATATTTATAGTATTGGAATTAAAATGATAATTATCTCATCATTTAATTCTGTCCAAAATGTAAATAAGCATTATTTGTAAAACATGACTTGTCCTTCAAAAAGGAAGCAAAGAGTTTCCTAAGATTTTTTACTTTTCTTTTTTCTTTTTTTTGCTTTAGTAGTCGTACTGGATGTGTCTCATCACAATCTGCAATTTGTTTCCAATGTGTTGCAGCTGTTAGATGCTCCTCCATGTCCTTTATGAATTACACAGTAGGAAAGTATTTCCCGTAAATGGCACACTTAAAAACGAAGTGAGTGCTATGTGTCCCAGCGTGAACACACACATACAAAACCCTGATGGGTGCATAATAAAACAGTACACTCTCTTCTTCACTCTTCCTTAGGGTAGGAAGCTCAAATGCCGTGTATCTAAATAAGAACTATTTCTGAAACTGATGAAACAGTGACTGGTGATGATGCCAGCTCATGTAACTGTTAACAGTGATGAGATAGACTAGTGTTAACTTCAAATGTCGATGCTGGGAATGTAAAGACATTTTATGTTCTTATCTCTTAGTGTTAAGATAGTGGGACATTTGTTGCTGCTATCATTTCTTGCCAGTGTATTGACCCCTTCTAGAGAGGCTCTTACCCTTGAGTAACAGTTTGTGTTAGCTTTGTGAGTGGCTTTATCACAGTAATTCAGTCACAGAAAAACCTGCAGTTTAAAATCACTTCAAAACAAATACTGCACTTGAAATGTCCTGTAAAAGTTTTGCTTATAAAGTCTTCAATTTCGCCACTGTAAGAAATTGTAAGTGCCAAGGACAAATAGAAATTCTTGATAACAGTAAATCTTCTCGTACTTAATGAGTCCTTTCTCTACATCTCCTTGGGACAGGTTCGACAGAAGGGAGAAGAAAAAAGAGGGGGGAGCTGACATTTAGATGGGAATTGTCAAATGGCAGCTGCTGGGGTGCCGTGGTAAGAACTAGCTCAAAGGGTTAAAGACTTCTGGCATTAACGACACCACAGCATGCTCACACTGCACCCAGAACTTGTCACTGATGAGTTCTTTTGTTTTGTTTTTCAGACTATGATGACTTCCCAGGGCCTGAATGTGAGCATACGGATGCCCATCAACGGTTAAATATCACGCTGCCCCAGTAATGAGGCAAACCATAGTGACAAACCTTGGTCGGAGCATCCGTGATGGTTGCACCAGAGGGCATGTTCAGCTGGTGAGAAAGCTCTCCTCATTAACTGGATGTGAGTGCCATGAGGGTCAGATAACACAGAGGGTGTTGAGTCCCATTTATCATACTGTAGAACTTGTACAGGTCCACTCAAGAGACAGGAGTTCATGGCCCCACATGCTAATGCTCTGAGAGTGACAACTAGCATGCATACCGCTGGAATGCATACCTCTATATTTTTCTTCTTTGGTCGCAGATTACTTTTAATAATATTTGGATGTACGCTGTAATGATAGTCCTACTTTACAGCTTGGGCACAGCGGTGCTTCCATGCACCTGCATCTGATCTCTGCGTAGGAGGAATCCTGCTATTTCTCCACAGTGAGCCATCGCTGGTGCGCCGTGCCTGCTGAGAGTCTTACCATGGTAATGTTCACATATCACTGGCTGTGTATTCATCCCCCCTATTATGCACACAGGGGATAAACGCAATGATTTGCATGGATATAGCTTTGAGGAAACACTGTGATGAAAGTCTCTCCCGCCCACAATGGAAAGCAAACTTTAATCAAGGGCAGGAGGGAAATGTGTCAATGCCTTCTGGTACTGCAGGGGCAGGACGAGGATACAAGGGTGTGGCATTTATAATCACACCCAGTGCTCGTTGAGCAAATAGAGTAAGGCAAAATCCTGAGGGAGGGGTTTGCTTTCCATGACTCCCTAAACAATTTACCTGTAGGTTACACCCTGAAAGTCTAAATCATAGTATGCCAGCTTCTAAAAGCACTTTTTATTACGCATCTAAATCATCTTTTTTTCATTAAAGATGAGCAGTGGAGCAGCTGATTGTCAGTCAACACAAACTAAATTGCTTCAGTAAGCATTTGGAGGTAGATTGATTATTCTGCGGCGTTGCTTTTTGCATGCAGAAGCTGAAATGAAAAATCAGATGAAACTGAGGCCTGGGATTGAGTGGAGTAGCAGATGATTCATTTTTCTCAGGCTCCCTCCCTTGGAGGTAATTCAATTCACTGTTTTAATTGATTGACACTGGACACCGCATCATTTACGGTTCATGCAATCAGGCGGCAATAATGAAGGAATTACTTGCAATCCCTTTCCCAAAAATAAACTCTAACTCCGTGGAAGCTGCCAAGTTTTTCCTCCATCAGCGACTATATTTATAAAAATAGCTTTGTCCCAGCCGTGATTAATGAGATGAATAAGTCATAATATTACGGCACCTTTGCTGAAGGGCCAACATTTTTAGTATTATTTCTTGACTATTTATTCATCTATGCACATTTTATCTGGTTTTCCTTTACCCTGTTTTTCCTGATGGCTAATTTCTATCTTGTTTTTACTTTCCATGTTTTTACAGATTGGTGGTATATTCTCCTTTTTTATCTTTTATTTGCCTTGTTCTTATTGATGGGTTATTTAATCTTGCTGTTATTTAGGATTATCCTCTTAGTATGGAGCACTGTCGTCACTTGATCATGTTTAGACCTGTCCTGATGTGTTGTTGATTTTGTGTTAATGGAGGCCGACTCAATAACTGTAAACCAAAACTAACAACAGGTACAATTAAAGTTACCTTACCTTACCTTATGAGCAGGAGAGGTGTTTTTCGACAGTGCTCCCGCAAATGGTTTATATTGAACTGCTTTTGTTCCCTTTCATCTCGTGTGAATCTTGACGTTTATTAGCTATATTTGCCAACAATTCCTGTCTGCCATGAGGAGAAAAGGAGTAACTTGTTGCCTTGATGTTGCTTTGGTTTGTCTTTGACAATTTCACTTTTTGCAGCCTTTGAATAAAGTACAGCTTCTCCAACACGTCAGTTTCTGTCACACTTTGGACTGTTGGAAGCGCAGCTCTCTTTTATTTTGCATCTTATTTTTCAGAAGAAAGCACAGCTGGGTTTCTATACTGTTTCTCAGTGTTATGACAGAAACGTATTTCTAGGATTTTCTCCTCTCATAACTGTCTACCCACCTATAACTCAGAAGTCAAACGTCACATGCCCAGAGCTTGTTTAAGATGGGTTTAATTAATAATTAAATTCATATGCTGAGGAGAATGCTTGACCTAAATAGCTGGTGAAAATAAGCGACAATTTACAAGAGGCACTCTTAACAATATTATGGTCAAATTCAATCTCTAGGTATGAAGTAAAACCTTGGATAGGGTTCAATGACTTTTTTGTTATTTTCCAATGTTCATTGCCAGCCTTTATACAATGTCTGGCTCTTATTTATACAAAGAATCTTTCAGGTTAAAGTTACAGCAATGGGCAGGAGATGAAAAGTTGAAATGAAATCATTGGCTCTGGACAGAGTTTTGTCAAAGTTACTTAAAAGGACTCCCCCACAATATTGATTTGGCTAGAGTCAACAAATCCCACCGTATTCTTATCCCAAGCTATCAAACACTGATGCATTGTCACAACCTTTTGGTATCTTATTTAAATGCACAGGAAAGCATAGTGTGGCACATGATTGGGTTTGTTTCCTTCTTTTTTTGTTAAATGTGAAACAGTCTTTTTGGATTAGTTTAGTAAAAAATCATGTTTCAGAATATGACAGACTTCAATGGGTGTTTTTGTACAGTTAGTCAACATTGCATCTGCTTTTATTTAGAACTCCTTTTAGGTCTCCTGGCTGAGACTCCAACGCCGTTCGCCATCTGCCACCATAAGCAAACTTTATTAGCCTTCCTTGGTGAGCTGATAATTTGGGAATGAGAATGGGCTGGAAATCCTGGGCTACAATGTAGGTATATGTGACATTTGTAAGGACTGGGAGTTATCCAGAATAAAATGGTCACTACGAGGATTCTGATGCACAGATATTAGGCCGCTACTATTTTGAACAACTGACAATGCAATCAGACACTTTGTGAACGAGACAAGGAATGCTTGTTATGCATTTGGCTTCACTAAAGTCTATTCTTAAATATAGAAAAACAGTTTAACACTTTAGTGAGCAGCTACAAATTTCAGTCAGGCATGATCATATGTTTTCTGAACAACCAATCAGGCTGCTTCAAGCACGTGTTGTGTGTTCACTTTACAAAACATTTAGAAGCAGAGACAGAGTCACAGAAACTCATCACAACCTCTGTTTTACAGGTGACCACAGATAGGACAGGTGACAGCCAGCCTACATGACAATGACTGCAGCAGCGTGCAGAGATGAAAACATGAGGCAGGAATGACACACAAGGCCACAGAGCTGCCAATGGATGATAGAAACTAATGAGAGAGTTTTCTCTACTGCTCAAGGGGCTGTTTTAAGATTAAGAGAGCCCAATGAATATGCATTCAATGTGAGCACGGGGAGGGCTGGATCTAGGTCAGACTGCTGCTGGATGATAAGTTGCCTGTGAAGTGAAGCGAGGAGATGTTCGGCAACGCCATACTGTTCAAAAGGAATCCTCGAGAGGCACGTTGATGTGAGGGACCTTAACTTTTTTATGTGACGTCTCTAACAAATGTACAGGCCTTCAGAGGGAGGCAGTTTATGCAGCCGAGGGACCCTAAATGACTTCTCTGGGGAGCAATTCTGTCTTTTACGGATTGGCATTTAAATAACTGGACGCATTGATTGGTCCATCTTCTCACTCCACAAATCAGATGGTTTTACAAAAAGGTTGGAATGATGTCATATGTTGCCAGAGCAGGGAGATAGTCTTTACTTTTTATGTAGCTTGTCAGGAAAATATATTCCCACCATTTGGGAGTATTTCAGAGAAATTAGTGAGGAATAAATAGAAAAAAAATAAGCAAACTGTTAAGACATTGTTGATCACAGTAATTTGTTTTTACAGTCTACAAGGCAAAGCAAATCCAGAATTGTTAAGTCCTTCTGCGATCATTTCACTCTCCACGATGATTACAACAGAAATTACAACCACTGACAAATTTAACAGCTCATGGGTTTTCAACCAAAACATTTATTAGGCTTACATTTTCAACATTATTAATAACAAATGAGGGTATGACGTGGGAGAGAAAAAGACCTGTCTGTTACAGCCAGCCCACCACACAGCTGAGTCCTCCCGGCTGTCACGGATGCCTAACCAACAGATCTGTCAGAGGATATGAGAAAAGCCCCCCAATATTATTATCTCTTATTAAAATGTGCAGGCTTTGTTCCCTACAACTTGCGATTGCATTTGGGAATTTGTTTGTGCTTCTGTGCGCATGAAAGCCCTCAATAACAGATTTCTTTCTTTTGATCTTTTCTTTTGAGAAAATTGATCGAGATTAATTATTATTGGCGTAACATATGCCGCATTTGACAGAAGCACCATGAAGACAAAAATTTGAGCTCCTGGAATCAGATGTTGAAAGGGCTGAATCGGGACAAGAATGATCTAGATTTGGAAATCCCCCTTTTTTCTACCCAGGATCGGGTAATCAGGGTCCACAATAGATATTAAAAGATTACCAAATCCAGATTACCAGTGCTCTTAAAGGGACTTCATACTTCACGTTGTGTCCACAGGGGCGCCAAATCCACAGAAATGAAAAATTCCTCATGGGTACTTTAACTATCATTTTATGGGGACAAATCAAATTTTACAATCTTAATGTCTACTTTATCTAGTAATTCGCTGGAGAGATTTAGCAATACAAGAGTAAAAATATTGTTTTATAAATCAAAAATTAAAAAATTAAAAATCAAAATAATTGAAAGATTTTTCTTTTGTTTGACCATTTAAAAACATGTTTTCTTTTTTCTGTTATCCAGCCTGAATCCATCTCTCTGCTATGATCAGGATAATCCTGATATTTTGGATTACAGTTCCTTCAAACAGAGTTGTAAACAACACAAACTTGAGGTTTTATCCAGATAAAAACAAAGATTTGATCTGATCTCTTCTGATTTCATAATCCTTCTTTTTCTTTTAAAAAACCCAATTTCCATTTTTTAATCCAATCTGATGGCTTTAATCAGATCAGATTAATGTTGAATAAAATGGCTCTGAGCTTTCCAAAGCATATTACCGCAGCTGAAGCTGACTGCATTTCTCAGCCCTATAACCAGAACAGATTTCTCAGATTCCTAACACAAAAGGATTTTATGTCTGAATTCTGCAGCAGAAACATACAATAGACGGTCTGAAATACCTCTGCTGTACTCTATAATAAGAAATGCCTGCACTTTTACGGGACAGTGAATCTCTCTCTCAACATAATGAACTCCCAGACAGGGAAGCGGTGCAGATTCACCACAGTAAAACAACGGCTGTTTCCTGTCACTGACAGTACAAACAGCCGTGCTCCACAGTTTTACTGATGGAGGAGGAGAGCGGTTGTCAACATCACATTTCCTCGTGCTCAATCAGTGCAACGGATGAGTCTCTGACACACACACATACACACACACACACACATGCAAACTGGTCACACATACACACATTCCCTCAACAAGAAGTGTGTCCTGTGATTCCCTCTGTATTCTCTGACACATAGATGAATGAGTTGAAATCTTTATATGCATCCAAAGTCTGAGCAGCTCACTGGACAGTGCAATGCAGCAGTGATGGACTAAACAACACTTCCCAGTTTAGTTGAAAAGATTGTTCTCTGTGCTGTTGTGTAAGTATCACTGAAGATCCTCACACTGATCCCCTCATTATCACTTCGACGTCATTGCATTGGAGAAATTTAATTCTCCTTCTTTCCTTCCTCCAGAGAAACAAGGGCAATGACAAAGTGATCAGACGGTCTGATATAGAGAATGGGAAATGTGTGTGAAGCCCAGCACAGGGTATTGCTGATTTATGACATGAAAAAAACCCCCGAAGTTGAGCTTATCCTAGGCATCATTTTAAGGATATAACTTCATTTTAAAGTAGGATTTTTTCATCTATTTTCACCTCATTTTTGTCTCTCTGTTTTCCAAAGCAGCAGGGAGCAGGGACTTATTCACATCTCATTTGATCATGCAGAAAAACTTCTTATAGTGCCTGGTTTGCTGAAATGCAGGTAAAATTTCTGAGCTCCACACTGGGTTTTTGGTCTACGATCTTTTATAGTCAAAATAAAATGTCAGCAAAAAAGTTACCAAACAGTTAGCCAAAGAAGGACATATATAATCATAAGGTTCATCCTAAAAAAGCAGAATACCAGATATAGGAAAAGTTACCGGACAAAGGAACATTTTTATCTAACAAATAGCAGAAGTCAACACTCTTAAAAGTACAGAACATGAAAACAGAACTAAAAGAACGGCAGTTAAAGATGCCACACTTGCATAAAACAGTGTGCATCAACACATATGAACACAACCAGAGCCACAACGACAGATTGAACAGCTCTGACTGTCTGTATTTTCCTTGTTATTTCAAACTGCTGTTTTCTGAAGCCAGCAGGCTGCCAATCTGACTCTATCTATTCTCAGTGGGAGAGGAGAGCTAATAGTGAAAATAATTTAATTCATTCGAAAAATCAGTAATTCTGTGTTTGGAGCTTAACAAGCGCTTCTGCAGATGAACTATCAGTACCTCGAGAGTGTCTGATTTTCAGCCCAGACTGAAACCTGGAAACATAACGTAAAACTAGAATATACAAAATTCAACTGAAGGCAACTCAAATCTCAAGCTTTTATGGCCAATTTTTCTTTGACGTGACATTTAGAATTGATAAAGACTTTGCAATGTTTGTTTGTATTCAACACGCTTTCAAAAAACAAGAAGTGCCAACAGCGGCTTTTTCCCCCTCCCTGGCACAAGATACTAATCTATACATCACAACCTTCATGGTTAGTATTCAGATCATTATCTCAGTAGATGGATCACTGCCACAGTAGAAACATACAGAATTACAAGTGGAAGCCCTGATTATAAATTGTACTTAAAGCTGCAATTTGTGTCATGATAAATCTACAGTGATTGCCAAACCCGTGCAGCAATGTAAACATTTGGAGTCTCCTTTAGCTCATTGTTGAGGCTTCTGAATGTTTGATTTTTCTCAGACAAGGATTAGGACCACAGGTGAAAGGTAAGAGTTCTGAGAAAATGTGATTTACAGTAAAGACAGACTCCAATGATTAAAGTCAGGTTTCTGAGAAATAAAGTCACTTTTTCAAATATAAATATTCAAACATAGAAAGAAATACAATATTGAATTAGATATTCACACTCTATTTTCAGATGTCAGATGTCAGATTTTCAGTAGAGCTGCACTTCTCTCAATTATCTAATATTTGCATATATTTAATGAGCCTAAATTGCCAAAGTGTCAAGTGATAATCAGATTAAAAGGAAACAAAAAAGAACTTAAAAGCATTATTCAACGTTCTGTTTGTGTATTAATGAAAGACTGTGCAGTGTTTTGAGTATGTTTGTTTCTGTCACTGAAAGCAACACTGCGTTCAGCAGCAACAGCAGCCAGCAACAAAAAACACAAGGTCTTAACACTCTTAGTTCCACACGCTCTCTGAAACTTAGAGGAGTCCAGGGCTAAAAGGCAGAGTAAATATTAGACTTTAATTTGTCTGGTGGCCAGAAGCACCACTTCTGATGAATGTTAATGTTGCTCTGCGTCTGCTGGATGGTCAATTTGGTTAATCATTATAACTTATAAAACTGACTGTAGGCTCTACCTTTCATCCAGCAGGGTTTAATTTTAGACTATCTCCTCAGGTATTTTCTATATCAATTAGTCCCAATACAGTACGTGTTAATGTGATGGAATGTGTTTATACAGTCTATGGTTTCGATCAGATTTTCACAGAATGCACTGAATCTGAAAACTACCCTTGCCAAATGAACTCGATGGAATTCCCAGAAGAAGAGCAGAGGGGGGCAACATGGTCTACTGAATAATTGATTAATATAGTTTTCCCTCCAAACAAGATTCAATCGAAAATTGCATTATTCCAGGAGCAGTGAAATTATTAGTTACCAACTTAATTGTGACAGAGGCATGGAGTACTGAGGTCATGAACATTGCACAGCTACTTAAAACTATTCTTTGGCTAAGTTATCAAGGCATTGCAGTAGTTTAATTAATTAAAGAATTTGCTTGCAGAGTGCAGATTCCTGGCTATTGTAATGTATAAATTCAATGTGTTACTTTTTAAGTCACTGAAAGACTGCCCCTAGTTTACCTAATAACGGCTTTAGAGGCCGATAATGAGTTTTCACCGGTAGGTGGCAGTAGCAGTGAACTATGGATGTTGGTAACTAGCGGTGTAATGCTGTCGTAAAGACATGTATGTGTCCTATGTTTAGGTGAGAAAACTTAGTCTACAGCTTTTACGTTAAACTTGTTCAGTAGTGCTAGTCAATTAGTTGGCTAGCTAAACTAAAAAAAGCTAACTTTCTGTGCTCTGAGCATGTCTAACATCTTTTCTTCACTAGGTCTTGTGTTTCCTGAACCTTTTTCTTTCATATGCTCTGTCAGGACGCTCCTTATTCTGTACTGCCATTGTTGCTCGCCACTTTGGAAAGAGTGTGAGAGAAAGTAATACCACTATATGCTAAAATATGAGTGCATATGGCTTATATTTGGTTTATATAATCACAAAGACAAGAACTCGACGATGCATATTCTGGTTTACCACACTGACTTTTTGACTTTTCAACTGAATTTTGGTAAAAAGTAAGTGTTGTTTTCACCAAACTCTTGGTCAAGCTGGTAGGCTGCCAAGTGTATTTTCTATTCTGTTGGCCATTTTATTCTCTACCAATGAGTCATATTAAATGTATAATAAATAAATGTAAACGTGGAAGTCATTTAAGAAATGTATCAGAATAAAACGTTTTCCCTCATATATTTCTCTGGACACTACAGTTATACCACATGAAAAAGAAATATTCCATTTGGAAAAGATGTATTCACTACAATATATTTCCATTTAATGTACTTAGAATTTTCTTTCCTCTCTTTCTCTCACTGCTTAGCACTGTGATCATCTGGCCTCAACCCCCTGCTGATGCTAAGGCTGGCTGCTGATGCTCAGCAAGACTGGGAGGTACCACTTCTCCGACCACACACACACACACACACACACACACACACACACACACACACACACACACACACACACACACACACACACACACCCTGCAGAGACGGCTCATACAGCCATAATTACACTCTTGCCCCAGCTATAGGAAGTGAGGTGGCTGCAGGTGGGAACAGTGGAGAGCCTCACAACAGGCGATGGGGAACAGTAGCACTAAAAAGAGCTTGAAATCAACCAAACTAGGACGCCAACAGGGCTTAATTACAGGGTGAACATGACTAACGATAAAGGTGCACTCTGGTGGTGCTGCAGTCCGAAGTCTACAGTGCAGCCCTTATCGCCCTCTCAGTCCCAGGTGTTGAAATGTATAGCAAAATCTCTGTATTCCTACAATTCACTTAGAAGACGCTTTTATCCAAAGCCTGCTAGACCGTCCACACTGCTTTCTGATGGACAAAGGAAAAGTAATGGAACGCCTGTGTATGGAATACAATTAAATGCAGGAATTCCAGTTGTTGACTATGTGTACAGTAAACTTTTCAGATAGATTTACCTTTGTTTAAAAGGATGATTGTGAGAAGCTTCATTTGCAGTTTCCATGTGATAGCAAGCAGCCTATATCTGATACCCAAGGAGAATGTTTCAGGGGACAGGTGGAGTGTTTACAGTCATTTCTTAAAAAGCCTGTGCAAGAGAGGCAATCACTCTGCACAGTGATCCTCTCCTGAGATTTCCTCACTCACTATTTACATGATGGGAGTTACCTACCTTACACACCTCACACACTACACCTCACACACTCCACATGAATGTCCACAGACTCTCCATGGCGGTTTACCTATGAATTATTTGTTTGACGGGCAGAATTTTGCAACACTTCACCAGGTTCAATCAGGGAAACGTGGAAATGGAAATGAGGCGCCATGGAGAGAACACAGGCTCTCGCACAGCCTCCTGAAGTTTGAGGAGCTGTCCAGATGCTGAAAGAGCATCAGGCAGTCTTTCAATTGGTAATTGGAGTCAGTGGCTCTGGAGGAACTAATGCCAGTAAGTGATAACAAACTATTCATCCGTTTGACATATAGATTCACCTTGTTATTTTTTGCCATACATTTGAGGCAGTAATGCAACAGCAGCTTCTTTCAAATCAAAAGATTTCACCTAAATTAATTTAAAAAAGGGGAATAATATACATTCTTATGACATTTTCACACCCCTCGTGATTATTTATTTGTCTGTAAGTGGCTCTTATACCATTTCCGATTAAAATAACGATCCACCCAGCCATAGATCAATAGCTTGAATCTGCAATGAGTGTCAGTCGCAGCCCCACATGCAGGCAGGAGGGAGGGGCGGAGTTCACAGCTTTGACTTTTCTAACGCAGAAGAGCTCATTCTTTGCAGGGAAACAGCGGAGTTGGCGCTGATGCGTGCTGGCATGTGATCCCACTTTGTCAAATCAATCTCCCCCCCAATGCTGTAGCCTTTCATTAAACTTTCCATGCTGTTGACCGTCCAGTGGAAAGCACTGAGCAGGTTTGTCCGGACCGTATCAGCTCCTGCTACGCCGCCTGCTGCGCTCCGGCTCTCATCCATCATCAGCTCTCCAGGTTCAGAGGGACTCGCACGGCCCGGGGTGCTGGCTCGGCTCTCCCGCACACATGGAGGGAGACGTTATGGACAACGTTGAGGCCACGGCGACGGTCCGTGACTTCGACCCCATCAGTGGGAGCATCCCGGCAACCAAAGTGGAGATCACCGTGTCATGCAGGTGAGTCCACTCCTGCCTGTGCCGATGCTGTTGTCTCTGCGCCACGGCTGATGGAGCTCCGCGCGCTTTTTGTTGCGTTGAGTAGCTGTAATTTGTAACGTACAATTCAACAATTTGGTGCTAAAAACATTGCCTAACTTAAGTTCTAGACACTTAGAGAGAGCTAAGTTTTACATTTTAAGGGATAAAAAAAACTTTACACATGTGCCGGGAAAATCATTGCAGAGATTTCGCCCTGCGACCAAACTCAAAACCACCTAGACGTCTTAGGAAAATGTGCATTTTTGATACTTTTCGGTAAAGTCTAATATTACATGAAAAAACAATCCATAAACATTACCAATAATGAACAAACTTTTATTTATTTGTGAGCTTGTTTGTGCTGTAATGTCTATCCTGGTAAATCCATATCTCCGTCGGTGAGTCTCGTGGGGTCTACAGCACTGTGTGTTTTGTGTTTTGCGCGCGCCAAGTCGCGTGCCACAGGCAATATCGACTGTCGTGAAGTTAGTGGCGTGCCTGAGAGGTTTTCCCCACAGGCAGCTTGTCGTGTGAAGCTGTGTAACCGCCTGGCAGGCTCTGAAATTACACTACTTGGAAAAAGAAAAGAGGAAAATGAATTAGCGTTAGATATTTCCGCCCTCGTTCACTATGGTGTTAAGCAAGACCCTGGTCCCATCCCCAAAATACCAGATATTCTATGAAGATAGCGAGTGCCTCGGCTGGGTGGGTGGGGCAGCGCTGGTTGCAGGTAGAGTCTTTTACTTGTATGCAGCTGCGACAGAGGCTAAATGGCTGTATGTGGGTCGACAAGTACATTTCACATATTTGATTAACGTGTTTTCTTTTAGTGATAATCCATGGTTTCAGGGCCTCTTGGGTTTGCTTAATTTGGCCATAATCCACACTGTTAAGCACTGTGTTGCCCCTGGCTGCATCTGTGTTATATGCATGTAAATAATGTGTTGCCATTTGCGCTGCAGTTTAAACTGATCCCAGAGAGATTTCAGAAATTAATGTATTAATGTGAAGCCACAGGCGAGAGAGATTTATTAGCCAAACACCCTGTTGCCATTGCTGTCCCTGTTTTCTGCTATCTTCACTCGCTCATGAGCGTTATCTAAAGGAGAAACTGTCTTTTTTGTTGTTGCAAATGCTGCTTTGTTATCCATTTTATTGCGAAGTCGTTCAAGAAACCCCATATCACTGCTGATGTGTAGTTGACCTTTCAACCAATTTAGGATATTGAATGATTTCTTATCACATTTCTAAACAGATCTGTGAACCTTTGCAGAGCGGGCTGGTTGATGAGCTGGTTGGTGCAGCAACTCAAGCTGGGAGCTGAACAGCATAAAATCATAAGCCTATGCCTACTTCAGGATCTAGCTTATGTAGGTAACAAACATGATTCCATTTAACTGAAATGTGACCAATAATTGTGTATAAGGTTAGGAAATGTAGTTTAGATTGGGTGTTTATGTGTAGTGTGTTTGATACATTGTGGTTTATGTAGTGAAGAGCACATGGATTTATATTGTTTCCCTTTTGTGCAGACTTCTTTTTCCCTCCGACCTTTCAACTTAAAGCCATGCTCTTTGTCGATGCCCCAGGCTGTTTTCGTTGTGCAGCTCCCTTGTCTGTCATTAATGTCTCTCCAAACAATAAATCGCTCCAGGACACAGCTTGATAAAAAAGCGAGAAAAAAAAGAATCACTCCTGCCTTCAATGGACCTTGAAACATTATCTGCAAAGATTGCTAGAGCAGGTTATTTCCTGACTGCTGTGAAATTCTTTATAGACCAGACCCTGGACAGCTTAAAAGTTGAACATATATGAAGTAAACTGCCATGCATGTTGCAATTTATTTCACTGATCAGCAATGATGTACTTGGACCATTGAAAAGAAGCAAAAAGAAACAATTGGTGTTACACTGGTGACAGGCACAAGCTCCACAACTCTGTGTAATTGATTTGGTAAGCCTGAAAGCTCTGAGGTTGCAGTGCACATGGAATTGAATTGCTCTGTGTGGCCCTACAGGCGTTCTTAGAACCCTCTGCCAATATAGCAGTGAGCTCCCTGACAAACTGGAGGGACTGATGCAGACAACCGTGTATCAAAACAACTGTGCATCACTGTGATGGCACATTGTTCTCCATCAATGGCTTTGATTGGTTTTTCTCAAAGGTCAGCCAGTGAGCTGAGTTCAGAATTTCAGTTTCTAGGTTGCGAAAGCTACACTCAATGTCAGCACTTAGACTGACCCAAGTGGCCTCTTTATGCTTACATCTGCCTCACCAAAGCATGCCAATGAATACAGTTCAGTGGGTTGGAGCCAGTGGTCCCATGGTGGGCTATGATTCCAAGTCTTACGTGGCACCAATAAAGAGTGTACATTAATTAATATTTAAGCAGCTAATATGAATATTTCATAAGTTGTCCATGCGGTTTGCCACATCACGCTTTGATTATGAAAAAAAGTGTTAAAAGAGAATATTGCAAACCGGATTGTAAAATGGGCTCTTTCTATATCTCAGCTTACCAGACCGTCTCAGAGTTCCCATGTACAATGACTTCAGGGAAACTGGGGCCTATGCTCTGCAGTTCCACTGTGAAGAACACTTTTGGTAATGAATGTTGGAAAAATGTGCACACTGACAAAACTCACACAGCCCCTACGGGAACCCAGATCTACATTTAATGAACAGATCTTTTTTTTTTTTTTACTGTATTTCTCGATGGTTTACCGCAGTACAGATGCATGAACAGGATGTAGAATATTTTGTAAACGCACTGTTTATTGTGTGTGCCTCAGAATGATGGAGCATTGTTGATAAGCTTGACAACCGTGACATAAATGTACAACCCTTGCCAGAGCAGAGCAGGGGAAAAAGAAGTTGTGGCTCCTGAAAGATTCGATTTTGGCATCTCCTATTTGTTAGATAGTTACCATCATACGGAGAGTGAAGGGAAAGAAAATAACAAAAGCATTTGATTGAAAGCACAGATTTGTACACTGTATCATTGTGAGAACATGTTTGACACTTAAGCTCCCACAAATGAACACACAAGGACGTAGCTTAAAATGTTCTTTTATTCCCTTTTTTATAGCAGAACAGAGGGCGCATTATAGACATTTATTGGTACTTTGCAAGGTGTCACAACACACCACGGGAATTTTGTTAAAATGAAATCAGCTGACAAAGCCACCCTCCTTTCCACTGTGATCAGCCTCCCACCTGACAGCTTGAACATCGAACTCTATCAGCCCCCATCGCCCATTTCATCAGGAAGGATTCAGTGCATCTGGTCCCCCTCCTGAGCTTGCTGTAACCATTCATCTGCTGTGATAGATTGGTTAGGGTAGTACTGCATCCAATCAATGCATTCCATACCTGTGGGACCTAACGCTACCAGGCCACTCTGCTCCCGAGAGATTCATTACCTGGTGAAAATCACAAGAGGTCACATGACTGCCAGCATCCTGTGACAAATGCTTGCAGGAGAGGGTCCCCCTTTGAATGAGATCCGTGATTGCTGTTCCCTGGGGTCTCTCTGAAAACTTGAGGCATGCTTCTTGATCTGAGCTCTTCCTGAGGCAATCATCGCTGCAGAGGAGGCAGGCTTAATGAAATCATCAGGGCGATTAGGATGTGTGGCAGACTGCACTGCTCGATCTGTCAAAAACAATCGCCTGATCAGAGCAATTGGGATTCAAGTGTTGCAAACTATTGTTTATTCAAATGTGTCATTATGACTCTGCTGTTGTTCAAGTGTTAATAGCAGTTGTAGCTCTTGATGTCATTCCATCCTGGTTACCCATTTCATCAAACCCTTTGTGACTCTTTCTGAAGGTTTAAACATCCTTTTGTTTTGTGCGAGGAGAAAGCGGGTTAGAATTGGACGGGGTTTGCATTGTGCAAGAGCATAAAATATTCATAAAAGATCTCTGAAGTGAGAGAGAAATTTCAATTTGCAGTGTTTCTACTGTGCCGCTCTTTTCATATCTTGTTCTGGGTTAAGACTGACCTGGGGCAAGCTTGCAGCTTTTATCTCACAGGATGGCTAATGTGTGAGCGATGTGTCGCATCTGTTTTGGGAATCGAAGCTGAGAGACATGAGGGTGCCAAGAGGAGGCAGATTCTTTTTTCTCGTCCAATTTTGGGGATGTTAAGATTGCAGTAGCAGAAACTCACAGGTCGACGAAGCAGATAATTATGCATGAACCCCTGATACAGTGAAAATGAGTTTTGATCCCAGGTATTTGGCTTGTGATGGTGTCAGTGTTATTAATATATTGTTAATATATTCTCATTAGGGATCTATGATAGTTGAAGCGGATTCCATGGAAACACAGCTGTAGGGCCATATTAGTGGTTTCTAACATTCAGCTGAAAGTGTTGATTGGAAAGACAGGAAAAGTCTCAAATGTTGTGTAGCGATTAGAAATCAAAGCAGTCCCTCTTGGCGCACAAGTATCAAGCTCTCTGTCACTATTTTCAGAGAACCTTGAGGGTCAGTAGAGTGTCTTATTGGATTTATGTGTCAGGGGATATTTGACCCAATGTCACAGTTTGTCTTGGAAATGTGAGAGCTAACAATCGCTTCATACCAGATGCATATGTTGAAGGTCTATCTCTTGTTGAATGGCTTAGCCCAGGGTCTAGACAAGCTACTTATTGTAAGTGCATTGTCTTATCTGATTTGGAAATATTTTTGTTGGATAAATTTGAGTGGAAATGTTAAACCGCGGGCAAAATACACATTTTTATCAGTGTGGGTGAGAATTTGTATGTGTGCCTTCGCTAAAAAAGCTGGGTGTGGAGTTTAAACGTGAACAAAAACCACAAATTTTTACTGTAGGGAAACGGATTATCAGTTTAAATGCATGAATAGTGCAAGATAGACTTAACCACGAGCTACAAAATAATCTTCTGTTTCAGTTGAGAAAAACTAAAAAAGAATCACAAGTGCTGCAGCGTTTATAAATTGGTCGTACTACAGAGAATTTGCAAGTTGGTCTCTGTCAGTTCATTATGATGTACCTCAACCTACCTGCTTCAAGCTGCTTTCACATATTGAGACTCAACATGAGTCAATCACCAATTAGAAAGCTCCATTTTTCTCTTCTGTCCTATATGGTACACTCATCTCACCCTTCACTGACATTAATCAGTGTTCTCTCCTGTGAGAGCTTTTTGAATGCTTTATTATGATGTCCACTTTTGAGATTGACCCCGCTCGCTGCGCTTCACAGCAAACTGAATTCACGCAGTTTCCTTTTCTATCTCCATTTAATGATCAGTTATTGTCATTTCAAAGCCTCAGTATGTATGAGCTTTGAAACGCTTTACTGTGCCTGATTCGTTTCCAAGTGCACGCTATTAAGTGCTTTATGTCTACAGTTTGTGAAGTGCACGGTTAGAGGGTTCCTGAAAAGACATGTGCAGCCTGGGTGTTTTCATGAATTGCAGAGATGATGGAAGATTGGCGTGAATTCACAGATGGCGGAGTGCAAAGTGCTCTGCCAGGGTTAAAACAGCCATATAGTATCAGTGGGAGCACCACCCACAGCTCTTTTCCCGACACAAACCTCAAACTGTTACATTGAGAAATTAGCAGTGATGTTATTCCCTGGTTGGGTGTTAGTCACACACCAAAAGCCAGCCTGAAACAGGGAGTCAAAGCCTATCTACAATTTAATTTATTACACTACCATACTAGCAGTTTTATGGCTGAGATTATGTCAATGCCCATGAGACGGCCGCCTGGGGAGTGCTCGGCTGCAGGTACTGCGGACCTGGAGAGATCCCAGGTTGATCAGAAGCTGAATAATTAAACAGATGGATGAGAAGAAGACACCCAGTGCCTTCACAGTGAAGGTCGGCAGATGTGCCGGCATGTCTCTAATAAAGGGACCAGATTGCATGTTGCAACATAACTCCGTAGTATCATCAAGGGGTTTGGATATGCAAGGCAGACAGAGGTCATTCCAAAATAATGAAGAAATGTGATCGGTTATAATACGTTATGTTTGACATTTCTGTGTTGTTTCTTTATAGAATTAATCCGATGACTTCTCCTACATAATAAATACTCTTTGCAGAGCTTTTCATGAATTATAAATGCACTCCCTGAGGGATAAATGAATTTTTCAGTGTAAATAATGGGAATACTCCAGTTTGTAAAGGGTCAGCAGACCACTGTAGCAACTGTTTGTTTCCCTCATCCTCATATTTTGACCCATGAGAAGCTGCTTTAGGGTATATTAGACAAAACCTAGACCTGCTGACCCCTTGGTGTGTGAGTGGAAAGTGAATGCCTGCCCTCAGTCAAAAAAGAGAGAGGCTATAGGGGGCAGGAAGGAAGTAAAGTGACACAGTAGCCTTGATAATGCAAAGCATCCTTCACTCTCTCCTCCCAGCCTTCCCTCCATTGTCTCTAAAGTAATATAGAGACTTTCTTGCCTCTTACCCAGTCAGGGACTTGACTTTCAAGCTCACATTTCTCTTGTCCTCTAGGAACCAATGAGGCAGCAGCTCATATTGGAATTGGCCGGCCAGATTGAAGACGGTTTAAAAAAAAGCCCTTTCCACTGAATTAGCTATTTCTCCAAGGTGCCAATTATGATTTCGACAACTCTTAGAAAGTGGAGGAGAATTAAGGGGCCACTGACAATGCGGCACTGTGGGTGCATGAATTAATTCCCACTTCTCTTAGTTTAATGATCAGCCACGAGGGCCAAGAGCTGCTAAAATATCTCCAGGGATCAGTCCGAGTGGCTGCACGTACTTCTATGTTCTTTTAGACAAGAGTTTGGCGGCCAGCCACTTTATAGAGGTCAAACCTTTTTAACACTTGGCGTGTGTCAATAGTTTAGCCAAACTAAATACTTTTTACGAGGGGAAACATTTATAAAGCCAGAGACAGTTTACTTTCAGATAAGGATGGGAATCAAGTGATTGGTCAGGACTGAAATCAGGGATACGTTGAAGGAGCTCCTATAGGTTTTTATTTTCATGCCCCTCAGTGTTTCCCCTAGGTTTACAGCGTTGGGGGGGTGGGGACAAGCCGACGTAACGACACGACGACACGGCGACACGGCGACACGACGACACAAACACTTGAAGGAATCTTGATGTTCATGCGTTACTTTCAGTGTTGGGCAAGTTACTTTAAAAAAGTAATTAGTTACAGTTACTAGTTACTTCTCCCAAAAAGTAACTAAAGTAGTTACTGAGTAACAAATTATAAAAGTAACTAGTTACTTTGGAAAGTAACTATTTCGTTACTTTCAAGTAAATTTTTAAATGCTCAAATGTGTCAAAGAATTTGGACCCCACCTCCACCCCTCTTTAACAGAACTTAAAATACATGTGCATGTTCAATTATTTATGATAAATCTGAATATTATAATGAAATGGACACTTAATACAATCAATAATTAACAGAAACAGTGTACACAAATCTAAACTATTTTAATGTTGCTGTGGGACAAAGTGAGACTAGCCTCCAATCAAATGTCATGTATTATTGTAGATATTATAATTACTATGTTTATATAGTGGATCCGTAAAAATGACATAATAGATGTTTTGTCTACTGTGGTAGACAAATATTCTAATTTCTCAAATGTCTGTTTGAGCTCGACATTCATTTGAGCATGTTGGGCGTCTATATAGTTCGCGAACGTCTTTCTACATGGCAGGCCGACCCCTGCTCTGACCGGTATTTTGGCAACTAGTGCTCTGAATGACTCCGACTCAACCATCGATATTGGCAGCATATCCTCCACAACATACCTGGCTACCAGTTTGTTTAGCTCGGCCTGAGACAAAATGTGTGGTGGTGGGGCCGTAAAATCAAGCTTCGGTTGCTTAGGTTTTGTGGCACTGTCTCCTTCTCCTTCGGGGGTCTTCTTGGCCACTAATTTCGTGGAAGCATGTAGCGTTGAAAGATGTTTCAATAAGTTTGAATTGCTCGACACCGACGTGGAGAGGCTTTTGACTCCAGGGCATAATGTGCATTTCACGATTACACTCGTTCCTTTCATTTCTTGGAAGGAAAAGTAATGGCTATACTTCCACTTAAAGAAGGCTACTGTTCGATTATTTGGGCTCGCCATTCCTGTTTCTCGTTGACTCATTTGTGTAGTTGTGTGTCTGACTATGCATGCTTTCGAATTTGTGTAAACAACACCCGCCCAACTCTACCTCTGATTGGCTCACCATGAAATTTTTACTCTACCTCAGCCAATCGTCATCATTTATGCGGTTGTCGTGTGTCCGCACTCACCAAAGAGGAAGAACAATAAGAAATATCTTTGCCACTCGGCTTAGAGATCTAGTTGGTCTGATGAAAAACAGCTTCAGTCATAGTAGCGCACCGCATTTTTTGGCAGTAACGGTAACGGCGTTATAATGATGGGAAGAGTAATCAATTTGATTACTCGTTACTGAAAAAAGTAACGCCGTTAGTAACGCCGTTATTTATAACGCCGTTATTCCCATCACTGGTTACTTTTAATGACAGCTGTCCTTTTCTATCAGAAAGATATCATTAAATGACTTCTTTCCCTGATTTCTATCCAATATCCTATCCCTACAATAAAGGCACAAAAGCCCAAAAATAAATCTTACAAAAAAAATTAAATAATTACTTGACCTTTGGGGGGCAGTGGACAGAGTCAGAAACCTGGAGAGAGAGAGCAGGGAACTATACATGGAAAAGGAGCCATAGGTCATATTTAATACCGGGCTTCCATAAGAAGTGATGGCTCTCTTTTCCTGTACGTTATAGAATCACTTACCGTTTCACATCAATAGACAATTTTTGTCTGTACACAGTGATAACTGTTTTTGTGGACGGAGCCGTACTAGTGTCAGAAAGTTAAATAGGGGTAGCTTGCGGTCAGTTAACAGCAAGAAAGTTATTGTCGATCTGCACTTCTTCTCAAATTTTATTATCTGAGACGGAAGACAAGTTGTCTTACAGAGACAAGCTAACCCTTAGCAATGAGGTGAGGTTTCTGACATGTACTCGCTGTCTGGTCAGTGAGTCATTGATGCAACTTAATTGCCAAAGTCACAGTGGCTTTCTCATGGAGAAACCCAGCATCTATATTAAAGGAAAACTCAAGGCATACAAATCTCTTTGGACACTCTGACTCTTTGTTAGTGAATTTATTGTTCAATGCATGTTAGAACATTGTAAATCACTTCAAGCAGTGTTTCCCCTAGGTTTACAGCTTTGGGGGGGTGGAGGCAGATGGACGCCGACACAAACACTTGAAGGAATCTTGGTGTTCATGCGTTACTTTTAATGACAACTGTCCTGTTCTATCAGAAAGGTATCCTTAAATGACTTCTTTCCCTGATTTCCAACTGTATACACTATCCTATCTCTACAATAAAAGGTACAAAAAGCCCAAAAATAAATCAAAAACATTTTGTTTTTAATTTCTTTAATTTAATTAATTTGACCTTCAAGGTGGTAGGGGGAACACTGCTTTAAGTACTGCTGCTTCTACTATCTACTATCAAGTGTACATTATTTTTAGTCATATGCCTAAATGTTATGTAGTGCTGTTACTGTAGGGTTAATACAGTATGTTCTCTATGAATTGCAACTGTGAATATATTATCTATTTTGTAGGCCAATCATTGCAGGATAGGGTTCTGCTGCAGCAACCATACATGCCTGCGTTTGGCTTCATGTTTTTTTGGGCTGGGCTTCTAGTCAAACAGCCAAGGGTACAACAAGAATTTCTTCTTTAAACCAGGGTTTCAGCGTGCATCTCCGTGTTAGTCTGCACTTGCTCCTGCTGTGTTTCCCATAATAATGCATTTGATGTCATCGTGTCATCTACTCCGAACGTGTCTATACCAGCCGACACAGCCTGTGTGTATGTGTCAACCCCTCCACGGAGTGTTAGCGTGGTGGAGGTTGACTTCTAAGAGGAAACTATAGAGTCCATAAATACCAAAATAATTGAAGTCAATATGAAAATTGGATTTTACCTAAGAGAGGGGAGTCAGCGTCAATACATGCTGCTCAAAGAAAACCCCTGAAAACACCAGTGTTAGCAACGTGATGCCTGCGCAGTACACATTAAAACGTTTTCCCATCACGCCATGATTTTATGTGTTTGTGGGCTAACTAAATGAACAAATCAATGAATTCCAGTTATAAATCCTACAGATTAACATCAGGCTTCATGATTCTTTTCATTTTTCGTCTGCGCTTCCGTCTATATGCATGCATGCACTTCCTCTCCTCCTCTCTCTCTCAGCCCAAGAGCAAGGTGTCTTTCTAGCCTATAATTGAATTCATATTAATATTGTATCACTTTAAAGTAAAATGATTTCTAATTAAAATGTTAATATCTAACATTAACACAGAATGATTCCCTTTATTGTGGTGAAATCTCAAATGATTTATTTGGTTTTGGGCTTTTTTAAAAGGTTGTGAGTTCAGTTTAATACTTCTGAAAGTCTTCATTTTAGTAGCAGTAAACAGAATTGTCTCGTTCAATTTGTGCTTTGTGAGATCTTTTCATGCCATTTCCTAATTTTTTTTGCAACAATTAACAGAGAGTAGTATTGATAAGAGTGTTGATAAGCATAAATATAGACAAGCAGTATTGGTGTTGATCCATCTCTACCGTTAGACCATGCTATGGTGGGGTGATACTCTTAGTAATTATAAGCAGATTTTCTTGGTACTGCCTCATGTATTCATTTGAGTTTGCACACCCAATTACTACTAAAGCTAATTTCACTGATTACTATGTTAGGGATGATCAGACAGAAAACGAAAGTAATTAAAATGTTTTTTTTCACCGGTACAATGAATTTTCCTTTCCTACAGTTTTGTTTGTTTTCTTTTGCACTCCAGACTCTTGCTCTTCATGTGATAAATTAATAAATACACCAGTGACAAGAGGAGATCATTGCATTTAGAGTTTTTTAATGAAGGTGGGAGATCAAGGGGAATTGGAAAACAGATTTTTTTGTGCCATTTTGATTAATTTATTTCAGATGAGTCGGTCATAATGACAGTGCTGTATGAACTAAGAATGGTGTTTGAAACTTGGTTGTGGTTGAAAAGTAGCTTGCTCTAATTACTCTTGTCCTACTTTCAATGAAACTTTGTCTACATCAGCTTCCAGGATAATGATCTTCTGTTATCCCACTGAGATTTGACATGTGAAGGAGTTAACTTTTGAAATATTCAGTGCAGGCAGGCGGATTATCTGAGATGTTCGTACCACTCCGAAGGCGCCATGGTGTGTTCGCTGGCCGTGTGCATTGTGAGGTTGTGGATAAATTTGTATTGTTGTATACTCATTATTTCTTCTAACTCAGAGCTAGGCTTGTTTTATGGAGTAACGTTGACACGGAAGAGAAACAGGAAGTCGTGTTTACCATGTTGCACTTTCTCTTCTGGCCTGAGAGATGGGGAATGGTGATGGACAAGCTAATTGTTGGAGGATAATGGATGCCAGACAGTAGCAGGTGAATACAAGAAGGCTGTTAGTCATGGATGAATCTGTTATCTCCACTGATAATTACACTGACAATGCTCCAAATGTAGTCAGGTCAGCCCAAGGCTAACACCCAACAAAGCTGCATCTATTATCCCACCACGTATCCCTGTGACAGAGGATTTTGTGTCCAGGAATGCTGCATTATGTGTACATGAATGATGCCCTGTTGCTTGGATTCAGTCCTAAAGTCTCATCTATATTCATTGAAATCCTGCAGTCCCCTACAGGGACAAGGATTGTTGCAAACTGCAAGCCAGTTATTTATCGTCACTGCAAACTATCAGGAAGCAGGAAAAAAACCTCATTTTATAGGCTTTAGCATCATACTGATATGCAAATGAGATCATTGTGACCATCTGGAAATTGTGTCTCATCGAAAATGTTGAATGAAGTGATTAATGGTTGGCTCCGTTTGTAACACTGGCTTCTGTTTTTAACGCTGTGTCTTGTTTGAGTGAGTCTTATACAGGGACGAAAAGACATAAAGTAAATGTGTTGTCAGGGAAGTCAGATATCCCTCGGTCTCCCAGAAAAACATACAAAATCAGGGGAATGGGTTAAAAAAAAATGCTTGAATGAACACTATTAACCTCTGATTGCAACTTGAATAAATCAATGGGCCAATCAAAGAGCGTGGCTCCTTGAAATGTGTTATTTAGGATCGCTCTGAGAGAACAGGATAGCTCCATGATACTGAGAAAATGCTGTTCATTTTTAATCTCAGAGGCTTGTAGGTATTGTAATTTGCAATAGTAGCCTAATTTATTTGACTGCGGATCAGATTGAGGGAAGCTGAATTTAAACTGGTTTCACTAAGTGTTACATGCACACCCATGGCGGCGTACAAGGACTAGGTCGTAGGTGATATGTATACAGTATGCAGTGACTCCAGGATGTCACCATGGATGCTACAAGAAATCTGGATTTAACTTAGCCCCTAGCTGCTTATGAACCTGAGTATTGATAGGAACATGTTGCTGTGAATGGTAAAACATGTCCTCGTATTGTTTGTGCTGTGTTGTGAACTTTTACTTTCTGCCCTGAGGCCAGAGTCAAACAGCAAGACTCCTTTCCTTCACTGAGCAGCACTGCTAAGCCGTGATAGAGTTCAGTGCGTCACTTTCCACTGTATAAACCTGGATACCTCTTGTTCATTCTTATTAAAGCTGCAGTTGTAGTCAACCAATGGTCCACCAGAATGTTCTTTCAGACTTCCATTTTTTGACCGATGACTCCCATGCTTTAGAGTTAGAGCCGTTACAATCGAGCGCATTTAGCTTCCACTAATTTGAATCAATAATTGCTTCGTGCGTGAAACAAGTCCAGAGTGATATTGTAAAATTCCAGTCCAAATTACAACATAGAACAGGTTAATTTATAAGGTACACTTCTTGGACCCAAGTGCAACACCATAAACTCAGGAACTGGTTTTAAGGGTTTATTGTCCAAAAAAGAAGCAGACTGGCTTGTAATCTCACAGGAGAGGTTGTGGCAAGCAGGCAGGCAGGCAAACACACTAGGGCAATAAAAGAAAGATAGTGTTAAACTATCTACAAATTCTTCAAGAAAATATCAAACAAATTTCTCTATCCAAAAGGGCTGACTCTAACTACCACTGTTAATGAACAGACGATATGGCAAAGAGTGGCTCAAAGATCAGGGTTTTTAAACACTGCATGGCTGATTGTGGATGGGAAACAGGTGTGCATCCAGGAGGAGGAGGTGGAGATGCTTGACCAGGTAGCGAGGAGGCAGGACTGGAGATTGATGAGCCACGCCTGCTACACAGACAAACACAGACAGACCGGGAGGAATAGACATAAGAGGATGGGGAAACACAAGAAAAGACAGGAAAAGCTGAGGTTGCGATCAAAGTTGTAGCATGTTCAGCGTTTTTGTGACTGTTTGTCCTATTTTCCCTTTGCAGTCCCTCTCAAACTAGTCACCAGATTTAATTACATTTCGCGATAATAACAACCTAGGCTGAAAAGATCAAGTACAGGAGATCTTTTAGAAATTCTTTCCAAAGGGTTTATTTTGAGATGGAACATTTTTGCTGTGACGTGAGTGGTGACATTCAAAAAATGAAAGAGCTGTGAATGGCATGATTATCTGTCTTTTATGTGTATTTTATTTGACTGATATTGATAAAAAACATATTTTTCTACAAGTTGTTATAATAAATGTGGAAAAATATACAGCTTCGGTGAAGTTATCTGAATGTTTGGGACGGTGTCCTTTTTTCACAGGCACCTCTGCCTCGAGGTCCTCTCTACCACCTACTTCACTGAACTTCAATGTGCTGATTTTACTGCGCACTTAGAAACAAAACTCAAGGACACTGGTTTATTTGAAGTTACGTGTGGTTATGCGTTACCATGCTGTTATCTTGTAGCCTTTTGTGCGAGGGATTGTCTGACTATAATGTGTGACGCAGCTGTGATGTGTTTATTTGACCAATTTTGACATTTCACTCTTTCCTTCTGTTTTAGGAACCTCTTGGACCGAGACACTTTCTCCAAATCTGACCCATGTAAGTTCTTTGCTTTTTTATTATGCTAAAAATAAGTTAGCTTTTCTTTTCTCCGATTACAGTTCATGGACACCCTTTCCCCTTTGGCGAAGCTTTACTTTAAATTTTTTGCTGAGCTTAGCTTTGATTCAGTTTACTCTGCTTTTTCAAAGTGTTCCTTCAATAACTGCATGTCATTTGCACAGTAATGTGACAACCTTTCCTCACTGAGAGCAACAGAAAGTGCCTTAATGTGTGCAGGGAATAAATGGCAGCCTTTGAATACCAATGGGTGTCATTTGGTGAGACACACCAGGAACCGCCGTAAAGGCATTTTCTTTGACACTCCCCAAAGGATAGAGACCGGAGGAGACATTTAACATAATAGGGAGGAGGTTCAAGCCCTTTGCGCAAATAAGCTGCTGGGAAAATATCACACTGGCCCTGTTTTGTATTCGCCTGAAGATGAAGCTGGAGATGTCTGACAGGTCACATCCTCCTGTTTGTCTGCCACAGATTCATTGGAAATCAAAAGGGAATCAAAATCTCACGGTCAAGAAATGTGTTTTGTTTGCATTGCTTAAATAGGGCTCCATGAGCCTTCAATCTTGCTTTAGAGCTTAGCTCTTTGTATGTGGAACCCATACCCCGAAATTGATGTTGCGCAGCATCATCTAGCAAGGCTTTTCACTCTGCTGTCAAGGCGGGAAGCATAATTAATGATAAATGTCAGCAAAGGAGCAACAAAACAAACAACATTTAAAGAGGCAGCGAGCTTGATTGAGATTGTTTGATAATAATGTCTTCCTCTGCTCTCTGTCTCCTCTTTTCTCAGTGGTGGTATTGTACACCCAGGGTGTGGAGTGCAAACAGTGGAGAGAGGTAAGCGATCACAGACATCCTTCTGTCAAATAAACTTCATCAGCCTGTCTCCTCTTCATGACAGCCCGCACTATGTTTACACCACAACACCCCCTATCCCACCCACATCTCCCTCATGGTAAATGCTGTGAGTGCCAATCATTGACATTGATTGACCCTGTGAATACCCGCGCCGTGGTCAGCACTGCTTTCAGTGTGACTGATTGGCTGATTAAGGTGACAGCCACTTGTATCGATAAGTTTTACCTCTGTGACACACAGCCAGAGGGGGAGCGCTGGCTGTTGACCACTTGGCTTTAATTAGGCCATTGAGCCAAATAAAATAGAGGAAGACAGAGATTGCAGGAAGACAAGTGGTCCTTCTGGCATTATAATTTTCCCTCCCATCTCAGTAAGAAGATAGAAAAATGGCAACTTGCATTACATCTTCAAGGGGAATGGTAAACTAAGAATCACCGTGAGAGAGCTCAACCATCCTTTTTGAACATGAAGCAAAAATATTTAAGGGTGCAGAAATAAACAACAAAATCAATACTATACATACACGCTGCCTAACAAGAATACAGATAGTTTTCACTCTGAAAACCTTTTTCGACCGAAGAGAAAGGCTCTGTTTATTGACTCCACAGAGACCTTGGTGTCATGCTGGTGCACTGTGGTGTGACACAACAGATTGAAAAATTGAAAACACTTGTCACCAAGATGCAAAAGTTTCTGTTAAAATCTTAGAAAGGGAGGACAGTGAAACACAGAGGTTAAAAACAGGTTGAAAACAGATTTAGAGAAACATGAGAGACAGTCAATCTTACTATTCAAAAGCAAAACAACACACATAATCACTAAAGTGATTAAATGTACCAGTTCTGTGGCTCACTAATTAAACAGCCAAAAGCCAGGTGATGATTAGCTTAGCATAAAAACTGAAATGGCTTTTTCTTTCTGTATCTAGATAAAAAAAAGCCCTGCAGCATCTTTCATGCTCACTTGGGGACATGTCTAGAAGTCACAGTTTTTTCTGCGGGTTATTTGTCAGACTATTTCTTAACATTATAAATTCTCAGATGATTTCCTGTCAACTCTTCAGTGATGATGACAAGACAAATCTGAAAATGTTCTTCTAACACTATGACCTGCCTTTGGGAATTCACGTCCTGCTTGCAGACAGAAACTGTCCCTTATCTAGTTTTAAGTACAGAAATACACATTGACTTCATCATGATTTGGTTCCAAAGACAGTGTTGCAAAGTTTTACAATGTGTATCCTATAATTTAAATCTTCATTGGGAGTGCCACACTTACAAAGAGCTAACTCAACGCTAGCACAAATTTCAGTTCACACATATTGAATTGAACTACAGGTACTTCAAGTTAATAGTTCACAATTTTAAACAAAGTTCTCAGTCTAAAAAGTAAAAAAAGTTCACGTTAATTTTTTCATATTTTCAGCTGCACCGAGCTGCTTCTTTTTCAGTAGAGACTCCTACGCTTCAAATCTTGTCGTCATCATTCACTCGCAAGTTTTACCTGATTTAAGGCCTTTAACTATTTTATAAACAATTGCTTTTAGAAATATCATTAGAATCAGTTATATACAGGAAAGGTGGACGAGACATTTCCTCAACACTAAATGATATCTAGTAACCGTCAATAGATATACATATTTATTTCTCTTCTCCTACTGTATATCTATTAAAAGACAGTTTCAGTGGCTTTCCAGGTTTTGGGGTCACGCTTTTGGAAAGTGGTCTTATTTACAATGAAAACGGGTGTTTAAATAAATATAAAGGTGTAAAAAAACAACTGTCTAAAGGTGAAGGAAGAGAACAAGACGGCGATAAAACATGAACAAGAACCTCTTGTTTTAAATTATTAACATAGTGTACGTACGGCCTATATGATTTATGACCATGTTTTTTTAAAGAAGGTTTAGGAGAGAACCACGAGAGAGCTAAAGAGCTTTTCAAGTCACTTTATTCACTACATAACTGTCCCGGAATACAATTCAGAATGCAATGTGTGAAAATGTGGGCAGCAAGATATGAGCACGCTCGATGAACACAAAGGCACAACACTGAATACATGGATCAGGAACCTGCAACCACAGGACAGCAAAACGCATGAAAGTCGCTCATGCTCTTCTGAAATAAAAGAAGTCCACAATAATTCCATAAATTCCATAAATAAAGTATTTAGTGCCTTTGCATTGTGTGTGTGTGTGTGTGTGTGTGTGTGTGTGTGTGTGTGGGGGGGGGGGTGATTGATGGTAGAGGAACATTGATCTAGAAAGGAATCTCAAGAGTTGTTTGTTAATTTTGTTTTAATGTTTGGTGGGTCATCTGTGTGAGCTCTTAGTGGTTACTCGTTATGTGTCTGTGTTTGTCATTTCAATTAACCGTACTGCACAATAAATTCCCAGCAGAGGCAATTAAAACAAATGATTGACTTGATGAAAGATCAGTCGGCTGGTGATCGATTGTTTAATGGATTAGATGATTAACTGATTCAGCAGAGAGTTTGATTGCGGATCGTTCTACAGTGGCAATCACTCAGAGCAAAAACATTCTTCAGCTTATTCACTGCTGCTCGTAATTTTTACTCGCACGTCCTTCAGGAGAGGTCGACTGGCCTTAGCTCATCATGAAACTTATACCGTTATGTTGGTAGCACAACAGTTATCTTCCTTTATGGGAGCCAGAGAATCGTATACCGAATAAAATGCCTTTGTAGACAATGACAAGCATCAAGTGCACTTAGCAGGCAGGTAGAGCTAGAGCCTCCTACACCTGTCACCTCTTCTTACACTGCCCCACCTCAAGCTGACACACTGAGCGTGCAGCTTTAGATAGACGCGTATGTTTCTGCTGCAGTCGACATCTGGCTTTGTGAGCTTCAGACAAGCTGTGCACTATTGATAAAGCTAAGAGCCTCTTTTGCCCCTCTGTCATGTTATGTGTTTTTGTTCTCCAGAGACTTAGAAGTGGATGTTCAAAGCACCTTTCACTTCTACAACAACCGTCTGTAATCGCCTTAAAGGGATAGTCTGGTATTTTTGAAGTGGAGTAGTATGAGGTAGTTGTCAATAAGCTGTATATTAGCCATTGGAAATATTTGTAAGCTCTTCTGCAAGGAAGCTAGGGTTTATATTGTAGCAGACAGGTTTGTGTAAGAAAAACCAAGCCAAAAAAACAACATTGGTGTAAATTTACGCTGTACTGAAAAAATACACAGCGCTTTTTTTCCCCTGCTAGCAAGCCCCTTTGTTTTAGACCTACTTCGGCACAACACATAGCCCACGTGTTCTTCTGCTTGAAGCACACTGATCAGCAGTTTCGGTCTATAGTGAATGCTGAAATAACTGCATGCCAGTTTGAGATCATTTTAATTAGGCCAACAAATCTTTAAATATGATCCGGCCGACGCAGGACTGGAATGGCTATAAAGTTAGTACTAGCTCAGTTTTTCTCAACAATGGACACAAGTTTGTTTTCATCAAGTAGACATCGTGAGGATCATGAGTTTTTACTTTATGCTATAAAAAAACTGTATGAGCCGGAAATGTACTTTGTAGAGAAGTTTCTATTCGGCTCTTTGTGAAAGTTTGAAGGTCCGTAAAGACATCAGCGTTCAGAACAGCTATGGATGGTAAGATATGCAGACTGCTAGAATGATCCAGAAATGTCCTGAAGTACTGTTTTTTACCAAGTCACACTTGCAGCTCTCTGGCATTGTGAATATGAGCGCTTAGATTACACACCTGCACCACCAGTTTCCTTAGTAGTTTCCCCTATCTCTTGTTCGGACCTGCTCAGTCTCCATCTTTAGAGATTTTTTCTCTGTTTACTCTGGACCATAAAAGTATCCTCAGGTGTCCATGGTGCACAGCGCCTCATAGGTGCTTTTAGTTTGGATGTATTTATTGTCTCTTTCATAGCCTGCAGAGCCGAACAGCTGATCGGTGCATTGCAGGTGGAAGAACACGTGCAGTGTGTGGTGTGTGGATGTAGGGTTTAAACAAAGGGGTCTGCTAGAGGAAAAGAGGAGCACTGTGAATTTTGTCAATATAGTGTGCATTATTTTTAGTGATATGTCAATTTAAATGTACCCATCTGCTACAATGTATAGCCTTGCTTCCATCCCTGTTTTTTCAATAGAGCGCCTGAGCTGACAAACATTTCTGGTGGCTTATACACTTACTATCAACTATTACCTCATACGAACTCACTTGTAAAATACCAAACTATCACTTTAATCCTCCCCGTATTAAGAGCGTCTACACCAAAAGAAAGACCCCATGCTAATAAATAGGTTGAGTTTGGATTCCAAAACCTGTACCCTCTTGACTTATTTTTTGTCATCCCCTTTAATCAGATACACAAAGCTGTGGCCTCACTCTGTCTTTCTTTAACCATAATATTTAAAGTCAGAATCTTGAAACCACGACAGGTTTCCTTCTTTTTACTGCTTTTACTTGACTGAGCAGCTTGCACAATATAACTTCCCTAAATTCAGCAAAGCCAGGCTTTTCCTCTTCTAGTCAAATGCCTAGACATTAATCTTTTTAACTAACGAACATTTTCTGACATCCCAACTCACAATATATCCGAGTTAAGGTTATTGGAGAGAAGAAACAGAGCCGATATAAATCACAGCAGGGTTCTTTTTGGGGCGGTTAATTGTAGTGCTTTGCAACTTTGGCTTTACATGCTGACAGTGTTCTTGCCTTGGTAGGAATAATGTGTGCGCTGGGAGATCTGTTATTACCTCGGGTGACTGTTCTTCACTCTGGTGCTGATTCTTTCTTTGTTTAGTTTGGCCTGAGACCAAATTGGATATGCTATGGCCCCCCTGCTGCCACATTCAGCCTGTATCATTGAAAAAGACTCCTGCCCGTGCGCGCGCTGTGGAGCTTTCACCTCCTTTGCTTGTGCAGGAAGAGAGCTCTCACACTTTTTTGACAGGGATGAAGAGAAGGAGCCACACAGCAGTTAAACTTTTATGAGCTTAGACACACTTTCATGTTGGATCATGGCAGGTTACACTCCAGAAAACCATCTCAAACTGTCATATTGTACGTATGATCCATCTCAACTGTTTTCACATTAGCATCGGTGTAAAAGTATTGCTGCTGTTGTGTGTAGCTCCCCTGTTAACTCCCGCTTTGAGTCTTGCCCCCAACTGATGTAATCACAAAGGTGTGAGCCTGTAATCCTGCTGTTTCATCTCCTCATTAAGCCCTCACACTGCTATTATTAATTCCCCGTGTCAGTTTATGGTAACCCTTTCTACTGCGGATCTTTTATTTATGCAGCTCAGCATCACTTCTCTCACTTTGAATTATTCATTTTGGATTCAATTAATGTGCGTGTGCTTGTGCTGGGGCCTGCACCACTTTCCGTGTCTGTTGATTTGTTTATCAGCACATCAACTCATCAGAGGGTCTTGCTCTGTAACACTGATAGATCATTTTTTTAGTGTCTGTGCTGGCAGTTTTCCATTTTCCTCTTAACTCCAGGGAACGGGAGATAGCTCACCATCTTCCCAGTGAAGAAACTGTGAGAGTCACTGTTTTTCTCTGTCTCCCCTTCTTTCTCTTTTTGAAGTGGCTCGAAGAGCAACAGTGTAAATGTGATATTAATTAAATTAGTGTAATTGGACTCAACAAAGTGCTTTCCTCCGGCTTGCTCAACCCCAGCAAAAAAAAAAGAGCAGAGAAGAAGAGCTGACACTGTGCGATCACTGACTCCTGTTAATAAAATCCAAGCTTATCCGAAGTCGTGAGTTCACACAGTTGCCGGGGGAAGATGCGGGGGGGGGGGGGGGGGGGGGGGGGGAGGTAATAGAGCAGTAGATGTACTTTCTGTGTGACTGCATGATGTGCCGTCTCCATGCTCTGCACTCACATCTTCCTATCCGCGTCCATCTTTTTTTCTCTCTCTCCTGGTGCTGATCTAGTTTGGGAGAACAGAAGTGATAGACAACACGCTAAACCCAGACTTTGTCAGGAAGTACATCCTGGACTACTTCTTTGAGGAGAAGCAGAACCTGCGCTTTGACGTGTGAGTTATCTGTTTGATCTGTACACACACACACACACACACACACACACACACACACACACACACACACACACACACCAGGTTCACCCTCTTCTAACCCAGTCCTACATTTCTTCCCTAAAAATTTACATCTTCTCCCTCATGCACTCTCTCTCTTTCCTCATCTGTCTTTTCATCCCCCGTCTCTCATTTTGTCTCACCTCTTCTTCTTTCTTTTCCCTCCCTCGTCACCATGCAGCTCTTCTCTCTCCTGAGGAATGAGTTATCTGCATAGTCGCTCAGTAGTCATTTGTTGAAGGGAGATTGGTATAAGGGTAATACATATTTAATATCAAGTTTTATCCTTAATCTCCCTGCTGCTAAGCAAGGCAAATGTCTGAAAACCAAGCCCTATAAAAATGCATAAAGAGACCTGTCCCCCCCTCCATCACATATTCCCGCCTTCCTCTTCTTGAAAAGGCCAGACTAGTGAGAGGGTCAGGAAGGTGCAGCTTCATTTTGAGATCTCAGAGAACAGTGTCTGGATGATTTTCTCCACACTCCCCCATACCTCAAGGAGAACAGATATGCTTCCAAAAACCTGTCCTTTTATTCCTCTCCTTTCAAGCATGAGGTCTCAGGTGGACTACCGGGACAGAGCTGGAGGTCTCTGAGGACTTTTAGACACTTAATGAATTCATTTGGCATATTTCCATGATACAACTCTGGAAAAGCAACGCAGGAAGTGCATCCCCTCACAATTAGTGTTACTCATTTACATCTGTGCTTTATCACAGAGGTGGGAGCCAGGGCTTACTGAGGTTTAATTACTTTAACATCAAGTTTGACTGGCAGATGCTTCAAACTTTCCCTGCTTCAGTAAATTGTTTCAATAAGATCCCCCTGGCAAATGATGGAAATTAAATTCTAAAAGTAAGGAATGAGTTCCTTAATTAACTGTCACATTATCTTTTTCACTTTTCTTTCTTCACTGGTCTTTCCCTTTTCCTCCTACAATGCAGCTGTGTGATTCACAGGTAGAGAATGTCCATGCTGCAGCTAATGTTTCTTTATAAGGTTCTGTAATGATCTTTAAAGTAATGTCTTTGCTTTGCTCTGCTTTGTGATTTGTGGCCTCTTTGTGATTTCAGATATGATATTGACTCTAAAAGTCCCGATCTGGCAAAACATGTAAGTAAAGGACTTTCTTTTGTTTTTGAGTTCAACGTTACAATGTCTCACAAATATTTGTTTGAATTGATCAAAGTGCATGCCTCAAATTTGAGGTTCCATGCAAAGCACAGTAAATGGCATCTAAATGCTCAAGAATATATATGTTTGGTAATGAATAAAATATGCTTCACCTGAAAACATGTTGATTTTTCTTATAAATCTCATTGCTTGGATGTGCAAATGAGATTTCTTATTTCTCCAGAGCTAAAATAATCAGTTTGATTTGCATCTGGCACATCCTTGTTATATTTTAATTTAAACAAGAAATGAAGCATTGCATATCATTATAATCAAAGCCTTATAAACTCATTTTATTGTGTGCTCTATAAAGCAGTGTAAAATTGTTACTCTTAAGATAGAAACATTTATAAAAAGGCGTATTTGATGGAACAAGACGGGGCCTTTATTGTGGAATAAACGTTCAGATAAGCTATTACACATATCATGCAGACAGATAAAGACAATATTTGAAGTCCTTGGTTTGCATACTATCAACATTCCCATCATTGGTAATTCTTCTCTCATTCTGAAGCTTTAGCTGTTGTGTGTTTGCATTGTGCCGCATGCTCTGGAAACAGTGAAACTCTCTGTGCCTTCGTTCCTTTCCTTTTTTGTTCTCTGTCGCTTTCCTTTTCCCTCCCTCTAAGACTCATTGACCCTTTGCTGTTACCATTCTGCCTAACTGCTCTTTCACAAATCTACTTTTCCTCTTCTTTCTTGCACTTTGTTGATGACAGTCTGGTATTTGAGTCTTGTGTCCTCTGTTCTATGATATGCTCTGTTGTGTTGCTGCTGCTGCCTGGTGTCTCTATTCCTCCTTCTTCACCCTGGAAGCCAACCGACTTCAACGTACGTGATAGCCTCAGAAGTCCTTATTTATAAATGTACAATGATTATAACAATACTTAACTCTTCACCTACTCTCTTTGTCCCCCCCCGTGATCCACCGGTACATCCCATCCTTTGACCCAACACACAATCTCTCTGCATCCTAATATATGCTATCCACCATGGCAGGACTTCCTGGGACAGGTTCACTGTACTCTGGGAGAGATCGTGGGCTCACCTGCTAGTCGCCTGGAGAAACCTCTGGGGTGAGTTTTCATTTGACTTTTTTCAGTCTCTTATTCTGCAAAGGGAAAGAATAAAAGCCCCTCAGAGCTAAGGTGAGGCTTCACTTAGCCTCGTCAGGAGACAAATAGATCCATTTTAAATATGCAAAAATACGTTTTCAGATCTAATCAAATTATGAAAACTTAATGCCAACCCTCAGCTCATTCAAATGTGACATGTTTTCCTGCTGGATTTCACACGTAATGGCAGCAAAGATGAGGCCATGATTGATATGTCTGACTTCCCGAACCATCTGTATCGTATGTTATGCAGCAAGATTAGACCCGTATGCTTGGATGGGAACGGGTAATTGAACACGACTGGGGGCTTCCTCAATGCAATTACTGTCATTAGGGAGGCGATCTAGCACGGAGACTGGATTTGAGTCAGCATGAGACACATGGCACTATCAACTCCGCCTTGACATAAATTGGAAAATATGAAGCCCAGAAGCCACTGGCACCCACAGAAGTGTGCATGTCTCTCTGACTTATGTGAGTCTCTTGGCGAGTACGAGGGAGGGTTTTGACAAACTATGAAGCTCGTGCATGTTTGTAGAAGACTACGAAGTGCAGAATTTGTGAAGTATGAGACGGTGTCGGCCCCATCTGTGGGGGGGTTTGTGTGAACAACATGGCTTTGGTGTCAACCATGAACCCTGCCAGGGACTGGTGGCTGTGGATTACAGAGCTCGTTGCCCTTCAGTGCTGAATAAGAGGATGAGAGGGATCAAGAGACAGCATGCTGTAAACTAGGCTTCACTCTGCACATCAGAGTCTGACAGGAGACTCAGGAGCCCCCAGACATGATGGACAAAAGTATTGATTCTGCAGCTTCAGCAGGGAACCTTGATCCCCGCTGAGAATCTGCTCTGATGCAACACCCAATTTGGCTTCAGCAGAGGGTGAAGATGAAGGGGTGGTTGTCTTTAAAGTCAGAGGTATACTGACTGGAGAAATTATACTTTTTAAATTTACATGTATTGCTTTTAAATTTCCCTAAACTTTTATTTTAGAATGTAGTAATTCAGAAACACACAAAAAAACATTTTCTTTCTGTTCCTGATGACTGTTAGTAAAAGGTTCACTTTTACTCACCCATGCCTCAAAAAGCTAAAGCATATCTATGGGTAATGGAGTTTTTTTTACCCCTCTTGTAAAGATGATAGCTCAGATTTTGTGTAATGGCTGTGTGCTCCATTTCCACATCATGCAAATAAACACTGAATGTGCCTCCCTGCACCAGAGCTTTAAGGAACCGCTCCAGCAGAGACTGAGGAAATCTGTTAGCTATGCTTAAGCAAGTCCTCCTAAGGCACACTGCATCCAATGACCTGCTTAAGAAGCACATCAGTAGTACCCCTTTCCCTATTTTCTACACTTCCTCTATCATTCATTCTCTTTCTATTTACCACATTCCTTTTCTTTTCTCTTTGTGTTTTCTGTTTCTTGTTCCTCCCCAAATACACGCCCCTTCTCTTGTTCTGCATTATGCTTCTTTCTCCATCCAGCACACACAAACAGAAATATTGTACTGTTGTTGTGAGGACAATTTACTTTCTTAACCAATTCTCACCAAAACCATAACTACTACACACCTATCAAACCCCTACACATTAATGAACTCACACAATTTAACCTTTACTAAATAGCCAAGTCTCATTCTTTTTTTTCTCATTAGAAGCAAATCTCGTAAAGATCGATAGTTTGATCAAAAATCAACAACCACGTTGTTCTCTAGCTTCAAGTCTGTGCAGACGTACTAAATACTTAACCAATAACACTGTTTTCCACTATCTTTAGGGTTTTGCTATAGTATACATACTATACACATATAAGCATTTATCTTGCTTTATATTATAGCAGATATTGTACAAAACAAAAGTATGTGTTAACAAAGAATAGAAAAATAAACATGTTCAATGTAACATGTTGTTAAATTATAAAATTGTCCCAACTACATTTTTTTTGCCTTCAAAAAGTCTCTGACGATAAGAGAAATCAAAAATCATCACAGAAATAAATAATTCACTTTATTCGAGCAGAATTTGGGGATATTCATCGTGTTATAGGATTCATTATACCCATGTTGTGATGGATACATAATGCGCAAAGGCGCAACCACACGCACCCTCACACTCACACACATGCACGCACGCATGCACACAGCAGAAACATAACCTGCTACTCAGGCTTGGTGGAATAATTTACCTCAATCATTCTGAATTCCCTGATGCACCACACATGGGGACAGTTGTAATATTCTGACATTTCTGTCAGAGCAAATATTCACATACATACGTTTCTAGGGGAAAATAACGAGTCAGTTGTGATGTATGGCTTTTCCCACATGCCTTTATTAAGACAGAAACATTTGCCAGTAGGAGTAATGTAAGCTATGAAGCAGTGAAGGGACACAGTGCTACAAACCCTCTCGGTGTATAATCTGGTTTTAATGAGAGACATGCATCAAAGTAATCGAAATGCAACAAAATGCAAAGCTAAATGACAGACACATGCAGGTGAATGACATCTTTAACTGAAAAAAACATCATAGCTCTGACCTAACTCTCATGGTTGTGATTCTGTGTGTAGCCAGTGAGAAGGACGCACAACATGTGTGTGTGTAGTTAACATTTTAATAGAGTTCATTTTACAAATACCGGTAACCTTTTGAGTTGGTATACGGTACATTATACCACACACTAGAGCATGTGTATACAGCACAACATTAGCATGTTAAACCCATCATCCTACTGTGACTGTGCCCTAATGCTGTATGCTTGAGGCAGGAAATAAAGCAGGAGTTAAATTACAATGACTGTGGTGGGTGTGCCAGTTGCTCCCGTGGGAGCCGAGGGCGCAATGGAAATATAGAAAGTAATATGAAAAAATATAAAATATATATGCTAATTAGAATAAATAAATCCAAGGCTCATCTGAGCTATATCCATCCTGTGGAGAGAAAAGCATCGTCAGAAAGCAAGGTTTTGTCTTTTAGTTCTCCCTGTGTGACTCTATGAGCTGTTATTGTTAAGGAAGTTCAGCAACATATGCAACCAAATAGAAGTTACATGAAGGCAACAACTTCAACTTCTTTTTTTTTTAGCTCATAGACAGATCAACTTCTTTGTCATTTTATAATAAATACATACAGTATATAAATATTTGCTGGAGTTTTTGTGCCTTTATTGGAGAGATAGGAAAGAGGATAGAGTTGGAAATCAGGGAGAGAGAGAGTGGGGATTGACATGTGGAAAAAGGTTGGATTTGAACCCAGGTCGTCCACCTGGAGGACCACAGCCTCCGTACATGCGGTACGCGCCACCAGTGCCCCCCCTTAGATAATACTTTTTAAGAGCCCTAACCATTCAATAAGTTGAAGGTGTCTGCAGTGTGATACAGCCAAGCTGTATAATGAAATGACCCGATGCGTTTAAAGATATTTTTAAGTCAAGTAATATTTTGACACACATGTGGCATGGATGTAGTACCATGAAACATCCCTTTGAACTTTTTCATTAACTGTCTTTTGAGGCCAATAGAGCTCTTCACCACAGTGCTCCTCAATTTCCAAACTTCAAAGTCAAAGGCGAAGCAGAAATTACATTGAAGCGAGCCAAGGGGTGGGAATCAGAAACTTGAACAATAATACAAAGATGAAGTGTAGTTACACTGAAACACTTTCCCCCCGGGATGTGGGCATGCATTGAGAAAGACATAATCTGATCACTCATTTTAGATCTGATCGCATCAGAGCCAATATTTGATCAAAATCATCAGTCGCTTGATTTGATAAACATCTTCCTGATGGTCATAGCTTTGCTTTGAATAATTTGTTTTCTCGGGCTCTTGAATTTATTGCTTACTTTCGTCACAGTGCACAGTCATATTCCAGCATCCATTACCAGCTTTTTAATGATAACGAGTACAACCATTTTAAATAACTGCTATTAAGGAATATATTTTATTTGGGGCATCACTTCTTGTTCAATATCTTATGAATGATACATCCACAAACTAAGTCTTAAAAGAAAAGTAAACACAAACTGGAGCTCCAGATCTTCCCACCAGGCTGTGCGATGAGGCCTCAGGGAAGAGGAAGTCAGAGGTATGGAGACAGCATTGATTGACACATTCGGTGGTGCACATGTTAAATGATAACAGCACACTTCAATGCAGATGTGGCATGATAAACAGATAACGAAGTTATGATATGAATGATACATTTTGCATGGCTCTGCTTTTATTAAAGCATCCACGTTTAATTTACGGATTTATCTCTATGAAATCAAAAAACGTTTTCACTTCTTATCCATAGACTCCATGTCATGAAATCATTTGAAGTATATATTCACAGTTTATATTTTTCCTGAGGCTTAATTGAATAATTCTGTGCATATACTGTATGTCTCCAAGGATCCATCGTTCCCTAAAATCGAGTTATAATGTACGATTAAATACAACGACACTGTTGTTGTTCCATCTCGACAGGAATGCAGTCCAAACTGAATCTGTGGAACCGACAAGGTTTGATGTTTGATGAATTAGCCAGTGTTGTTGATTCAACTCTCTTATTATATTCTCAGCAGTTTTCTTTTATTACATTTTACAAGTTCCATCTGCTCTTGAAGATGTTCTGTATTGTCCTGTAATGTTCTCATCTTTTTGCTGTTTTCTCCTCTGTCCCTTATTTCATCTGCTCAGAGTTCAACAGTGGAAATAATAACTTACTGTTGGCAGTAATGATTCTTATTTTCAACTGATCTGTTGTCATTCAAATTGAGCTAAAAATCTTGATTTTGCCTTCAGTGTTGTCATGAAACAGTGGGACATCATCTCAGACTCATACTATTCCTTAAGAATATGAAGGATACAGATGAATCAGGGATTGTCATTGTTATTTTTAAATCAACTGTTGCTGTCAGATGTTGTCAGCTGAAGCTCGGTGACTTAAAATGATCACGTTATCTGAGTTTGCTGGCAGCTTATTTGTTAAAATGAGAATCCTTCGAACAGGTTCTTGAAAAAAGAATCGAATAGTTGCATAATTTGCATGAATTTGTGGTTTTAAAAACCATCTTTGCTTGGGGGAGGGGTATACTGTAGTAAAGGGTCATTTCAAATCGTTATTAACTGAGATGAAGTTCAGGCTCTCTTTTTCTATACCCTTATTCATGACACTAAGAATGAAACATTAAGAAATTAAATAAAACAAATATATCTTTGCAATTTCATGCGTATAAGACGTTAAATTACAGAGCTAAGTATCAGAGCTGTGTGACTCACCAGAAGTTTACTCAGAGAAAACTGAGGCAGGGGGTATCTCTTGTCTCAACTCGACTTCAGAGAGTCGCAATTCTTTTTAAGTTGTTGGTTAATGCAGTTGGCTGACTGACTCGGGGCTACACAGCCGCAGTTCCTCTGAGATGAAAAATAGAACATGCTGCTGCAGATTTAAATATGAGTGGGAGGAAAAGAAGTTCATGTTTTGGTAAAACTGAAAATCCTTATTCCAAGTGCTGATACTGTACATGCAGAAAGTGGGGCAGGTGTTTCTTTGCCTGTTTTCCTGTTTAACTAAACGGGGAGGTTAAGTGTTCTAGAAGGCTTAAAGTAATCAGCATCTTCTGCCTCGGGACATCAGACACAATTAAAGCATTCTGCTGCCTCACTAAATGCCAATTTAGGCTCCAAGGCTGAACACTAACAAGGGTCCCTCTCTAATAACGTGTATTCCTGCTTAGGTGAAGAAAACACAGAATGTGCTGATGTACAGAAACACTGTCTGTGTGACAAAAGTGGGATTTATTAGGTAATACTGTGATTCCATAAGAGGCAAACACCCTCTCCTCTACACAGCCCAGCTCTTATACCGAACTGTTTTTTTTTCACCTGGCCTTCCACCATCCCGTTGAATTTCTTTCTTTATGGCTCTCCGAGGACTTAGTTCTGTGTCATGAAAAATCTTAGCGTAGTTCTGTTTTTATTCCTTGAAATTGCCCATTTGATTTATGCTGTGGCCGTTGAGGGTATCGGGGTCCTGTCTATACCTATCACAGAGGGGTCCCAAAGAGCAGCTTGAATGTGTTTGCTTATTTCCAACAGATCCCAACAGTTGTCATTATCTATATTTGCGTCAATGGTGTGTTGTCACATTGCTATCACGAGTCAGGGGAATGCAACTGCAACAATGACAGCCCAAGCCATGTCGAATGTGCAGGTTTTTTTGTTTGTTGAACAGACAGTAAGAAACAACATGAGGTGGGTTCAAAACGTGCACTGCTCTGCTTACAAAGTGACATGCAGCAGCACCCCTAACTTCTCAGCTGAAAATCTGTGTGTTCTCTGAAATATCAGAGATCATTCCTTTTCAGTGGATGGATCTCTGTGGTGGATGTAACTGAACACTATAATCTGTAAAACATTTAATTCAGTGCATGAACATGAAACAGCATAGTGGAAGGAGAGACTGTAATGAACCTGAGTGATGTGAGCCCACTCTATTAAAAATAAAGGGTCAGATCCATGTTGTCAGTTGCACAGAGCAAATAGCAGGCGAGAGATGATTGATAGTGGGAGCTGGTTATCGTATTCTCCTTTCCAAGACATATAAATAATTACGAGACCTTTTTGCAAATCCCTTTTTGCCATGCTCTTAACTTCCAAATCATGGGCTGTTGACAGAACAACAGAAGGTTTGCAAGCCTTTAATGCACTTGATTAACTATACGGTTTACACTATGCGCTAAAGATCGTTTAAGTAGGGCCCTTGGTTTCTAGAGCTGAGTTGACAATAAAGCTACAGATTATCGTCTTTGCACTAATTATTAAGACTTCAGGTGCAAGGACAGGCAGGGGCAGAGTAGTCTGTGGATGAGCGTTTATTTATTTTATGGTCTTCCACTACTAGAAAGGTGAGAAACCCCCCCCTGAATGCCTTTTAAAAAAGCACTCTCCTGCACCAGTTTAACACTACCATGTCATTAATCTATTCAGCACCTGAAAGCGATCTGTGGGCTCACAGATTGCAATTTATAGTCAGCAGTCACCACCACAGAGGAGGTCAGGGCAGCTCGCTCCTACATGATATGAATTCCATTACATCCAAGAGGGGGGGTTAAAGGTGCCGCTGCCTTGTGACACAGCAGGGGGAAAAAAGTGAGGAGAATCAGCTGTGATTGGATGTCAAGCAGCCACAAAAAAATACAACTTACATTGTATTTGGAATAACAAAAGGAATTGGGCATCTCTTTTGGCCTTTGAAGGACACGGATGTTTTGTTCTTGCCGAAGGGAAATTGAAACAGGCTTGTTATGTCCTCCAGAGAAGGGTTTGTTTTATTGGCAAGAGAAAACACAGGAAGCCGAGTACATGCACCGCCTGCTGTGACTTTGAGCAGTTTCTGTCTGTAAGCTGAGTGAGAAAGTTTCTCTCTGATTGACAGCTTCTACTAATCCATATTGTTTCTGTCAATATCAGCATTTTTTTTTAGCTTGAAGGTGGTTGCTGAGTGCCTCATTCATTTAGAATTACAATAGATTCAACATTGTGATAGTGAATAAAGCCTTCTATGACCCAAGTAATCAAAACAACAAAGGTCTCCTTACATCACTGCACACACAATTGAAAAACAATCAGATTTATGTTTCATGAAATACCCATTATTCCCCAGGAATAACTGGATTATGTTTGTTCTTTGAGAATGTGATAACTGCCATTATGTTCCAATGGGAGACCTGAAGAATCCTGTGAGTAGCATAAAGAAAGTTACACAACCAGAGGGAAAGAAAAGATGCAACGTTGGTGACAATGTGGATTCCTACCTTGTGTCTGGTTTCCACTGTTGACATAAACAAACTCAGTCGTTACTCCCTGTTGTTTGGCGCGACCAACTGACATTTTCCTCAGCACATTCTTTGCCCTATTTACGTGCTTTGTGCTCGTTCTAACAAAGCTTCAAAGAGCGTGGCATAGGTTGCCTGTAGCTACGTTCCTTAAACACAAACAGCAGCCCCGGTCTGAAGCAGCTCCCTCTGTCCTCACTTTGAATTACAGTTTGGTATTCTTCTGCCCTTCTAAATTAGCAGGATCACTGTTCATACTTTTTTTTTAAATCCTGGAAAGGTGAGGGATTATAGATGCTTATCTATGTATGAAAATCAAGGGGTTTAAAGGTATAATCCCATTTGAGCCCACGTGCAGTTCTGTCAACCTTGTCTAATTCTGTTCAACTAAGATCTGCTGACTGCCCTGAACGTTTACAGAGGCACAAAGCCAGTCGTCCTCGTCTCTGCTGGCCTGTGACTTAACTCAAAAACGGTTAGATTTGTTCATTTACCCTTCTCCTTCTTGTCATCCGGAGAGATTCATTGGATTGACAGACCTGGGTAACTAAACTCTATCTTTTCTACAGGGAAAACTTTTCCTATTTCTAGTCTTATCGCTCTCCACCTTCCCAGATATGTTTTCATTTGCTCATCCTGTGGTGTGAAATTGCAATATAACAATCTTCTAAGCATGATAACACTGCGGTCTTTTTGTCTGCTTGGAGATTACGTAGACACACCCTGCAACAGCTGCAGAGTGAGAAAAATCCTTTCTTTCTTCTCGGACCCTCCCCCACTCTTGTATGCGTGACACATTGCTGCGTTGTTAAATATCAAGACCATTCCTCATCCTAATGACCCCATGTGAACAGCATCAACAATTGCTTCCTTCTCTCTCTTCGGACTTTAATCTCAGCAAACTCCACCCCTCACACTGATAGGTAATGGAGAATAGGGGCATTGTGAATCACCATCTGACACCAACATCAGCCTCTAGATGAGAAATTATAGAGGCCACACATTGGGCTGGAATATGAGTAATAATATATGACATGAACAATGATCTTTAAATCTTGTTTTTCAGAGGACTAAATATCTTAAATGTGGCCTCTCTTGAATAGAGATAAACTAGATATTCTCATCAGTATTCTTCAGAACAGCTGTATTAAAAACATTGGAGAAATAATTGTAGCGATGCTGATATGTGCTGCTTGATCTCTTTCCATTCAATTGATCAAACACGAGATCTGTCAACACAGCTGTAACTAACTCTGTTCTCATGTTAGCGAAGAGCTAAACAATTCTTGGCTTTCCATTTCTTTTTTGATAGAAGAACCCATCAGCTTCAAGGCTGGATTTCATTTCTGCCTCTTCTTGTTTGTTGTCTTGAGGTTTTGCTTGATACAGTGGGTTTCTGTTGAAAAGCAGGAACAGCAAAGGTCGTACTGGCCTCCCTGACCTGATGCTAATCAGGCAGTAAAAGGTCCACAGAGGTTTTCAGGTAGCAGCAGTGCACATCATGGATTGACATTGGATTGGTCAGGACCATATGGCAAAGTGTTTGTCTAGTGCCAAGGGAAACCTGTAAGTGACAGTGTGAATTATAGCCGAATGGTGGATGGTGTAAAGTATCATAGCTATTTACCCTGTGGTTAGTGCAGTCACTTCTCACATTCATTGCTGAGCTGCTGGAAGCCGTAATGCCTTTATTATATCACATGAATCATTCATTCAAGCACAGAAGCCATGGAGAGTAACAAGCTGTCGTCATTCTTTTCTGAATAAGACCACCCATAAAATATCTGTGCTTCATACATTGAATTCAGATATCTTTATTACTTCTGCCATTCACTATCGACTCTCTCAAAGGTCATTTCATTAAACCATAAACAATTAGGAAACAGAATTGCAACCAATGACAGGTTTTTTTGTTTCAGCTTAAAGGTTAATAAAGCAATCGGTCGTTAAGCTGTGTTGGGCCCTGCTTGGTGTAGAAAGGTCTTTCAGACTTAAACCAAAGTTACAGTTTAACCCATCATATACAGTGATTATCTTGGAAATATAAACATTCTTCTTTTTCATTAAAAAGAAGAAGGACACTAATTGGTGTTTGGCTGTTATTTCACTCGTTAATGAATGCAACTTTGTAGTTTATAGAAAAAACACGATTACATCCTTTGTTGTTTGACGTGTTTAGAGTTGAGTTGCAACAGTTGTGAAAATGTAGGGCCGATGAAACTATAATTTCATATCGTAAAAGAACAATTTAGCTGATGTTTTGCAATTCGTCATTTCGGTTTTCCAAATGAACTTTGTGATTTGATGTTAATTGTTGTCTGTCCTCCTGAAATGTCTTTCTAACATGTCTCACAAACTGGATGTTGCTGATCCAGACTCCCACACTGCCAACGTTTTGTTTCATGTTTGACCATGAAAACAAATCAGACTTCTTCTACCCGATAAAACAATCCCTTCTATTAATCAGCAGTTAGGTATACTAGCATGCCAGCATTATATTTAATGCTACACAACAAATACAAATCGGCTACTGATGTTGCTGCGTGCCACATTGTACGCGGCTGGCCGATATTTGGCCGATACAATGATGCATCCCAAAATAAAGACAATGCATCACTTGCATAAAATGAATATGAATTATAAAAGTTGAAGGTGTGACACATTAACTGAATTTGCCAGTGACATTCATTGTATCTGTGCAGCATTGATACCATAATATACTGTAGATTCATACATCTTGAAGCAAAAAGTAAAAGACTAAACAAAAACATGAGACACTGGTGCTGAGTCGGAATTGGTACTGTTAAACATGCTGTGTTGTAATTTCAGTATTCATATCTTCCAGTACTACCCTCCTAGGAGACAAATATGAAACACATTAACATGACCAACTGAAAAAAAGCGTGTCAGTTCCTCACAGCTGTCAGACTGTAGACCTTGTACTGAGCAGATAGCACAGCGACGAGGACCACAGCAGCACATTTCACTTAGTTTCATCATCAAAGGGTTTTCCCTACCGAGAAACCCTCCGCAAATGAGCGCTGAGCCAATGAGGCCTCTTGATGCCGGACACTTCATATCACCAGCTCTCACATTTCAGTACTGAAGCTGCAGAACAACTGTCAGTCTGTAATGAAAAGGAACCCACAGATGAATCACAGGAACTGTATTTATCCATTCAGTGCATGCTTGCTCTTCAAGTTAACTAGTCATTGTCAGAGAAAATGCCACACTCAATAATGCATGCCTGATTTCAAAGTCCATTGCCCTTTTGGTACGCGCTCTTGTCTCAGCGGCAGTGATTAGAGCAGGGCGATGAATCTTAACGTGTCTGGAGATGATATTTTGACAATCACTGGCTCTCATTTTCCACTATGGAAGGAATATTGGTCTTTTTTTGACCTTAGGGAGAAAATGTGACCTGTGGAGTGTGCAATGCTTTACAAGCCTCATTGGTTAGCGTTTTACTGGTTGTTTGAGGTGCCATCAAAATGCACGGTGACAACCTGGAGTGAAACATCAATAATTCAAGGACAGTTAATTCACCTTGGAGATTGGTCTCCATGGAGCTAAGAGACAGAGAATGAAGCATGCTGCCCTCTCGCAGTGGGATAACGTCATTTTAGAATTTGTCTCGTTAAAGGCTCAGACATTGGTAGTTCTGTTGCACACACTGTTGGATGTGAAGCATTTTTAGTTGGATGCATTTGTTGGGTGGATTTATTAAGCTATTAATCAAAGTTTCTACATTAGCGACTACAATTGCTTCCATAGGACATTACACAGTGTGTATTATAGACCCGGACAACCTGAGAGAGGCCAGTAAAGGTTAATAGAAACACCCAGAACCATATCTCTTAAAACATTTCAAACACTGCACGCACTGATAAGAAAGAGGAAACCCTCTATCTCTGAATAGGTCCCCCGGCTTTCCCGTTAGTGTTGCAGGTTAATGCTTCATATTATCTTTGAAAATAATGAAACACTCTGCTCCTGGAGTCAAAGGCTCCCTCAATTTAAATTTATAGAACCCTGATCACTGCCTGATAGCTCAGCTTTCACAGCTTGATGAGGATCTGCGGCAGGTCTGACCTTCTAATGATTGGCCACTGGCTAAGGCCTCAGCATGACTCCGCTGTAATCTGTCCTTCTTTATCCGGAAAATGACAGGAGTGTCCTCAGCTGGAGTGCTACTGTATGATTGCAAAGTAGATACACTGTCTTGTCCTGAGTCTGATCTAAAAGGCTGTATCCTTCTTCTAAAGCTTCAGTTGATGCTTTAGATTAGCTATAAGAAAAACACATTTTGTTCTACTAAAAAAAAAAACACACAACCAAGTAACAGTTAGGGCAAACTATGTCGAGAGGTAGTCTATTTCTGTAAGTACCGATGTATTGGCATGCTACTAAGGAGGTGAGGCATAGAAACACAGTCACACAGGGAACCCGTTGTGTGCTACAATGTGTCTTGATCATCTGCTGGGGATATGTAGTAAACAACTACAGACCCGCAGAGCTTTAAAGTCCCAGTGCAGTGTTCTCAAACGTGGATCAGAAGAGTTTTGTGTCTCAGCAGTTTCCTTCCACATTGCATGAAAAAAACCTCAAGAGTCTGAATTTATAACTTGTTTTTGATTTAGTTACAGTGGTGAGCAATAAATGTGCTCATTAACGCTGCCAAACTGTCCCTCTAATGTCACTTTGCTATTTCTAATGCTTTCTAAAAGAAAAAAAGCTGTGTTTGAAGATACAAATGTCTGCATTGTCAGCCTGAAATGGAAAATGTGACTGCAGAAAACAACCCTGTGAACATTAATCTTTCTGATAACTATTATTTAGGTGTCAGTATAATTGCTTTTTAAAAAAGGGATATAGGAAACAAGAAATCAAATCAGAGGAGTAAAAGTGAAGACCTGATCCTCAAGTGCATTTTGGCCCTTTTTGAAATCATAATAAGACTTAATATGTACTGAACTGATGCCAAATAACTCTACTTTTTCCACTCCATCATTATTGAGAACTTTAGACCGTAGTTTTGTGCTGTTAATTGACCACATTGCATTATTTGTGGATCTTGCAAATTCAAGCAAACTGACTATCTTAAAGTCATTTAAGTGACAATTCTACAAAGTAAATACAAATATCTGTGACGTTTTTGTTGCAAATGTTACTTTTTTTCAAAAAGAGTGAACAATACCTTTTTGTCTTCACAGTGGCATACCAGGGAAAAAATGCGGGACTATTATCTTGTCTGCTGAGGAGCTGGGAAACTGCAGAGTAAGTCCAAAAAGTTGTAATTGTTACATATGAGTCTTATTTCTGTGAATGTATATAATGATAAATGTTTAGTGTGTGTTCTGGGATCTACTTTGAAATGGGTGCTTTAACAAGCGCATTCGAGTCTAATTGAACAGATCCACTGTCGCTGATTGATTTCTGCATGTCACTGTGAATTTGTGTGCGACACATTAAGGGGAAATGGTGCATGTTGTTTCCGCAGCCTAATGCATTTTTAGTCATGTTCTTAAGCCTGCTGAAGAGAGGCGGGTTGATTAGTAGGATTCACTTCCATTAAATATATTGCAAGTAATTGTCCATATTAAAGCAGCAGTATAAGCCATGTCACTCAGCAATTGTGTTTGTCATTTGGACAAAATGTACATAGTTCGAATGTTCATTTAATACCCCCCCCTTCATTCCTATCACTGAACCAGGCGTTTCCCTCTGTGTGTGGTGTGTTAATCCATGAGTATGCATTAATAACCTGCGTCCACTAATGCCCATTGGCTTTCTCTCCTCACTGCTAAATGATGATAATGAATAATCACATTACACTGCTTCCACTGGAGCAGGAGCAAGACTTATTGGCCTGAGCAACCCGCCTCCCTCAGAGGCCATAAAGCAAGCCATTGAACTGCAACTATTGTGCAAATGTTTCACGATATCTTAATGCATGTTAGCATCTAATGATTAGGCTCTGCAACTTAAGTAAAAGCTCATGGATTAACAGTATCTGTACTTCTTCAGAGCATCAATCTGTTCCCGAGTGATAAGCAGTCTGATTATAAAGACACAGAAAAGCCATGCTGATAATATAACTGACATGCTAACCATTACTGATTTGGTCCTTGCCAGATTGAAGTGTCAGCGCTCACAGTTATTGAAGGGTTGCTGTGAGTCATCAGGTGCTTTGAATCTGCAGTGATAGGAGTAAGCATTATCACTGCAGAAGCACTTTGCAATATAAATGCAAATGATCAATACAGGTACAAATGATCGTTTACACTCTCCTAGACTCGATTAGTGAAACACAGACTTGGAAGGCCACTCCAGGCATGCCCTGTTTACACATCATTTGACCCTGAATAAAAATGCTTCTGGTGTGAAGAAAGAATGAGAAACTAAGAGAAAAAAAGGCAAATTATGGCTGACTAACAGTCGGAAGACACGCTGTCAGAGCAAGTCCCACACTTGTGTATTATGGCAGTTTGGAATTTCTAGAATCCATCTGGACAGTGTTTATTCTCTAATCCACGTGTGACCAACAAATGGAGGCAGCAGAGTTACTGCTACGCCTGAGGTAAACACTGCAACTGTTGTTTGGGGAAACTGAAACCAGGAGAGAGGGAATCGACAGGGGAAGTTCTGCAGGGACTGTTAGCTGAGAGGCAGGTTGGCTCCCACCTTGTCAGAGGATTTGCCAGGTATCATTAGACAGAGCAACCGCCTCTGCATGGATCAAAGGCTTCCTCCTGGCTGACGTTATCTCTGGCATATATGACATGCTGCGCAACGGCTGGCTCTCTCTCTCAGATCCTCCTCACAGTCCAGCAGCAACTCCGTCTGATTTGAATCTAAGTCAACCATGTAGCACTTTAAATATGACAGCAGTCAACCAGAGAGTTTTTGTATTTGCTCAGATCAGAGACATCTATTCCTAAACTCAAAAATCAGACCAATCACCATTGATTCAGTGTTTGGTTTGATGCAAGTATTCTTTGTTTATCTCTGTTATCGGAGAATGTAACTAAGATATGTCTCTTTTTTCTTCTTTTGTGGATTTTGAAAATGTTCCTCTCATTAAAAAAAATAAAATCCTTCACCTGAGGCTAACCATATCAATGGAGTGATATGTCAGGCACACAAATGAATTGGGCTTCACATTATCCTCTGGCTCAGGATCCATTTGGTACTGCACAACAGTGTGCCATCCCGAGGATGTCACAGGCTTATGTAACCAATGCTCGAGTATTGTCTGCATTGCCTCGTGTTCTTTTGAAAGACCTACAGTGCCACTTCTTAAACGTGACAGCAAGAATTCCTCTGCCACTTACCCCATGCAGAGATATCTTGCTTGGGCAAAGAAAAGGAAAGGATGCACTGCACTCACTCTACCCCTGCTGCTCTTAAACCTTGTGGCCGGAATGAATGTTCTGCTTTTTTTCCCCACTTAATGAGAGAACACTTGGAGGCACCAAAGTGGGTATATGTTATCTGTACCTAATGAAGGCTTAAGCCACCGTGTTACCTTTATAGTGTTATTATAGAGGCCGTGTCAGGGCTTAGCAGGACAGTTATTAGATGCTGCTGTATTTTAGGGCTTGGATAACTTACCTAAGCAAACTCCTGTAACATATTATTAGGTGTTTTTATTTTATTTTATCCACAAAATGAGCCTCAGTGGGTAGCTGGAAAATCAGACGTTCTTGTAAATAAAGCAGTCAGGGGACAGCTTGAAACACTTCAGGAACAAACCGAACAGTAGCTGGCTAAATAACTCGGCTGATATACTCTCAGTACGCAAATTTGAGAAACTACAGAGCTTAGTGACTTTAAACCATATTGTAGAATTAGCAGTAACAGGAATAAAACAGAAAGTGTCCATAGGGAATGATAAAAAAGTATCTTCACAACAATTCTGCTTCAATTAGCCACCACTGACTGTTTTAATCAGTTTTTATTACTTCTTCTCTACCAATGTCTCAAAATGTTGATTAGAGATAACAGTGGTAATCAAACGAGCTCAAATTTCAAGGGAATCGTCAAAGAATTCTTTCACTATTTGAGAAAAAGGCATCCGTCTTCGTCTCAGCAGTAGAGGCAGCTCTGTGTCTTGTTTGTGTAGAAGGCATAAAGTGATGTGATGGGTTAGTGAGAAGCTGGTCAAAGGCAGAGCGCACCACACTGATTTGGGTCAAAGCAATCGATAGAGGCCCTGGCCAGCACCACACTGATTCCGATCTAATAGCCCTTCTAAACCTTAAAGCCTCGGTGAAGACTAACAGAGTAAAAACAGCTCATCTTTTTGCGAGCTGAAGGCTTTAAACATTTATATCCCAACTCACTCTTTAAAATGTACTGATAAAGTCTTGCATTTTATTAGCAGTATGTGTCAAGGCGAAAGGGTTTTTGAAAATGTTTTAGAGTGTTCATACAGTACTGAGATAAAGGCTGTCAGTAATGGAGAAGACTTTGCACAGTTTCTTCTGATGCAGACATTTACCTGTCCAGTCTGTGCCCTCTATTCAGCCTCATTATATAACACAGCACAGACTAATACCTTGACCACAGGGAGAACTATCTGGAACCAAGAGCATTATGGGGCATGTTCATTGTTCTGGTAATGGTAGCACACGGTGAAATGCTGCCTAAATGAGTATAATTATGGTAATATCAGCCTTTCTAATGTATCATTAGCTGCACTCACACCCTCTGAAACCTTTTTCTACACAGCCCCTCCCTCCCCGCTGTATGCAGGGTTTTAGAATCCATTTCTGTGCCTCAGCGTGGTCCTTCATACTGTCACTATGATTACATTCTGCACAACAAGGCATTTTTAATTGTAATATCCTTTATCCCATCTAGTGTTGTAATGCAGGAGTAGTATAATAAAGAAATAGTAATGAATGTAGTTCAGTTTTTTGGGAGCTAGTGGCTTGTTTCGCCCTGCTCTTATTAGGATTCACTCAGTACTTTGCTCTTATTTGGTGCTTCAGTGCTTTTATATCTTGGCACACAGCATGTATGAACAAACAACAGAAGGCATACAGAGGCAGGAGCATGGATTCACAATGTCCTTTGTTTTTTTTTTGTCTTTTCATTTCTGCCTTTTGTTTTTTTTGCTCCACTGTCTGAAGGATTATGCCACCATGCAATTCTGTGCCAACAAACTGGATAAAAAGGACTTCTTTGGAAAGTCAGACCCCTTCATGGTCTTCTACAGAAGCAATGAGGATGGCACGTAAGTCTGTATTTCCTGCTCTTTCAGTGTAGCTTGTCAAAGGCAGGCGGGTAGGCATGGACATCAAAGATGAAGGCATCCAAGGTCGAGAGTATTAGATTGAGATCCACTGAACTCAGCAGCATCAAGATAAATAATGCAGACCAGGTTCTCAGAGCAAAGCATAGAGAAGAGATCTACCATTTACCTTTTTTTAAGTGTGAGAAGAAATGTCTTTAAGGATGTTATATCCCTGCCAACCTGCGTTCCCAGGTTCACCATCTGCCACAAGACCGAAGTGATGAAGAACACGCTGAACCCTGTGTGGCAGCCCTTCTCCATCCCTGTCAGAGCACTCTGCAACGGAGACTATGACAGGTAGGATGATAGATTATGTACGATCAAGTGTTCTACACACCCACACTGGAAATCAAAGCTATGCAGAGTTTCAATATGTGGTGTCCTTTTTCAGACGGGGTTTGGTGCATCAAATTTAAACAATTGTATTTTATCTGCTGCCTAAATGGAGAATTATGAAAAGCCCATTTATGTTTTCATGCTACCTCGCCTAAATGTGTTGATTGGCCCACAACTAGGAATAACATTTTCAGTTGATGTTTCTAGAAGCTTCTCCGATCTTATTCAAGCAAAGAACTTTGCAGGAAACCCGTGGAGTAAGAATAGTTAAAAAATAAGTAAAAGAAAATAAATAAGAAAAATAGGAGAGTAAAGAATGTGGAGGGGTAGGAATAGTGGCTCTAACTGCTGCTGTAGATGCTAAAGGGGCTTGCTATATATGTGTGTGTAGGTGTGCGTCTGGACCCTGATAGCAATGGGAGGGAATTAAATTTGTCAAAGAACATGTCAAAGCTTGCCCACTCCACCACGCTGAGTGTCAGCTGAGATTCTGCACTTCGATCCCGTCTCCTCTCACCTGAATAGAGGCGCTAATTGGGTCAGACAGATGGGGTGGAAGCATGAAAGACTCCCTTTCAGAAGTTTGACGGCAAGAGGAATTTACGCCAATTTAAGGTCTCCCCGATGTTGGTGTGAGACATCTAAAGTTTGCTTTGCTGTTTGACGTGCTGCTCTTGCAGAGCCATCAGCTGTTTAATGTTTAATTTATAACCACTTTTTTTTATCATTTCACTTGGCCTGGATTTGACCTGCAGTTTGGCAGTGATTCAGAGGCTTTGAATTTCTTTGACTCAGGCATCTGATAAATGCACAGCCCTTTCTTGTAATGTGGGTTTGATTGAGCCACCGGGCTTTGCTTGTGTTCTATTAAAGTTTTTAGGTCAAGTTAATTAAATTCATATATGCTGTTAAATTTCCCCAAAGGGCTTTAAATCTCGACAGTATACACAACCCTCTATGCTTTGACCCTTTCAGTGTAGGGAAAATGAAAGAAACCTCAGGAAGAACAACATAGAACCGAAATATATTTCTGATTATCGAACCACAACATGGACAAAGAGAAAACTTACATTTGATAGATAGTTGAGGACATCTGTAAAGTATGTGGATTCAGGAAGACTTGACCACAAAGCCCTCGAAATGCTACACCTCATAAACACTCAGAACTTAGAGAAACCATTCGCACAAAGGTAGAAGAGACAAGAGGTGTGGCATTGTCTATCAGAGGAGAAGGATAAAGATGTCTGAAAAGAAAATAAGAGAAAAAGCCCCAACTCAGATAAGCCTAATCCAACAATCTTTACAGTAACTCTTTGTTACTTAACTTTTGTCTTCTGAATCTGTTTAATCTTTTCACTATCATTTGGCTTAATAGCGATAGGAAAGTGAAATCTCTCCTATTTTTAACTGAAAACGCAGTGTGTGTCGCTGTATCTTCATCAGTGGATGTTGATGTGTGTCAGTGCTGCTCATGACTATCAACACAATTTGTGATAAAGTGACATTGGAGAAAATTTATGTTGACTGATACATCACCAGGGGATCATGTGTAACATTGGCCCTGAGAGCCAAAACACATTTGTTTTTATTTCTTTTGGTATTTAAGAGTACGATTAACATCTGAATGTTTTCTCACTTCAACACCGAACATCTGAATGTCTGACTGGGTCGTTTATTTTTTCACTAGTAAGAATAAAACAGCTGGTTTTAAGGCAGATTCACACTGCAATTCTTTCTTAATCTATTTCTTTAGTACATGGATTGTTTGTAAGGAGGGGAACGACATCCTGTGCAGACAGATTGAGATCAGGTCAGGATAGTAAAGGATCCCTCCATCAACTTGCCTCCTCCTGGACCCACTGACACATGATTGACGGTTGCTGACGGGACGGGAAGCCACTGATCTTTCAATCAGAGCAAGAAGAAAAGACAAAGCACTTTGCTCTCTCACAGTGAATTCTCTCAGGCGTGTTATTTGGTTTCTCGCTCTACAACTTATTTTTGGAGCTCACAAAGATTCTCCCTCCCGAGTGGTTGGTTTTCTATCTTTGGCATGTGTTGGAAAATGTTTTTTCCCGCCCAAAACTTTTGGCAAATCTTGAAACCTGCTCACTCTTCTGAATGAAACATAAACTCACAAGTGAACAGTTCATTCAATCATTGACTAAGAAGCTTTTTTTTATTGATATTGGTCAAAAGGCTCGGTTAATTGATTTTTCTTTTAATGAAATAAATAAACTGACTATTAACGCTTTGCAGCACAGTCTAGCTTCAAAGAGATAACTTATTTTGATGAGTTATTTGACCCTCAGGGTGTTTTATTTATAGTTGCATGCAAAGCAATTATCAGGCTTTAAATGATTCAATTTACCCTTCACTAACATTTAATGAGCTTGAACAGCTTGTTTTAATGGCCACATTTCAGAAACGCTTCCTCCTCAGTTGTATGTAGTGGCCTCCATAAATGTGCTCACACAAACCCTTTATCCTTTTATTTGTTGTACAGGACAATCAAAGTGGAGGTGTATGACTGGGACAGAGATGGAAGGTAATGAATCCTCAGTATTGGTACACTCATCATTTTTTTCATATTTTTCTCCTCTTAATAACTCCATGACCAATGTACATCCTCATTCTTTTTCACCTTAATGCTTTGTTTTTTTTTTTCATTTTCAATAAGACCTCCTATATGCCCCAGTGCCTGTGATTAAATCCTCCAGCTGCTTTAATCTCCTACCTCTCAGGGTTGCACCTACCGTAGCTAAAATAAATGATGTAATTTTCTTTTCTCTATTCTTCAGCCATGATTTTATCGGTGAATTCACCACCAGCTACAAGGATCTGTGTCGAGGTCAGACCCAGTTAAACATCTATGAGGTGAGTGGTGATAAAAAAAACGTTTGTTTTTTTATCTGACTCTGGAGCAGTAACATTTAAATTTGTCTGATAGTTGAACTCTGTTTGCAACTGTTTTTCAAGTTCAGGAGTGAGATAGAGCACTCATGTAGACGAGCAAGAGGATGGGGCTGACTGGGCATCAGTTAAAAAAAGGAAATATGATGTCATCAGCTGAAGCTAATGTTAGATATCAGTAACCATCAGATTAGTTGGTGCCAATTTAGTGTTACAGAAACCCAAGCTTTTTATTTATTTTGTATTCTGGATACAAGAAAATATATGCAACAGACACAAAAACTGTGAGATATAAATCATCCACACGCTCAATTTTTTGTTTCTTGCCCCTCATATTGTTATCAAATAATAGCATTTTTTCCCACATTGCATATTTTTCTCATATGGTGCAGGACTATTACACCTGTCAAAGAAATGTTGTTAAATGCATCTTAGGTAGCCTTCAAATGTGGAGTGATTGGATCTATAAGTTTCCCGCTTGTGATCAGATGCATTTAATAACCAGTGTAATAAATAATAATAAACAGGGTAATTGAGTGGCTGTTGAGTGCAGTAAGGGACCCGTGATGCATCCGAGGGCACAAAAACAAACCTAAGCTCCATTTTTAGGTATAAATATAAGAAGCCTTCAATTTAAGAGCGGTGAATGGACTGCTAGGTGTAAGAGCTAATCAGCATGCCTTTTGGCTCCACAAGGTATTTTTAGTCAATGTGTAATGTCTAGATGAGGCTGCTGCTGTTAGAGCCAAAGTTGTGGCTACTTCTGATTAACAACGAGACTCCTCTGGCTCTCTAAACCTTACGCAGAGAGGTTAAGCTTTGCAGTGCACCAGATGAGGAGGTTGTGTCTGCGGTGAGAATACAAATGGCAACCCTACAGAAGTATGCTGCTGATTAGGTTTTTTTCTTTTTTGGGGGGGGGGGATGGTCCTTTGGGGGTCAGATCGTGTATTGTAAGGATACGAGAGACTCCTGTCGACCTCTGCTCATTAAAACACTTGCTATGTTACATTAGCTTCTGAATTAGTCATAGAGGTGGCTCAAGGAAAGAACAGGGCCAATGAGAGAAGTGAGAGGGAGAGGATGGTGGCTAGATGGGGAAAAATGAGGAGACAGAGTGACATGCAGAGTTGCCCTTTTACACTGCTGACATGGCAGAAGAAGGTGCATTCATTATCCTTCACCAAACCTTTCAAGATTTTAATCAGAAATAAAACACAGCAGTTTCTTCGGGTCAATGCCCTTGAACCAGTTTGCTGCAGTCACTGAAGCTGCCATTGCAATTGATGAATATCAATCTTTATCTGTATAGCACAAATCCATAACACATGTTATCTTAAGACACTTTACACAAAGAGAAGGTCTAGGCTGTACTCTTTATTATAAATCAAATAATTTGAACCAATCAGTAGCACACTGCAGATTCCTGTGAACATAACCTAACATGTACATGGCTTGAAGAAGGGCCACTATGAGTAAGCCAGCAGAAGTGCAGTGAAACCCACAGGTCAGGTTATGTAGATGCAGCACATCAAGCAAAAGAGCTTGCCACATTAAGAAAAGCTCCTCTCTACAATATTTGCCCGCTCAAGACAGCAGAGGTGCGGATAGGATTGAATGTACTTGAAATGCAGTGGTGGAAGTTTTTATTAAATTAAATTCAGTTAGACACAGTGTTAATTTCCTCTTTATTACTTTACTACTAATTGCAGCTACATAATTTATTGCTGACTCTCAAAATGCAGGCTGTTGCTAGTATCATAATAACTGGCATATATAATACTGTATATTATACAACACAGTTTCCCCAGGCTTGTGCTTATTGTTTGTGTGCAGCCTTGTGGGATAAGCATTAGAGATAGCTGACCTTGATTGTTGCAGCCATGTTTTTGGCTGTTGGCTCTAAATGTAACATTGATGGGAGAAAGCAGGGAGGATTGTAATAATTCATAACCTGCACCTTTATTTGCACTTTATTTTTTCCCCTCACAATGTAGTCAGTGTGAATGCGGTTATTTTTTTGTCATAATGAGTAAATAGTTGGGACAGAGATAAATGTGCCACTATCCCCAAGCTTGATAATGTGAATGTGACATTTACAGCAAAGTGTAGGTGCTTCTAAATATCCCCCTGAATAATCTGTATCTTGCTGCAGGGCATGATCAATGCTATCTCATTTCCACCTACTGCATTTATTGGATTCAGTCCCCATGCTCCATTACCCTTACACACATGGAGGAGGAGGACAAAGATGGTTTTATTACTTGCCCAAGGGTGGATGAAAAGAATTGTGCTGCAAGTTTACATTATCATTATACCCCCTTTATCCATTCTGCCTTCATACCAGGTGCTGAACGCCAAGAAGAAAATAAAGAAAAAGAGATACAGCAACTCTGGGACGGTGAGTCTGACTTCTGCGATAAGAGCAAAGCCTCCTGGTGCACTTACATCCCTGCCCTCCAGTGCTTTTTGTTATTCATCAGAAAGTTTTCTATTGCATGAGATAGTTCAGCGATGTTTTTGTTCCATCCCTGGTTTCAGGGATTTTAACACAGACGGTGAAAGGGTAGAGGGGAAAACATTATCATGACTAAAGTCAGGATCAATAAACAAGTCCAAAGAAATGCACAAATGGGCTCTTATTTGTTACTGCCTTCAAAATGAACTCATTTACCCATTGTTACCCATGACAAGTAGTGTATACAGTGTGCCTTATGGCTTCAATATTATGAATCATCAAAACTAACTGTGGGAATCAAAGGATAATACACCATACCATACCATACCATATCATATACTATACCAAACCATACCATACCATATAGTTTAACATACCATACCATATATATCATACCATACCATATACTATACCAAACCCTACCATATATACCATAGCAAACCATACCATACCATATACTTTAACATACCATACCATATATATCATACCATACCATACCATACCATACCATATATATCATACCATACCATACCATACCATACCATATATATCATACCATACCATACCATACCATACCATATACTATACTATACTATACTATACTATACCATACCATCAGGGGCGGCTGTGGCTCAGTTGGTAGAGTCATCGTCTCTCACCTGGAAGGTCGAGGGTTTGATTCCCAACTCCTTCATTTACCAATTACGATTTACCATACCATACTGTACCATACCACACTACGCCATACTATACACTATACCATACCAAACCACAACATAACATAACATACCGTACCATACTGTACTGTACCATAAATCCAGGGCTGCCTCTCCCTATACGTGGAACATGCGTTTGCGTAGGGCCTCATAATTAAGGGCCTCCTTAACAAATTTTGCTTAGGGCCTCACCCTGGCCAGGGGCAATCCTGCATAAATCATACCGTATATACCATACCATATACCATATACTATATTATACCATAACATAACATATATCATAACATATATCATACCAAACCATATTTCGATACGATGCAAAATTGATATATTTGCAGCTACAAAATAAAAAGAACAATAATAGGAACAACCAAAAATACCTGATAACCAGGGAAATGTCAGCGAGGCTTTATACAGTGAGAAAACATTCACATTTGTAACATGCGTTTAAGATATGGCCCATGGGTGCTAAGGTGGAGAATCGACACCTCTACACACCAACATGATAACGTTACCAAATTAAATTGTAAAAAAAAAAAAAAGCTGCAATTCTTAAAGAACATCATAAGTTTACATAAGACAGGAGAGGTCCAACACAAGTGCATTTAGGGACAAAACAAGAATGCATTTCAGCACAGTGTGTTTGTGTCTCAAGGCGGAGGAGCAGAGTGAGCAGACAGTGTAAGCTATCTGCCTGACAGTGGATCACTTCATTTCTCTGAAAATAATAGATATATTTAATGCTTAAATGGCTCACCAAACATACTCTGGCTACCGTTAATATACAGTAAATAGGTCTGATGTCCGGGTAAAGTCAGTGTGTGGGAAAAGCTGGATGATCATGACCTATATTTATACTATATAGAAGAGAGGATAACACGCTAGGCACTGCATACATCTGCATATAAGGGCGGGCCAGCATACACACAGCGCTGGTCCACCTTTCCGACTCCAACATTTTAAAGTGGCACCATTACGCCCCTGTAACACCTCTGTAACTCCATTAACTCTGAGGTCGGCTCAGCTGAGGAACTATACGCGCCCCACCTTCATGACATTTACACTGATAGCATTGCAGAACAGAGGCACAGCAGTCCCATTCAGGTTCAAATCCAGGTTACTGTGGTTGCAGGGAGATTCACATATACCTAATAAAGCACAGACAATACAAACAAAATACAAAAAAGCAGGTGCATGATATATGGGCAAAGATGTGGAAGAGCATTAAGTGCACATAGATTCCAATTGTAAAATTTAATAAGCAATTTGATTTGTAAAAGTTACAGAACCTAGATCATTAAAATAGTTCAATTCATAGTAAATGAACCATTTAGAAGCATGAAGTCAGCGTTCCAGCATGCTATCTCTGTCCCTCCATATAAGACCCAAATGAAATTATCAACAACCACATAAAGCAACACAGAGAAGAAAAAACATGATACACACACATATCTTTTGATCCTCTCAGTAATGGCTGCCTGTTCTGCATTTTAGAACTGACTGAGTCTTCAAACAGACTCATTTTTTAAGATTGAGCTGGTGATCCGCTCAGGCTAGCATGTTGTACAAGGTCTCGAAACCAAACTGTTGCTCTCCGATCAGCTTACCGGACCACCTCATCCCATCTTGAACAGGCTATGTTAAATGGTCTTATATGACGAGTAAATAAACGTGTTAAGGTAATATCCTCTTATTTTGTGATTAAAATCTGCAGCTAGTTATCCATCTCACTGATCATCCATCAGCGCACAGCCACACTCATTTTCTCAGTGATTGTAGCACTAATACGCCACCCTGACCTTATGAAGTCATTTTGTGGGTGGTTAGCTCAGAGGTCAGTGTTCATTTATAGATTGGTTCATTTTGCTTTCCGTAATTAACAACCACAAGATAATCTGTTTGAACCTTTTTTTTCTCCTCCCTGCAGGTGTCCTTGTTGTCATTCAATGTGGAGTCAGAGCACACCTTCCTGGATTACATCAAAGGAGGGTGAGTCACATGTTTTTCTAATAATTATGTTGTTTCTATTTCTGTGAAAACACACTTTATTTAAATATTTCCTTTATCGCTCGGTCCTGAGGGTAATTATGCAGAAAGACTCAACAAAAATAAATGAAGGCCAATCTCGGCTTGGGAAATGTGTTTAGCTTTGCTGTGTGGTCTTGTAAACACGTTTGACATGAGAAGGCTGCAGTAATGGCAACATTTCATTATCTTAAAGTTGAGTTCAGTTGAGTTTAAAGGAACACATTCTTTTGGCAGAAATTGGTCATCATATACATAAGTATAATTTCCCAAGAGCATCATGACCCTTAAATAAGATATGTTTGGACATTACCTTAGAATGAGCTCTTCAGCTCTGCAGTGGTAATAGATTTCTTTCTCGGAGCCGCTATTTTACTTGGCTCATATTACTGCTTGTGTCTTTATTTGAATAATGCTGCTGCCAATTCAACTGCATCCTTTCCCTGAGCCTCATTTTGCTGAATATACATCGTGCTTCATGCTCTCATTTGTTTACCACCTAACTTAAATGTCCCTGTATTGAATTCTTTATAGATCTTTGTTGTTAGCCACCACAAGTTCTTGTCTGCCTCCAAACTTCCTAAGAAAAAGAAACATTAATGTAAGTCATTGTGTCTTCTGTTGCTGCTTCAGGATGCCAGTGGGGGTTCCACCAAAAACTCAAATAGCAGCTTTGATGAAATAGTAGAATAATAACCAACGTGCATACATGGGGCAGTGAGAGTTAAAAAAAAACACACCTTAACAAACTCCTCCAACTGTTTGCACAATTAAGACTATCAGTCAATACAAGGGGTTAACTTGATTTCTAAAACTTGCTGAAGTATTAGTGAGTCTTGCAGGCATTGTAAAACATGTCATTGCTGTGACTTAAACTTGGAAATAATGTGGCAGAGAATTCATAGTCTGCAATCTAACTGAGAAGAAATACATGCATTATTCAGCTGCCTGGACTGTGTCCTGTGCAGCACAAGCCACCAGCTACATTTCCTTTCACTGGCATGAGACTGATCTCACGGACTGGCCTGGATTTTGTTCACATGTCAGTGAGTCTGGCCCTTTAGGAGAAGATCTTGTCCACATCCACAACAACAGTGTGAATGAATATGAATGACTATGATAAAATATGGAGAAGATCTGAGAGCTTAATTAAAGGCGGCCAACCTGTCACATATGGAAATCTTTCTTGGTGGATCAGTGGCTGCCCTGGTTTTAGTGTTCTGCTTTGCCACTGATGGCTGGGTGTCCCAGATCTGTCCTGACGCTCACACAAATGGACACACATGATGTTACCACACAAATGCACTCACTCACATGCACTCAGAGTAAAGGTTTTTGTTTTTTACTTTGCTGGTGTAATTTGTCTCTGAGACTCTGTAGAAAAACAGAGGACGAAAGACAAACAAGAAGAAGGTCAAAATAAATATATACTGCATTTAGATTCACATTCCAGTTAATGGGTTTCCTTGTGTTTGTATCTTTTCATATTCATATTTTATATTCATAAAAACCCCAAATAACGCTTATCCAAGTTCTGAATAACCTAAACAGAGGCAGTGGGACTTGCTCATACAAGGACACGTACTCCCTGCTACTGTGAGTGCTTGAGTTAACATGAGTAGGATGGAGAGCTCAAACAAATGAGTAACAGACCAAATACAATGTTTAAATGTTTGTGATGATGGAGATTTACTGGAGTCAGATATGTCTACAATCTGCTGCCACAAGAGGGACAAAAAGTTAAATAGAAGGCCTGTCTGCAAATGTTAAAGCCAACATTATATCAGATTTTTATTCATAAACTGGAACAGATAATGATCTGTATACGTTCAAATTTCATAAAAAGATAATTTTCACAAAAAACAAATCAATGTGTCATTTTCACTCTGGAAAAATCCTGTTTCCCAAGTTCATAGAGAAAGTTATGACACTAATGCAATGATCAAAGATTTCACTGTCAAGCCATCGTCCCATGAGTTGAAAACAGAGCTGCAGAATGCTGAGTAAAACATTTTCATATTATATCCACAACCAATAAAATCCAGCACCACAAGAAACATTTCATACAGATGAGCCTGTCGAGCCCTTATACCTCTTCTTCTTACCTTGTCTGTGTTCCCACTGCATTATAAGGTTTATTAGGAGTATAAAATGCTGGAGTTATTGAACAGAAGGTTTGCCTTATGTTGGAATATAAACTAGTGAACATGACCTGCTCGTATATTCTTTCCCTTAGAAACACTTTCTCAGGAAAAAACTTAAACCCAGCAACTGAAATCTAGAAAAGTACGACACATGTTCAGCTTTTTTTAAGGTGAGAAAACAGTTTACAGCTACTTCCTACAAAATGTATTTCACTCTGAAAGATCTTCTTTCTTATAACAGAAAATGCGACACACACGTTAGTTTCACCTGAGTCTGATGTTCAGGTCATTTATTACTGGATCTCTGAGCTTTAGATGAGTTTGGAATTGAAATCTTAATAAAAACCGTCAGTATGAAGCTTGAAACAGCGTTTTACCCTTCATGCTCAATAAAAAGTTGTGATCTTCACATGAAACTGTTTCAGACAGAAACGAGAGACAGATTATCACTTTAATCAATTTGAACCAGCACAGGGAGTGAAGCGTTCTGTTGAGTGGTACTTCATCTTTTTGTTACAGACATTTAGAGATGTTAAAAGCTCATCGGTTCTTTTGTATGATTTCAATGATGTGCCTGGGAGAGGGCCTGATGACTAAGACTACTACTTTAAATACACCAGGGAGGGGATTTTTAGAAACATATCTAAAAAGACAAAAATCATTCCATTTTCTGTGTTCTGATTTTTGTCTCTTGAGGTGTTTTAAATCGTCATAAAAGATTTGCTGCAGTCTGTTGCCGTTGCCTCACTAATCGTTTATTAACCATGGAAGTCCTGGAGTCTCATACGAAGCTGCACAGATAAGAATATTCAGCCCCGGCGCGCTGGTGGCGCAGTGGTTAGTGTGCGCGCCCCATGTATGGAAGTCCTTTGATCCTCTAAGCGGGCGGCCTAGGCTCAAATCCCACCTGTGGTGTCATTCCCTACTCTCTCTCCCTGATTTATGAACCTATCCACTGTCCTATCTCTCCATTAAAAGCCCAAAAAGCCCAAAAATAAATCTTAAAAAAAAAAGAAAAAAAAAAAGAATAGTGAGCCCCTAAAAACAATGAAGGTTGTTTTCTTAGCCAAATAGTCTCTTAGGCCATAAAGCAAAACATTGACATGTTTTTTGGGGGGTCCATTAGATTCTGCTGTCAAATTTCATTAAAGAATGAAGTAGTGATGTAAATATCCCAAATTTAGATGATTTGATGCTCCATTCACTTTCTTTATGTTAATGAGTTCAACTCAGCACCAAGACCCAATAGACTTCACTTAAATCAACTCAATTAACTAACACACACATTGTTTTGCTCATATTAAATAATAATTTTAAGATAACTGATCAGTCTTCTGACAAGAAGCATGCAGTGGACAAGCAGCTGATTCAATTCCTATCACTGACAGGAATGAAGTTGTTACTGCATCCAAGTAACAACTGACCATATACTTATTATAAAAATAATGTGAGTCTGAGGTGCTGGTGGCCTAGTGGTTAGTTTGTATGCCCCATGTACGGAGTCTTTTGTCCTCGAAGCGGACGGCCCAGGTTCAAATCCAACCTGTTGCGCCTTTCACGCAAGTCATTCCCCACTTTCTTTCTCTTTCCCCGTTTTCCGACTCTGTCCACTGTCCTGTCTCTACAATAAAGGCATGAAAAGACTGAAAATACATCTAACTTTTTTTTATCATCTTCTTTGATTGAAAACAACGAGCTGAGAGGGCACCAAGATGTCTTTATAGGAACCAGCAAATACAAAACAGAAACATTTTAATCACAGTAATGAAGGACGTGGTTAGGTTCATTAAGACTATTTCAGGTGTTCAAATGAATTTAGAGTATACAGAAGCTGGCTTCATACTGCATAAAGCTGATGCCCTGTGTGGTATCATCGTTATTCTTTGAATTTGATTACAAAGAACAAGAAAAAAAAAAAGGAAATTGATTAACTCTCATTTGTGGTTGCTAAAACGAGAGCTATGCCTATTGTAAACTTCAATTTCTCTTTTTGTACCGTTAATTGAAAATGTAATTTACTTTTATAGACATCTACACTTCTCTATCTCATGACCTCTATGGTCTGCGTTCTATTGATTTCTATAGAAGCTCAGTGATTTAAAACACCTGTCTTAAGCACAATTAGACATATTTGAATTGATAAATCTAGGCCTTTTTTCACAAGTAAGACCGATAAGAGCTAAAACATTGATTCATTTATTGGAAAAATATATTGATTGCATCTGAATTATGCTGATGTGGCTTTCTTCTCCTACCTGTAATATACCGTATATACGAGCCAGCAGCTGGCTAGAGCAAATGTGCACGTTAGCTTATGTTCTTTGTAGGCTATCTCTGGATCAGTGTATGTATATTTTAGATAAACAGGCCAAATGTATCACTTGATTCACTGCTGTTTCTATTCTATCTCCATGATCTGTTGAAGAAACGGTGGCTAAAAGATTTAAGACGCAGCTGCAGAGATATTATTCCATGTCCATTCTGCTCAATCAAAAGCAAAATAAAAGATATTGCTTTCAACAGATTCTTGTCTTGCAGCAGATTGCAGGACAGACCGATGAAGAAAATAAACAAGATTACTAGTGCTGGCAGAGGAGGGACGAAATAATGAGCGTGCTGCTTATCCATGATGGGTGAGATTAAGTGTATCCATGGAAAAAGAAACAGCAGGCTTACAGTGGTAGAAGACGTTCAGGAGGGGGTCAATTTATACTGAAAAGCTTTAAGCTGTTAACCATCTTTATGGAGTCTGTTTTCAACCAAACATCCATCAGATTTACAGTATATCTACAGTATAGGCAAAATTAGCTGGTGCTGTCTCAAAAGGCTTCACCCACATTAAGAAAAGAAACCACAACTACAACCTTAACCCTCAAAGTGAGGATGATACAAACCTCATTAGAAACAAAGGTTTGGCCCCACTGGGACAGTGAAGCAATGGGTGCAAGAGGAGAATAAATGCATGTTTCATCTCATTATAAAAGGAATACAGTTGAATTGACCAAATAACTTCAGAGGAAACAAAGAAGCTGATGTTCTCGCCAAGTATGAACAAAACAATTGGTTGAACATTTCCAATCTCGTTTGTAGTTCATGTCCAACAAATCACTCCCACAACACCTTTTTGTAAAGGATGATCTTTTGGAAGTTGCACCTGGAAGAATCATTCTGATTAAGCAAGAGTCACAAAATACTTCTGAATCAAATTGTTGTTTCGTTCCAACCTTAAATTTGATGTATTCACTCAATCTGCAGAAACAACATTTACAATGTATGAGTTCTGGCACACTGAGTGTTTATCCGATGGATGAGTTGGTTTCGATTTGGAATGTGTGATACTGTAGCTGAGTGAAAATAGATGAATCTTTGTTCAACTCAAATGTATGAAAAGCGAATGGAAGAGTAAAACGGCTTAAACTGAAAGCCTGCCAGACATGCCCTCCAGAGAGACAAGTGGATAAATAGAAGCAGAGTTGTGATTTAAGCCGTAAAAATCTGATCTAAGACCCAGATTGGATATTTACGAGTCCTTCTATTGATTCCTCTGCTTTCATTTGTGTTTGCTTTACTGTTCCTTTTCTAACAGGTGATAACTAACATGGTGCATTTTAGATGACTTCGTAAAGTGCATGTTCAGCAAGCAATTTCTTCTCCCGACACAGCGTCACATCCTGACTGGCTTCACAGTGAATTGGTTATTCATAAATTTTCATTAGCATTCAATAGAAGCAGAGATATAGTCAAATATAGGCTAATTAAAGTCCAAAAGCCTCACACTGCTCCAATTCTCCAAGGCTAATGAAAGATTTATATTCTTTTCTTCAGATGTCGAATAGTTCTTTTAAATTGAATCTGCAGAGAGACATCAGCCGTGTAATGGCTTCTGAGGAGCCTCTATTGTGTGGAGAGCTTATTAAGCTTTAATAGTTTTATCCCACAATATCCTGTTGTTCTAAAAAAGGGAGGAATTGATACTGTATATTTTACTTAGCGGTCAGACTGCAGCATTTTCACAGGAGCACACCTTAGTCTTTTCTTTGTCTCTTTCTTTCACTGGCTTTTGAGATCCACCCCGTTCTATAAATCAGGAGATGACCATGGCAGTGTTTGTCTTCTAGGTTTTATTTTAGTTCATATATAGTAGTTTCTTAATACAGAAAACATGGTTTCAATCATTTAATGGTGCAATATTTCAGTTTCTGTGAGATGTATTGCTATACTTTGTTCTGCTTTGATGTTTCATGCTATCATCTCCACACCATCACTTATTTTATTAAGTGTACAGGTTGGCAGAGATTTTCTTTTGAATGTATCTACAATCATTTCACACACAGTGCTTGTTCCTGCTTCCATGTGCACCTGAGAACGTGTTTAGGCTGTGCACAGGGCACCCTTTTGGCCATTTAGATGAAGTATCTACAGTAATGTTGTTTTTGTCTCTGCGACCCCAAAATATTGTGACAAGTGTTCTGCATTAAGAGTCTTTTCTCTACTTGATCTTTCGTTCTTTATTTTTTAAGGCTACTTTTACTAACAGACTAAATATTTTAGAACATCATTTCCACGGGGGATAGGGTGAACATGTTCCCTTTACTTTTCAAAATGTCCACTTTCATCATGTCGGTTTATACTAAATTCTCTCCCAACATGATTCTCCTACTTTCCAGCCACCACAGTCAAGATGATAGGAGATCAGAGTTCTATTTGACTCTCCCTCAATTATTACCAAACACTTCAACAAGGAGCAACAACAACTGGACTTGTTTTACCTCTCAGGCTCTGTACTAGCTCCCTCATCTTTCTGATGGGTGCTGTTTGTGGGTTTGAAAGGAATAGGAGCAGACATTAAACAGGGCTAAAAGAAAGAGAAGAAAGTACCTTCTCTTCTGTTTCTGTTTTTTTTTTTTTAACATTTATTTTGGGGCTTTTTGCCTTTATTTGATATGACAGTGGATAGAGCAGGAAACAGGAGAGAGAGAGTGGGGATTGACATGTGAGAAAATAAGTTATAGGCTGGACCCCTACCTGGACCGCCCGCTTGGAGGATTATAGCATTCTAGATGGGGCGCGACTTAACCGCTAGCCCATCTGCGCCCCTTCTTCTGTTTCTTTTTGTTTGTAAATTAAATAATTCAATACTGGTTTTGAACGTCACTCAAAGATAAGCCGACAAAGCAGAGTTTTCTTAACAGAAAAAAATGAAAATCAGAAACTGTAAGGATGTCTACTGCATGATAATAAGAAAAACGATTCAATAGAATTACTTTTATTTATAATGTAAAATGCAAATTTAAGGATTTAAAACTCGCCAACCACACATACACACACACACACACACACACACACACACACACACACACAAGCCTCTGTAACCAGTTCTACACACCTGGTTACATGAGCCTGCACTCCATTAAACAAAAGCGTCAATCTGCTCATTGATGTCTTTTTTGTTGGCTATGTTTCAGCACATGTCGATGAGATCATAGGTGCACTGTAGCTGCTGTCTCTGTCACATCGTTTTACATACAATATCCTACCCAGTGCAGATTGCCAAGACTGCAGGGATTTCACATTACAAAGACTCCTGCCATATGGTGTTTGTCTAACTGAGAGGGGGAAGTCAATATGACACAGATAGGTTTGTTGCCTATTTTAAACCACTGCAGTGATTCAAGGTGACACACAAACTGGTGGAGCGGCTGTCTCTAGAGCTGAGGAAAACTGAAGAAAAGGAGATTATGATGGAGTTAATTACCATATAAAATAACAGAGTGAGGCCGTCAAGGAAATATGGGATTTAGTTCTACTGTATTTGGGAAAAGTATTGGATCAGGTTGGAGGGGGTCATTAAAGGCCAGTGTCAGATTAATGAACTGATTAAATGTAGGCAATAGTGCTTTTCTTTTAATTTGTCCATGGAGCAACAGATGACTCAATAAGAAAGTTAGAAAAATGAAAAATGTCTGAAAAATTACCTGCTCAAAAGGACTTTAGATTTAAGGAAAAAATAATAACCTCAGAAAGGCCTCCATTCACTGGTCCTTTCCAAGAAGACCTGCAAAACAGACAACCATACTGCAGCATCAGTCAAAAGCAATCTGTATTGATTTTGTAGTCTCAAAAGAATTTGTGAGCTCCCAACTGTGCTTCATAAGTGAAATACAGAAAATATGACAAACCAATGTGCTCAATACAGACATATGTGGGATGGAAGATGTAATACTGACCCCTCATGATATTGGCCTTTTTGTTTCACAGCACTGCTCTCTAATAGAAAGGGGCACCGCTGAGAATAACATGATCTTTGAACCTGTTCATCCTCATAGAAAAGCAGAACCATAGAGGATTGAAATGTTGCAAAGAACACACTGGTCATTTTTAATGATGCAAAACATAACATGTAGACTTTAGATATGAATATATTCTTAGAGGAAGTTGAAGAAATGAATCACTAACATGTGCCCAGAAAGGAGGCACTCCTCTCACTTAACACGTTAATTGGCTTTAAATGCTGTAAATGTGACACTGGTCCATGCCATTTCACTCACAGCTAAGCTAATATTGGAGGGTGGACCTCCCTGTAATGCTCTGATGACCTGACTGTAATTGGCAGGTTGACTGACAGTTTCTCCTGTCCTGCGCTCTCCCTTTACTCTAACTCACCATCTTGCTTTTCTAGTCAAACCGTGAAAACTAACCAGAGAAATCAGCAGAGACGGTCCAATTGAGGCAGCATGCCATTGTAACAATTCCCCTTTGTCCGCTGAGCGGTCCGGCTCAATGCTGATTAATGAGCTGGGGTCAGAATCTCCCCAGGAGGAAGCCACCATTATCTTGGATACTGTGCTTGTGGGAATTTCTGAATGGAGCTGAAGTCAGAAAAGGCAATCAGTGTTAATCACAATGAAAGAGCACACACTCTGATATCTGAGCTCCCCTTTCCCTATGCTCTACGTTTCTCGGGGGAAACGGGAAAAATCCAGCGGAGACTAGTTAGGCCATGTTTAGTTTCTTAGCATAAGAGGCTCATGAATAAAACATCTCTTATAGTTTTTGGAAGTATTGCAGTGCTGATTTTCCAGATTGATGGAAGGGAAAGAAAAACATCCATTTTCCATAGATCATACGACAGCCAATGAGGAAAAATAGCTTCCTCAGTGTGTTCAGCCAAGAGATTTAGCTAGCTGCAGCAACTCATCCTGTGTTTATGGGGAACATTTTAGAGACTGTGGGATGTGTTTGTGATTTTGGCTTTTATTTGTTTGTGGTTAAATCTTTAAATGAGAGACTTTACAAGCTTAGGTCTTTACTGTATATATAAAGATTAAGGAAATGTATCCTTTCTCTGTTTCCTAATACCAAGCATTAAAACCTGGATAAGATGTTGTACTGATAATAAACCTGGTTGTCAGCACTACTCTGGGTTTTGTTTTGTCACACCTCCTCTCAGATGAGAGATTGAGAGCACAGTGAAACCTGGCAGAGCCTCATTAAACTGCAGCATCGAGCTTTTGCTGCCTCTGTTTTGTTAACAGCATCCTTTCCCTCATTCATCTGTTTCAGGACTCAGATTCACTTCACAGTGGCCATTGATTTCACTGCATCAAATGGTGAGTGTTTTGGTACCATCACCCTGCTCTGCTTCCATTTATCCTCTGATGTACGACTGTGGAGTTTTCCATGAATCAAAGATGGAGCTGGAGTTTTCTGTCTGCTTGTAATAGTCTATCTCTTGTCTTGTTAGACTTGTACAAAGAGTAGATAAAGCGTTATAAATGATTAGGATATGCTTTAAGAACAAGTAAAAAAAAATGTATCCTGCTCAAAATACAAGAAATAAATAGGTACTAAAGACATTATAGAGAGGCAAAACAAATTGAAAATTAGATTTAGATTTTTAATAAATACAAAGAAATAGTCTTAGTTGAAATAGCCAGTGTGGGTATTTAAAGTACTTTCTTTTATATTATGTATATTACTTTTATATATATTTCAAGCTATTTAATACTAGAACTCAATAACTTTTTGCCTTCCAACTGCCTTTTTGCCTTCATTGGATAGGACAGCTGAAGAGAGACAGGAAATGTTTAGAGCAGAGAGTGGGGGGTGACATGTAGCAAAGGGCCGAGGTCGGATTCGAACCCACAGCCGCTGTGATTAGGACCATAACCTCTGTACATGTGGTGTGCGACAAACCGCTAGACTATCGGCACTCCCACAATTTAATAACTTTTAAAAGCAAATTTTAATCAACTATATTTATCTCTTTTATTTGTAACAATGACTTATAATTACAGATTGAGCATCCCTGCCCACTTTACCATTTAGGAAATTAACATAAAGAATCAGGTCATATATTTGACTTTATTCTGAATCGGACTATTCTACTAGCTTTTTTTTTACTTTTGTTCTTTTTACGTTATTCCTTTTTTCTCTTGCTTCAGCATTATATTTTAATGATCCATCCAGAAATTTCTAAACTTTAACTTTAGCTTTTAAACACACAATATAAACGTTACATTCCAGTGTAACACTGGGATAACATCAAGCTCCATCTCTGACTCAGAACATCCAATTTAGTCTCCGTTCACACATGTTTCCCTGGCTGCAGCTGTCAGTTTGGTGTCAGTCTGAGGGTCTGCATCACTGACTCTGACTCCTCTTATCATGAAAGGAAATCCATCCCAGTCCACTTCACTTCACTACATGAACCCGTACCAGATGAATGCCTATGCCATGGCCCTGAAGGCTGTGGGAGAGATCATCCAGGACTATGACAGTGATAAGATGTTCCCTGCGCTGGGATTCGGTGCTAAGCTGCCCCCTGATGGGAGGGTCTCCCATGAGTTTCCTTTGGTGAGTGCACGATGGATTTATATATTCAGGTTGTAATTCTGCGTCAGAATTTTTCCTATAAGATGAATTGATTCTTCAGAACATGTTTGGGTTCCCAGTGGAGTTTATCACTGGGTGTGTGTGCTCTGTGTGTTTATACTCTCTGCAACATGTATGGATAAGTATGTTTTCATGTGCAATATGGATGTGTGCATTTTGAGCTGATTGCCGCTACACCTCCAACATGCATAATTCAGAGTGAATCCCATTTACCTTTTATAGTGCAAATCAAGCTGTGTGAGGCTGAAGGATTCTTAAATCAGTGTGGCTTCTCCTTGCCAGCTAATGTTCTCTGCCTGCCTCATAGTACAGCCTAATGAGGAGTCTGTCTACAGGGTAATGTCTGCATCACTCCATGTTTCCACTGAAATTAGCAAATTAAGATTCATCTCAGCGTATAATTGAAGCTTCAATCTTTCACGCTCTTGTCCTGTAAGTGTGTTTAAAAGTGAAATTATAGTCCAGGATGAACTGTTTGTCATTCATGTTTTGTTTTTTTAGAAACTTTCCTCAAAGTTAAGAATCTTTTAAACAAAAGTTGATACTTTTGGGGGTCAAGAACGCTTTCAAAACGTCACTGAGCAGAACACTTCACAGGGCCTTTCTGCCTTTTCTCTGCAAAGAAGGCACCAACTTCTAAATGTATTTCACATTTCTACTACATATATGACCCAATGTCAATACAGATTCATGTTTCAACAGGTGAAGTATCCCTTTAAGTACTCTTATTCTCATTATTAGGCATTCAAAGAGAGTACATTCACGTTAATCTAATTTTAGAAGAGAGACTGTAAACAAACCTCTTTTTCCGTACTTTATACGAAAGTCAAATGTCCTCATCATTTCTACAGATCCCAATAGGTTTAATGTTTTCCTTTGCTGCAGTGATGTAGAGGTGTACTCTGCAGTGTGTCAGTACCATAGACTGTTAATAATCATGGACGACGCCTGAGTGCTATCACCCATTGGTTTCTAAAGGGCTGTTTTGGAAGCTTCCATATTGGAAATGCTGACTCTACCAAACTTTGGGTCAACATAACAACAGGCAGAGAGCTGGAGCTGAGGCGGGCTTTGAGTCTCCTGGCAAACCGCTACACCGCAGCCGCTTGCAGTCAGATCTGTCACGCCTCTAATTTCCTGGTCTTTTGGAGCCGGCCTCAAGCAGACACTCGAGAAACCAAAGGTTTTTTTTTGCACTTTCGCATTGGCTTCATTTTTCCACTCTGGAGGTTGCAGCTTGGTCAGTACACTGTGACGTCACTGATAAGATAAAACATGCACTTTTGTTAACACCGATGACTAATGATGGTTGCTCTCGGGGGCTTCAACAGATGAATTTGAAAGTTTCAAACTGTTTTTGAGTCTTTAAGTTTATTCTCAGACACGTTGTGGTACAACTGAGACAAAGGTTGTTTACATTAGCTATTTACTGTTATGTCCCTGTTATATTCCATTCAGACTGTAATACTATATTGAATACAGTGGTTTATATTCAATTCATGTTTTGTTTTTGTTTTTCTCAGAATGGCAACATTGAGAATCCCTACTGTAATGGCATGGAGGGGATCCTCGATGCTTACCATCAAAGCCTTAAGACAGTTCAGCTGTATGGACCCACCAACTTCTCTCCTGTTGTTAATCATGTGGCGAGGTAAACGCACACACAGCTGTCCTAGTGAGCATTAAAGAGCACATGTATGCACAACCCTTTGTAAATGATCTTCCCCCTGATGCACACGTTGTTACGTTTATAAGACAGTGAGTGATGTCTTTTCTTTGAATGGAGATGAACAAATGAAAGGAACATAAACAATCAGCTTCATGCCTGAAATAAAAATAAATGGTTAGCATGCATGTGCAGGTGTCTTTCAGACTGTATGTGGAAGCCTTCAAGTTATTGTATCTAGTACATATGTATGTTTGTGTAGGTGTGGATGTGTGCATGAATACAAACTTGCACCGATGACCCTCTACAGGGTTTCCAGCAAACACTACACTATTCCTGCCTTTGAAAAAAGAAGAAGTGAATGTTTTGAAGGATGGAAACCGCAGAGAGATTTTTACAAGGCATAGATGTACACTGACCCCAAACTGTTTTTGAATTCTGGACTCAACAGTACTCCAAAGTTTTCTGTAGTCGATGAACACTCAGCAGGCTCAGTCTGGGACTTAGGTCTCAGTAATGATGATTCATGACTTTGCTTGTACTTGAATTATAATGATTCACTCTTGGCATCAACTTTAGATTAGATTTCCTGCAGAGTTAACCACAATTAAAAACGACTTCATAAGGAAATGCTCAACTTTTAACACCACATCCAGATTTGATAAACACTTGAAAAATGGTTTGTTGCACACCATTTACACTTGAATCTCATTGAATTAAAAAGGTTGTTATGCCCAATAAATAATGTCACATTATGTCTTTAAGGATTCTGGGTTGAATGCAATTGAAAACTTTATGCATTTAAACTTGTACAAATCCACTCTACTTGCCCCAAGGGTGCAGTTTAACTAAGGATGCAGTAAAACTCAAGTACTGCAAATTAGTCACTGTAGACTAGATAAAATACAATATTGGGTTTAATGCTACATTTATTATTATTATTATTATTATATGTGGTTAAATGTCTGCGGTCTGCCACACAAATGTATTCAAGCATGCTTTTATCACTAACAGGACACGCTCTTTGAATATAATGCCGACCCCTAACAGCCAAATTTAACAAATCAAAAGCGAGATTGAGGGCTGATCTCTGACCTGTCCTTGGCGCTCACGATGATCTATGATGTGTTTTCCCCTGTTTGCTCATCAAGTCAGGTCAGAAAAGTGCTAGGCAATCAATAATCCTCTGAAAGAATAAGACTGCAGCACTTGCATAAACAGTTTAATAAATTATTCATAGAGCAGCCAGTGATGGGCAATTGAAACTAGGCCACACTCTCTGTGGAGTCTCGGATGGGTTTCGTAACAGTGCATGGATAGACCTCTGAGACACGACGAGCTATACAGCAGATTTGACTGCTTTACACATCTATATAAAGCTTTTCTGTCACCCGCTGGGCAAAACGGGACTTTGTTTCTCAAGAACATGTTCTTCAATGTTTTTTTTTCCTACCTCTGACACAGAGGCTGCTGACCTGATGCTCTTAGATTTTCTGTCTGGTTGTTCAAAACAATCTCTGAGTTTGCTGTAGTCGGTAAACATGTATCTGTTTTAGTCTTCGCTTTTCTTTATAATGACCTGTCTCTGTGTCTGTGTGCTGATGACTCCTCTGTTTTAGGTATGCAGCAGCGGTGCAGGATGGCTCTCAATACTTTGTACTGCTCATCATCACTGATGGGGTCATATCAGACATGGCTCAGACCAAGGAGGCCATAGTGAATGTAAGTACTGTTCTGAAACCTCCCACAGCATGTATACCTCTCCCTCTCCCTCCCCCTCTCCCTCTCCCTCTCCCTCTCCCTCTCCCTTTACTCTGCAGGGCTCTATATTGCAGGTGCTCTAAGTTGACTGTGGCACCAGTCTTTCTGTTACTTCCAGGGGTTTATAAACTAGAGCCACTAGATTTGAGGATTTATGGGATGTTTCTGCTCCACTTGTTTCCCCCCCTGTGTTGGGGTGTTCTGTTTGTCCAATATGTTTCCTTTTTATTGAGTCCCTCAGGAGGCTGTGGGGCTCAGCTGAGATTCTCTCTCAGGTGAACAGGTTTGCTTTATTAGAGGCATGGTTCTTATCCAGCACATCGACTGCAACAGCTTTTGTTTCTCTAATGCCTTTCCTGCATTCAGCATATTAACTGGAGCTCATTTAAAGTTGCAGTATAAATGCAATGGCAAGAAATTACATCACCATCCAGGTTGGCCCTCACAGCAGCACAGAGCACTGACCCCCAGCAGACTGGGTTTAAAGGGAATTTGCGACTGTTAATCAAACCATTCGAACAGCCACACCTTCCTTTTAAGATCTTGTCTGCTGCTCTGCACTGCTCAGCCTGAAGCTGCTCTGTCCTGCTGACCACCTGACTACTCTGCCCTCAGATTAAAGGACTGAGTGACCTGCTTCACTCGAAAAAAAAAAAAAATCCTTGCAAAAGAGAAATGGGGAACTCAAATGTGGGCACATTTGGTTTCTTATTTGTGCTTTCTGATGCAGTTTTGTATTTTCTATGATATCCTAAATGACTGAAAATGGCAGATATCTATACTGGTTTTTACCAGATTGTAATGTAACGTTTATTTTACTCTTCTTGTTTTCAGTTAACCACAGCTTTGCCCTCAGTGAGTAATATGTCCACTCATCTAACTGGACAGCATTAGCGGCCAGCTTTTTGATGTTTTTCCTTTAAGCTCAAAATGTTGTATTAGGATTTTAAATAACGAAAGAGGTCTGTCTGTGTGATCTGGGAGGCACAGCTATAAATGAGTTTGTGCCCAGGTATTAGGTTAAGTCTGCTCTTACAGACTGTAGTCTGGATAGGAGGCTGGCTCAACCACTAACTTAATGGAACATGAATATTTTGTTATTTTGAGACACACAAAGAACAGCCAATGTTAATATTCTGGCCAACTCTGAACACTTACTCACTAAAATATATCATGCTGTATCCTACTATTACATTTTGTATAATAAATTATTTGAGAAGAACCGTATGTAGAAATATTTTATGATGAACTTTCTTTTTATATAAAGTTTCTCCATGTGTCTATGACTTCAATAACTTATTTCACTAATCTCACCTTTGACTTCTTCTACCCCACAGTCACGAGATATTCTTGCTGAATAGAATCAACAGAATTAATCATTCATTGATCTCGTATTACATAAATAAATGTGAATAACAGCTAACATATTAAACTGCATTGGGCTGTTAGCTTGTGGTTAGCTAACATAGCAATAATATACATAGTATGGTAAATGTTTGGATTTATGCTGGCCAAAGGTTTCTAAATGTGATTAGGGTGTTATTTATTCATCTCACCCTTTTAATTCCCCTCGTGATGTATGATCCTAAACACGACTATTTGATTTATATTTGATGCTTGAACCAAAGAAACTGGACTAGTTGAGGATATTGAGATCATGATTACTCATTGAATTGACGTCTGCATCACAAGCATTTATCAAACTTAAACACTTTAACATTCTGGACAAGAAATAAGGGAAAATTAATATGTCAAAATTGTTTAAATGCATACAAATAATAATAATTATAATACATCAATAATAATTACACATGTGGCCAAAATAGAACAACTTTGAAACATTTACCTCACAAAACAAAACCTATGGAGAAAACAAACGCTACACAGCATGCAGCACAGTAATTGTTTTATCCCAATTACCTTATTATGATTGTGGGAAGGCAAAATCGTAATTTAAATCGAAACTCTGTTAATTGCCCAGCACTACTTACCAGCATGCATTCGGGAGCATATTGGCAGTACATTAGATAATGAATAGCACATATTAATAATCTCCTTATTCCTGCTCACTGATTGTATCAAAGGAAGTTGGTGTAAATAAATAACAATCTAAATATGGTTTGCTTATAAGGCATATAGATACAGTAATAAGGAGATATTGAAGAATGCCCTTCATAAATAGTGGCAATTGTTACAAAGTTAGGTGTTGCAGAATAAAGCTCAAATAAGTGATTTGTGATGACATTAACTCTATGTAATATTTTGTATTTCTTATTAGGATTTGATGTAACTCTCTGTTGTACCAAACTCGGCCCACTTGTCTTTTTCTATTGAAATTACATCACATCACATACTGTAAGCTTAAGATGCTTTAACTTCCACCAAACTGTGACTTCAATATTGTCACAGCTAATGAGCTCATTAAGCTAGTTGCCAAAGTGTAAGCATTTTCAATATTAATATTCATCCACCATGCATCTAAACACAAAGCATCTAAATGCACAAAAAGTAAGGAAATTTGTGTTTGATAGATTATTTCTTTGTTGTAACAATGCTTCATGGCAATAAATCTTATACCGTTGGAAAGCCTGTTTATTTCCCTTTTAAATGGTTCCACGTTTGTAAGGAACATGCATTTGTGGGATAAGCCTCAGAGCTGAGTATGTAGGTTGCACCAGTGAAAACTTGCCAAATCTTCTCTGCCAATGCCAAACAGCTTATTCTGCTGTTGCTATTGACTCTTGTTTTGAGCTTCCGGTTCCCCCGGGTTTTGACAATCCGATGCCTGAGGAACCGTAGGCAGTCTTTTACAGATTTGCAGTCAAGGTTTGCAGGACGATATGGCTGACAGCTCCCTACCCAGACAATCCGAGAATGCTATGCTAATTGCTGCACCGATAGGGTAACAGCTTTGGTGGAGGCAGTGTGATGATGTGGGGCGGCATCTCCCTCACTGGAAAAATTAGGCTTGTCATTGTTGGAGGCAATCTCAATGCAGACAGATATCGAGATTAGATTCTACAACCAGTGGCAATCCCATATCTCCACAGAATGGGACCAAACTCTATCCTCCAAGTTGACAACGCTCGCCTCCAAAGAGTGGGGTTTATCAGATACTACCTCCAGAATTTGGGAGTGGAGAGGATGGAATGGCCTGCCTGCAGTCCTGACCTCAAGCCCATTGAACACTTGTGGGAGTAGCTTGGGCGTGCTGTTCATGCCAGAGTGACCAACACAACCACATTGGCTGACTTGCAACAAATGCTGGTTGAAGTATGGGAATGCCATCCCACAGCAGTGTGTGACCAGGCTGGTGACCAGCATAAGGAGGAGGTGCCAGGCTGTTGTGGCTGTGTATGGTTCTTCCTCATGCTACTGAGGCTCCTGTTTGTTAAATGAATAAATTGTAAAATTGCCAGCATGTCTTGTTTCTTCAGACTTCAATCAGCCAATCCACTAAACAACACCAAACAAGAGTCAACAGCAGAATAAGCTATTTGGCATTGGCAGAGAAGATTTGACAAGTTTTTCATGGCACAACCCACATACTCAGCTCTGCTGCTCATCCCACAATTGCATGTTCCTTACAAATGTGGCTCCATTTTAAAGGGACATAAACAGTCTTTCCAACAATACAAGATTTATTGCCAAGAAGCAATTTACTAAACACACATTTTCTTACTTTTTGTACAATGTTTATTTAATTTCCAATCATATTGTTTCTGGGTTAATGATACCTATGAGGCATAAAAAAAGTCTTTAAATTGCAGTAATTGTTATAATGAGAAAACGTTTCTGCTACTAGTGTCTGTGTATGTATTGTGTGTCTGTGTGATAACAGGAGGGACTGTGTGTTAGGACAAATTGATGGATTGAGATCCCCTGAGTGACTTTAGGGTACAGGTGAAGTAACAAATGATGTAGACTGAATAATTCAGCTTTGGATACAGAATCTGATCTGGTATTTATAGCTTTTTGCTTGTGGGGTCTTCTGCTGCTGTGAAAGGTGCCAACAGGCTGCTTGTGTTTAGTGTGAGATCAAGAGGCTATGAGGAATGAGTCTGGTGAAGGGAAAGATAGCATGAAAAGGGATGTGACATAGAAAAATGATAAACAATATGGAGATGATGGTTATCGTCTGTCTATTTTCTCCTAACTGTGAGCTGCCTCCCTGTTCAGGAGATTTTTCCTAGGAAAGCTGACCTACTTTTACCCCTGTAAGTGCACTTCAACCAGCATATATCATTCATTCATGCCAGAGTTTCTAGATTTTTTACATCAGGTCAGTGTTTGGATTCATGACAGGGAAAAAACTGAACACTGCATACTGTCCACATGAGAAGCCTGGTTGAATCTTTATTTATGAAGCTTAGGTTGTGTTAGTTTAGATAAGACACATAGCTCTTCTGTTCTCATGTTCTGACATTACTATATTAAAACTAAATGTTATCTTTACTGTTTCTCTTTTTGTGCTTTTCATAAAAAACAAACATTGATTAGTTGTGTGTACTTTTACTCACTTTCTGTTCCACATTTTGTCAAATCTGCACACTGTATGGTACTGAGATATTCTTCCCTATACTGGCTGTTGTCATAACCTGTTTGCCCCTGGGTTGAATAATGTTTTTCATATTTTCTCTCAGTCCCTGGAGGACCCAAAATATGCAACATAATGTGATGTGAAACGCAGAGAAGACACTGTTATGATGTTATATGTCCTTTCTGTTTACATTATTATATTATGTCTGATATTACGTACATGATTCAGTGTCTCTTGAGGACTGTGCTTGTAGATTAATACAGAGTTTGCAGAATGGGAAAAAATACAAACAACTGATAATGTAACCACTCTATACCCTGATGAAAACAATGATGTCATGCTCTGTAACAGCAAGTACAGTACACATGCTCTTCTAATCTGAGTGATAACTGACTTTGTATTCTTCTTTTTCATAACAGGCTGCTAAACTCCCCATGTCCATCATCATTGTAGGAGTTGGCCAAGCTGAGTTTGATGGTGAGAATAGTGACCAATCTTTTTCAGGCAGCAAAACATAGTGGACGTTTGTGGCTGGGGATTTGTGTTTTTAAAGATTCTCACTATAACAAATATAGTAAAGCTTTGGAAACGCATTGATGCACAGAAAGTCATTAAACATATTTTTTCTTTAGCTATGGTTGAGCTTGATGGTGATGACATCAGGATTTCCTCCCGGGGGAAGTTGGCAGAGAGAGACATTGTTCAGGTGAGAGGTTTCTAATGATCGTCTCATGTGCAACACGTTTTTCAAAGCTTCAATCTTTTTAAGTTAATGGGCTTCAAGTTGGCATTGTTAGTTGTTTTTCTAATAAAAAATTATGTCTTATCAGCTAAATGTCTGATTGTCTTGAGTTTATGGTTTAAAGGTATAATATGTTGAATTCTATTAGAATGTTTACATTAAAATATCTAGATTAATAAAAACGGACTAAACTTATTTTACTATATTTTTTGTTGAGTACTTACATTACCTCAAATATTTCCAACAGCTATCAAAGACAGAGATATCCTTATTTTTATAGTTGTGTCAGGATGTGTCTTGTTGTGGCGGCAGCCATGACAGAGCCGTCATGACATACACAACAAGTTAATCTTTGCCAAGGAAACACCGGATGTGACCTCAAAGTTACAAAGCACAAGAGTGTGCAGTGTCAGCGGTAATCCACGTGTACCAAACCATCAAGGTGAAGAGGGGGCTGAAGTGGAAGGTTAAGCTTTTAAATTACCAGTCCCTTATCTATGGTCATAAGCGCTGGATAATGACCAACAGAATGAGATCATGGATACATGAGGCTGAAATGAATTTCCTCAGCAGGATGACTTTACTCAGCTTTAGAGATAGAGCAAAGGAGTAGAGCTGCTACTTCTCACTGAAAGGAGCTGTTTACAGTAGAAGAACCATCTCAGTAGGATGCCTCCAGTGAGCGTCCCTTTGGATGTTTTCCAACCACATCCAACTGGGACGAGACCCCAGGAGAGCCAGAGCTCACTGGAGGTATTATATATTCCCTGCAAATGCATTAGGATTCCCTAGGAGAAGTTGGAAAACATTGCTTGGGAGAGAGATATCTGGGCTTACTTGCTGAACATGCTGCTGGCATGACCAGACCTCGGATAAGTAGAAGACGACGGATGAATTAATGAATGGCCAGACAGACCAAATAACAAGTAGATAAAGCAGATTTTTTTTTATAACTGCAATCCCTCCGCTTTATTACAGTGAATGGGAGAACTTTCTTTCCTGGGTGTCTAACAACTGCTATATAAGTAATAGCAAGCCGTAGAACGACACGTCCTGTACCACAAATGCAAACAAAGCTACATGCCGATTAGATTAAAGAACATCAAGGCCAGATTACATGGGATACATACACTTGGTTCTTTGGTCAATGGATGAGTAATGAATGAAAACCTTACAGTAGGACTTGTGTCAAGTATAAATACTAACATCATCTGCATATTGTTTGATCCAGTCCTTTTCTTCAAGTCAAGTGTAAAAGGTATTCTTGTAATTAATATATACATAAAGAATTGTTTTCATTAAGTAAAACATTTATTTTCCTTGTCACAACAGTTTGTCCCATTCAGAGACTACATGGACCGCACAGGTAACCATGTGCTAAGCATGGCACGGCTGGCAAAAGACGTTCTGGCTGAGATCCCGGACCAGCTGATCTTATACATGAAAAGCAGAGCAATTAAACCTAACCCTGTCCCACCAGCATACTCCGTCGACAACCATGCCCAGACCAACCCCGTGTGAGCCCCACAGACTGCTCTGTGTTGGGGCGGGGCAGGGGGAGGGACTGATGGGACCTTGCATCCACACCCATCATTTAGGAAAATGGAAAAAGCTTTGAGGCTAAATGAAGACATGGTGAGACTCCATTTTGTTTCTGGAGCAATGAGACCACTTAAAGGTGAATATGCCGATGATCAGGGAGGGTTTTTTCTCTCTGATTGCTGTAGGATGAAAGAGCTAAAGGAGCCTGGTGTAGGAGGAGATTTAGTTGTTCGCTGTCAAACCTGTCAAAGTGGTGATGTAATGGATAGCAAGTGAGCCAGTAGAGAGAGCCTGATTGAAGGCATAAATATATTAGATTGTGCCAGTTTGTATCATGTTTGTGATACCTTTTGGAATCGGTGTGTGTTGAACTAGGAAATCATCATGTGTATACTTATTTATGCATTTATTTATTTATTGAAGAAATAATTTATTTATTGGGGGTGGGGTGGGGGGGTGGGCTTTGAAGGTTGGGGTTAAAGTCATATTTCCCCTTCAGTTTTCCTTCTTATATTTTGTGACAAGTGTAATAAAAATCCCATTTCTACTTTGATAAGAACTGTAATCTAACAGCATGTGATAAAAGCTAATAAGCAGTTATTTCAGTGATAGATAATTTTTTGATTGCAAGCTGTTATATAGAGGACCTGCTGTGTGCCGTTGCCATACCGATTTTCCAGCATCACATCTTAAACCTATTTCTAATATTTATATATAACAGAATGCACTAATTACTTTCCAAATGAAAGCACAAAGGTTATGATGTTAATATGCTGAAAGTCATTATTCTAAAAGAAACAACAGTTACCACAAGGAGGATAATGGAAAGGAGTCCACATTAAGTTCTCAGCTCGGCTTTTTGTCTCCCACCATGAGTTTCATACAAGATGACAAGAGGAAAAATATTTATAAGAAAATGACTATACTGATATATTCAAATGTGATTATATTTATTTTAAAAACAGTATGTTTACAGAAGGAAAGATGAGTAATTCAAAGTAAATGCTTGCTTTTCCTGTTAGTATGCAGAGAGGTGAATAATACTGCATAAGCCATGCTGCCATATCTTATTCATCATCTTGCGGTTTGTGTTTTTTTCCATTATAGTCGTTGTGGTTACGGATCATTGTTTGGGATTTTTTTTACTTCTAAAAGACCCTACAAATAAACTTTGATGAGACTGATGTCAGCTTATATCCACTACTTTTTCTCTCCTTGAACACATTTGTTTCCCACAATAAAGAAAACACCAGAGCAGTCAAACATCTTTGAACAAACATCTTTTATGTTTAATGGTTTTTAATCAATCTTAAAAAATCCGACATGCACCGAACAGAAGCAGTTAAACATTTATTTTCTTAATCCCCTGAAATCGTAAGTACTATTTCATTTTTGTGTCCACTGTGTTGAACTCTCTCACATTATGGGAGTGTTAACCGAGAAAACAAAAAGTTTCAATTAAAGCACAGCAGTCCATTTTGTTGCTCGACATTGCAATACCATTTTAATACAACAGTACAATTTCATTTTGGGATTTCATTCAAACCAGTTGTTGATCTTCAAATGTGTTCGCTGTATTTTTAAATTACTGTGTACAGAGTAACAGCCATTGAGGCCCAGGTGTGCAAATCTTAATTTAACTCTTTATGAAGGCCATCTTTTTCATTTGTAGGTACTCAGTCACTCACTATCTCGATCCGAATGTGCCTAGAATATGGAAACATATCCAAATTCAGTTACCCAGGTGTTATTCTGCCAGCAGCAGCAGGTCTCACATTGAAGATACACAGAAAGAAAAGTGTTGCAAGATTAGGACTTTTACAGCTGCAGTGGCTGATACTCGCTCTCTCTACCAGTGTCTGTACTTTTTATACTTCACTCATAATCTTTGAAATAATGACAATGAATAGTGTCACTCAGCCTTGTTGTACAATATTCAAAGTCAAGACTTGTTTACAATTCAGCTATGGCTATTTGCATTGTCTCAAGGAAAAAGTGTCACATGCATTGTTAAGAAGTGAGTTGATCTGCATCGTCTTTTTTTGTACTTACAGCCCTTCATGGAACATCACAGCAAGGCTAATGTTTACAAAGATGTGTCATGTTGTTCTCTGAGAATGTGAAAGCCTGATCTTCTGTTAGAGCAAACGCGTTTACACGATTTTTGTTGCTTCACCATCTTTTTGGCCGTTTAATGTTTACCGGCTAGCATAGCATAGCATAGCATAGCATAGGAAGCACCTTTCTTGTTTTTATTCCAATGGTTTATTCTGATGATTTATTATTTTTATTATTTAATTTTTAATCTCTGTAGCACTTTGAGATTTAAAAAAAATAATCTGAAGTGCATTACAAATAAAATGTATTATTATTATTATTATTATTATTATTATTATTATTATTATAGCAGAGCAGAGCAGGCAGTCTGATGGTTCTTCAGAATCTCAGCTTAGAGGCAGAACACTCCTTCTGTTACAGGCCCTGATCCATATTTGGCTTTTTGTTAGACTTTTAACATTGAATTAGTGATGACATATCTCTCTCTCGGAGCACAAAACACATTTGAATCTGCAGCCAAATTCACTTGTTTACCAGAAGTGAAATGAGGCCATTGAGTTTATTTATAAAACACATAAATACCAGAATACCTCAAACGAAAGAAAAAGCCATTCAAACCAAAATAAATAGTGAATAAATAAAAATGAATTCATTTGTTGCAAAATATAGTTATTAATTATTATGAATTAATAAGTTCAATTTGTCATATATTTAATTTAAAAGTATAAAATTGTTTTCCCTCTAACCTTTAAAAAGCAATGAAAAGTGACTCTACTCAGTATGAAAGGTCCTTCTTTTGGCAGGTTTGTGACTTCACTCACGTATTGCGATAGCGTGAAGAGAAGAAATTATAACATGATATATAGTTGGAGCTGTATGTTTTGGGCACTCAACATATTTATATAATTAATCTAAATCAGCTCCTCTGGCTGCTCGAAGTTCATAAAAACCTTCTTTTTTTCTCTACAGGGAAATCAAAATCAACCCCCCTCAGTTATAAATAAATAATACATTTAAAAATGAGCACAATTTTGACTCTTATGCAATTATGAACCATCAAATTATTTGGAAAAAAAAGGGCAGCCATAAAGATGTCTTTCCAGCAAGACAGTTACTTATTTCATTGTCTCCGTGGAAATGGCTTGAATTATTCCTTCAGTTCAATTTCATCTGAGGCTGAACACTAATTATGTACATAAGCCCCATATAAAGGATATTCTGTGCCAAACTGTGTTCCACATTTGGTGAACTTGGCCTCAATGTGCATGCCAAATGGCAGGAAGTTTGATATTCTGCCTTTATTTCACTATAAGTAAACCAGTCATGTGCATCGTTTGTTACTTGGGATGTTATTTGGGTTAAAAAAAAAAACAACCTCTAGCATGTTTCATGTCTGCTTCCTTTCCAATGGGTTCCTATGAGACACATACTGTATGGGTTCTTCTCTCCACTACTCCTGTTTTATCCCAGGTTGTTTACATACCTCTCTTGGTCTCTGACTTGCATGCTGAAAATTTTCCAAACCAGGTGTTGGACATGATATTGTCGTCACGTGGTTTGTGAAATGCTTTGTAATGGATTGCCTTAACTGAGAATTAATAAAATATTGAATACTTGGCAGAATGCAATTTTTTGAGTGTCTGTTTGCTGGAGATAAAATGTGTTGTTTAAAACAGCAACTATCACCATTCAGATTCAAGAGTGTACTCCTTAAGAAGTGTCTCCCTCTTTTGCTATTAAAACATTTTTATTTTCTCTTGCAACATTTCTCCTACAGTACCCACAATGCAACTTCACCATGAGTGAATTAATTTGATTTGAGGTAGCTCCTCTTGTCCAATCCGTTACCTGTAGAGAGTGACAGTTTCTAAGCGGGTAACGAGATCACACCTTCACGTCCCTTTTTGATAAAAGCACTAATTTCTTAGGTAAACATGCATTTTGAAAATAGGTTTTATATTAAGAATTCATCATCATGGTTAGCAGTGTTGTCAGTTTTGTTTCCTCTTGAAATGAAACCCTGATATTACTTTTTCCGACCTGTTTTAGTAATTTAGTCTTCAAAATGCACATTTTACGCACTAGATCCTTTAAAAATAAATAAATCTGATTTCTATGAATATCTTAAGTTTCATATGAATAAGGCAAGCTGCAGATAACTTTTAGCATTTGTAGCGGTCATGTTTTGAAATTGCCTCTTCAGAAATTTCTAAAGCTTTACTTTTGGGCTTTTTATGCGTTTATTTGAGAGAGAGGACAGTGAATGTAATCAGAAATCAGGGACAGAGAGAGAGAGAGAGTGGGGAATGACATGCAGGTCAGATATGAACCTGGGCCACCTCCTTTGAGGATAACAGCCTCCGCACTAACCACAAGAGCGCCAGCGCCCCGAGATTTACCTTAATGCTCATTAGCATGCAGTGTTTAAAAACACACATCATGCGTTTGAATTTGGCTCATTCAATCTTTATTGATTTGGTAATCTCTAAAATCCATCCTGCTTCCAACTGGGAAGAAAACTAAGTAGAGGATAGTGTTGAAAATTGAACTTGCTGCTGAATTCATCCTGGACAATATAATTCTCATGTAGTTAGATCGTTAAAATGTAGAGATGGTTTTCTTTGTTTCTGGTTTTATAGACTTAAAAGTCAGTCTCTAAAGTGTCTTATCTGCTCACAATCGTTGCTCAGCCTCTGAATTCATGTTACTACTTTATTTTTTAAATAAATCCATCACAGTTCGTTCTTTAATTAAAAAAGCTGCTGTCATGAGATTTTAGTGCAGCTTTTTAACAAAATGGTTGATTTGTGTCTCCACATCTATCCCGCTGAGAGACACTGGAGTCCAATCAGCAATGAGCGCTGTCCTAACACAGAATCTGTTCTTGTAGAAATGTGTTTTTCTCTCCCTAATGAGATGCACTGCTGACGAATCAACATGTCCACCTGGGGAGAGAGAGACAGCAGCTGGAGCCATAAATTAGCAGCCTGAGATCGAGCCAACACCTCCCTGTCCCACCCACTGACTGCTACAACAATAAGCACCAAGGGGCATCCAGGAAGAAAATCAACAGCTAATGGTATAGAATTATAACCTACTTATAGATAACATTTCACTTGTACACTATGCGAAAATCATTCACAAGAGATTTCTGCTCACAACTAATTACAACAATTAGTCTGAGCTTCTGGCAGACGACATACTATGAGCCAAAAGGGAGTTGTGGCAAAGTACTTAAAGGAATAGTTATTTTATCTGGAAATTGCACTTACAGCATTTGGTCAAGAAAAACATGTAAAGACCTCACCTGTTAAATCTCTGTGCTTATTACCAAGCTACAGCCAGAAGTTGCGTAATCAGCTTAGCTTAGCACAAAGATTTGCAACAGTGAAACAGCTGGATCAGCTAGCATCGCTAATGCTCACTGATTGACATATTATATCTCCTTTATTTAATCCACACACAAGTTTGAAAAAATGGTTAGCTGTGGTTTTTCAGTGGTTTTATCGAAATCAGGCGGCTGTGGCTCAGATGGTAGAGTCTCTTCAGAGGTTCGATCCCCAGCTCCTGCAGCCAGATGTCCTTGGGCAAGACACTTAACCCCTAGGTGCTCCCACTGCTTGGTCTGAGGTGTATGAATGTGCATGAATGGGATTAGTTTTTCTGATGATCACTTCATAAAACAAGCAGCCAATACCCTCAGTGTGTGAAGGGGTGTTGATGGGTAGGTGTGACCTGTGGAGTGTAAAAGCGCTTTCAGTAGTCAGAAGACTAGAAAAGCGCTATACAAGCTCAAGTCCATTTACAATTTGCCAGATATTTTTCTGTAGTGCTGACGTCACCATCAGAGACTCCTTTCATCAGTTGTGCCTAGCTAGACTATCCATGCTACATATTTTTCCAACAAATATGAGAATTGAACTCCACAAAGGAAAATAGGTAACTACAGTTACAGTTGGAAACATGGTAAATTATAAATTGTCTTATCCTACTCTCTTATTTTATAATCTATGTTTAAGAATAATCCAACTTCATCCTTCAAAGAGCTGAATAAGAAATACAACTCATGTCACATCATCTGAATTATTCACAGCTACTTGCAACATTTCATTTGGCAGAGAAACACAAACAAGTGTATTTCTTTGACGACACAAACTATGTGTGTGTTTGTGACGTCTCTGTCTCCTGCCCAAGGACTACAGATGTAAATGAGCTCATAGCTAAAACTGGTGTAGCTTGGTAGCTGTGCACTGTCCCTGTTAAAATAAACAAATAAAACAAACAAATATATAAATAATCTGGGTCCTCTGTCAGGTTGATCAACAACCCCCCTGGACTCAGTGTCTGTTTTTAATCTGTTCAACAGAGGACGAAGGTGTGCACAAAGTATTTCCACTCTAATCAGAGATCAGACTGGACTGCGGTTTCTGTATTGACCTGGAAACCAACCAGAAGCAGATCTACTGGTGTGACACAGCACTGCCAGTGCTGCCCAATTAAAACAGAATCTAGCTTTTTCCTACAGTAGCAGCAAAGTGAGCTGTTTCAAGTCTGACAGTGGGTGGAACAATTTCCACCAATTAACACACCTCAGATCAATAGGAAATATAAAACAGCTTCTTTTCAGGTTTTGAGTTAGAAGACAAGACTGTTATTGAACTAACCACCACAGCTCCTTCCCTCTCTGCTTCTCAAAATGAACTCATTTTAACTTGAAGCAACAACACAGCTCTCACTCAGCATCACAAATACACCTACCTCCACAATTCACCAACTGCACTTGTATTGGCTATAAATCACTATTAATCCACCAATGAAGACAGATATTAGAGGAATGAGAGAATTTACAGTGTGCAGCTATGGAGCCAGAATGGAGCAGTGGGTGGTTTCATATTACAGACCATATAAGATCATGTGTGGGGGATTTGTCAGCTGGGATCACTGTTCATGCAGAAATAATGATGATCAATCATGTTGATTATTTTGTCAGAGTCACTAAAAGGGAAAACAAATCTGGCACATATTTTCACCTGTTCATTTTATATTTGAACTAAAGGACACAACAAGACACTTTAGAGTATATTGGTATTAAAAAGTCATTATGCTGGACTGCACTGATAATGAATCAGAACCAGAAATTCTTTATCTATCCCATGGGGAAATTTGGTTGTTACCGTTGTTCTTAGAAAAAGAGGTAGTTATACACACATCACTTAGGTGCAGGGCAGTGCAAAAACTGGTTTCGACCAGAGGTGTTCTTCAGGTGATAATTTGCTCTTACAAAATACAACAAAGCAGTAGGAATCATAGAAATAATTTAATATGTAAAAATAAAATAGAATAGAGATAAGAAAATAAGTAATAAGTACCAAGTAAGATAAGATAATAAGCTATGTACAAAGCGCAGTGACTTAAAGATAAAAACAATATTTAACGTTATGAATATACACAATGAGCTGTGTTAAACAGATTTTGCACGGTGTATTAATAAGGCTCATTATGAACAAAATTTGGACCGGTTTGCAGACAGATTGCAACATTGGACAGATTGCACAGTTTATAATGCACATATGATACAATCCACTAATTAAGAAGAGAGAGTGTGATACCTTTTATATGATAGCTCTGACTTCTCAGAGGGGGGTCCAGTGTGCTGAATATCACATCGTGCCACAGTGAGCCTTATTTACTTTTTGTTGCATGCAGGATCAGCCTTTGCACATAAAAATTCAATCTCATGGACTCAAAGAACACAGAGATTGAAAATGTCAGTGGTAATTTGGAGATTTATGATTTATGATTCGACATGCCGGTATCAAACAGGAGGACACTGAGAAGGTAAATAACATTCTGACTCAAGTAAACTGCATGCTTATACAGTTTCTTTTGAATGACATTAAACACACCCCTGCATCAACTACTTGGGGAATTATTGTAAGCTTTAACGAGGTTCTGATTAATTAATCGTTGGCTCAACACCATTAACCTTACTTATGGGTTTCGCTACATAATCTCTTCAAAATCAGATCATGTTTTTATTTTATTTCATAAAATACCGTTATTAGAATCCAAATACTTTCATTTTCGATTAACCTAATTTTGTTTTGAAATGAATCAAACCTGCACTAGATCATTGCTACATGTGTAAATGGATTATTATCTGTCTTTTTTTAAGGTTTTAAATGGCATGATTAAATAATGTCATCATGTCGGTAGGAGCAATAAATCAGAAAACTTAGGTCACACCTACCCATTCAAACCACATTTACACACTGATGGTATAGGCTGCTTTGTAAAGTGTCCAGCAGATGTAACTAATGCCATTCATTACTTCTTTACATGCACTTTGTGAGTAGGTGACATACACTGTAAGATTTTTTTCTCATAGTCCACTGCACAGCTCCTACATTGCACCTTTTGTACATTTTGTGTTTTTTTATATTTTATATTTTATATTTTATATTTTATATTTTATATTTTTAAATTCTATTTTATATATGTAATAGCTTCTTATACTGTATTATTTAAGTTGTTGCTAGTTCTGCTTTATTTCCTTGTTAATTGTTTAGCACCAATACACCAAGTCAAATTCCTTGTATGTGTAAATGTACTTGGCAATAAAACCATATAATAAAATCCTGATTCTGATTCTGATTCTGATTCTGATTCATACACATTCATAAGCCACAGATGAAGCAGTGGGAGCAGCTAGGGGTTAAGTGTCTTGCCCAAGGACACATGTGGCTACAGGAGCTGGGGATTGAACCCCCGACCTTCCAGTTGGAAGACGACTGACTCTACCAATTGAGCCCCAACCAAGAGCTACCTAAAACTGTCTGAAAAACTATTTCAGCCAAAAAAAACCTCATGTTTGTATCATTTAAAATATTTGTTGCAACACAGTTTTTGTTTCTAGTCTAGGCTCCTACCTAACACCCCGGTTGGAGCCGACAGGTGGATACTGGTGGTGTGGCTGAGCGAGAGTACATTTCTGCTGCAGGTCAGAGCTGGCAATCAGTGAGAAATCTTGCAGCTTAAATAAACCATTACTTGGAAGGAGGTGTTGTCAGGTGGTTGTTGAGAATGAGACATGTCAAGTGTGAAATCAGTGCAGTTAGTGCAAACTAGCTCGCAGGTGTTGCCTCATATACAAGACAACTTTGTTGCTTTAAACATAAACAAAGGCTCTTTGGGTCTGCATGAAGAAAATAACTTTTTCATTACATTACAGTTTTGACTGGCAGTAAAAAATAACTATAAAGAGGGTTCATTTTGCTGATGGACTTCACTTCATGCTTCACAGAGGAAATAGCGTTGAATTGAAAAGTAATAGGCTTTTGGTTTAGCTCATTTATGAGAGCACACATGCTGTGGACTGCTCTTTTGTAATATCAAATAACATAGAGTCAGGTCTTTCACCTGCTTTTTGTAAAGTGTCTCCAGACAACACTTGTTATGAATTGACTCTATACAAATAAAGATTGATTGATGATTGATTTACTCTGGCACTCAGCTCCCTTAGTACATATCATCCCCACTTTCCAAAAAAGAGGCCAAAAAGAGAAGAAATTAAGGAGTATTGGGAAAGACAATGATAAAAGTTCCCACCCTGCTCTCAGAGTCAACAGCCCCATCTGCTCTGCAAAAAAGGGTCAAATTGAAAAAACTAAACAAAAACCATTTCTGCAAGGGATTGCAGTAATGCCCCTGCAGTCCCTCAGAAGTGTAAGACAGCCACAGTTATTCAATCTCATGCAAATCAAAGTGTGTTACATGTCCGAGTGCTGATGCAGCCAGCAGCCATAAACCATTCAAGCAGTGTGACAGTTCCCTGGTTGAAGCTATTTAGGAGTAAACAGTAAGTGAAACCCAAGTCTGCCTTTACCAGCACATCATGAAGAAAATAGAAAATATAAATATGTTAAATGAGGAGGTAGTTTAGTGCAGTACTCAGAAACTTCTCTCTCTGCATGTGTTTACTATCTAGTTACCCTATCTGTGATGATGAGCCAGAAAGGTAATATCCGAGGCTGCAGGATGAAAAGAACAGGATGGATAAAAAGGAAAATAATGAAGGGAGTGGGTGATGAAGGAGAGGAAAAGCAGTGGTGACTAAGATTAATAAGAGGAGCATCGAAGAGCAGAAATTCTGGCAGGTGGAGGGAAAACAGAAAGAGATGGTGGGAGGCTTGAACGAGGAGAAAAGCAGATTAGAGAGAGAACAAAGGGGGGAGACAGAGCGGAGCGAGAGGGAGAGACAGCATGAGGAGTACAGTAAGAAAAAGGCGGGGAAGACCGAGGAAAACACTGTGAGTCATCCACAAGCAGAAAGCCAGCAGAGACCCCCTCCTCAGGTCTTGTGGGATATCAACAAAGAGTGAGTGATGAATGACTGCTCCTTGGATGCAGAGGAAATAGAGAGAAAAAAAAAAATATTTCATGGGTGCCTGATTGAGGCTCTTTTGATGTGAAGGAACGTGATGAATGAGTTGCAGAGTACACATCAGCATTATCGCTTGTTGTGATGCTTTAAAAGCTTCATGCATGCAGAAATCTGGAATCATCTAATGATTGATTCCAGTTCGACTCTAAGCATTGAGAAGAACTCCAAGTTTTTAATGATGGTTTGTGGTAGAGAAGATTTATTCTTTGAAAGTCACAAAGCAACTGCTATATTCCCCCAATAATTGCCTTTTTAACGCCTACTCCCCCAAATCCTTCTTTCTGTCTTCTCTCAAGATGTTTTGTGACTGCAGTGCTCATCCCTCTTGCACCTGCTTGTGTATTTGCTCCCTAAGAAGAGACACACACACACACACACACACACACACACACACACACACACACACACACACACACACACACACTTACATAATTGCTGTGTGTGTTTTTCAGCACACACTAGAAGAGGCAGAAATAGCTCTAGACTGTGAGCAAAAAGATAACTGCTGCTATGTGAGTGTGACACAGCTTGTCTAAGTCTGGAGAGAAACCACTACAAAGTGCAGAGAACCAGTCACTTTCTTATTGTCTTTCCAAATCTGCTTAAAGCCTTGCTCTGCTCTTTTTTATATTTCATATATGTAGGCAGCTCTGAGCTGCAGCTCCTCTCTCAGAAATTCACTGTCTTTGAAGAACCCTTAAAAACCGACACACTCAGCGTTTTTAGACATTAAAGTAGAATTGCACTGTTTTAAACTGAGGCCTGAGTTTAATGGCCGTTCTGTTGCTAGTAGGTATCACCTTCAGGAAAGTCCTTGTTCCAACCTTGTTTTTTTGTGAAGAAAGTGCATTCATTTGGAATATTTTCTTGCCCTTCTCTCTCCACTTAAAGATAGATCTGAAAAATTGCTCCAGGCTACAATATTTTATGATGATTTCTATTCAGACAATGTAATGGAGTTCACTGGGTGCTGTCCATGGTGCTAAATAAAGCCACATTCATAGAAAGGTTGTTTAAGACTGTACAGATTCCCACAAGTATTTACGGTTGTTGAGGAAATATAAAGATACATTTTTTCAGTTAAAACATCATCACCTCCGGTCACAACTAAGCTATAAAATACTACATTGCAAGCAAACATCCTACAATTCTTAACTTTTACTGATGGAAACCAGCAACATGAAAATCAGAATCCACAACTTTTAAAAGTTCTCGGCAGCTGAAAGGCCTGGGTTATTATTACTGATGGATAATCCATATCAATCCATATGCAATCCATATGTAGCATTAATGAGCATAATCTTTCATTTAGATTCATAATTATGATTCATGATTATAATTATCTGTGACCACGCCACGACAAGTCACACTTACTCAACATACATGAAACACAGATGCAGATATTCAGTAAGATCAAGTCTTACAATAACAAGGCAGCGACAATAAACCTGATGAGTGGATTGATCTTTCACTGGCATGCAGACGGTCATAACCATCACAATAGTGAAGTAACAGAAAAAAAAAAAAGATCGACAATGTTTGTCAAAGTGTAGATAAATGGAAATTTTAAATAATATGTATACATAATTTTATAGATAAACACGAATAAGCCTTTATGTAATCAGTTGGGTCTTAGCATGTTTCATATATTTGTTAAAACCACTGATGATTAATTTTTATATTCAGGTCTGGTGAATGTTCAGCTGTGATTCTAGAGTTTGGGGCCCCAGGCAAATAACCATCATGTTACAAATATTCTTACACCAACAATAGAATGAATAAATGTTCTTATTTCAAAAGTTGACCACACCACCATAATGTAATTTTACAGAGGTTTTGTTATTTAAGTGCCCCCCCCCCCCCTCCACCTCCCCATGGTTGAAGCTGGATTTGCAGCACTCAGTCATTTACTATTATCTGCTCGACTCTAAGCGTTCTTTATCCTCTGTATTTACACTCACACAGTCACACATGATAAGACATCTCTTCATTTCCGTTTCCACAGCCAGGGAGAGTGCTTTCTGAAGGGGCCTCCTTAGTAAGACCTCTTACTGTCATTTCAAACTCTGCACATTTTAAACCACTGCTGTGGTTCAGAGTTTGTCAGCTCTTGGGGGGGCCCCCACTCGCCTGTGGCCCAGAGCAGTTGCCTGCCTTGCCTGTTGACAAGCTGCGCCTCTGCTGCTTTTTACGGAAGTGTCCATCAGTATATAAGTAATGGCAGGTCTGAGGATTAAACCCCCGACCTTCTGTTTGAGAGACGTCCAACTCTACCACTGAGTCACAAAAGCTGCACCAATCACTGTAAGAAGAAAATCTTGTCTGACCATCAAACAAAGTTTCGGTGTGCGATATAGTCACTGTGCTGTGTTGAAAACTTCTGAAAGATTCTACAAAGGTCACTCCGTTTAGTCTATCAATGAAGGGTACTTCGGCATTTGTCATGTGAAAATTCAAAGTTATGGCGGGATAGAAGTGATAATGATGACTGATCCCATTCCCTTTAAAGTTGACAGTGATCCATAGAGAGGTCATCGTAAATTCCAGACTCAAATCACAAAGAAATTATAAGCAGATTTTGTTCCTGTCAGGTAAAAAAAAGGCTATACAAGCTGTTATACAACAGGAACTTCTTCAACCTTGACAGAAGTTCAGTGCGCCTTCCTGTAACATGCTTTTACTCTTTTAGTTGTGGGTCCTCAGGGAAGGCACATTTTAGTCCCTAGTTACAGCTGAACAATGTTTTGAAGAGTTATGCTGGAACTGAGCTATGAAATACACAGCAGGATTTTTTTCCTTTTTTTTTTCTACAGCACAAGAGGAAAACTACACACTGTAATCCTGGGTTACCTGTTTGTCATAATGCTCAACCAAGCCATCAATTCTTTGGGTAAAATTGTAATCTATGGTAAATAATTAGACCTCCACCAATAATAGAAATGTGCACTTGAGGGTCGAGATGAAATGCATTAGTAACATCGTTCTCAAGCAGTCCTACTTGGAAAAAAAAGGTCTGGGTTTGCAGGTAGCAGCATCTTCATGATTTCCACTTTGAAGTAATGGTGTGTGTGAGGAATCCATTACTTTAGCCCTATAACCAGCTGTGATGCTTGTGGGGGTATGTGACACTCCATTTCCTTTCATTTCCTGCCCTCACTGCCAAGCCCTCATTCTCTCAGAGTGTCTGGCGTAAAAAAAAAATTAAGAAAATGCATTTTCCTCCCAAATTATGGGTTTCTTTTTTTAGGTCAAAAACATGTTTTCTGATTTTGGGATACAAGTGCTCTGCCTTAAAATAGCATGTGATGCTGCAGAGGAGGAAAAAAAAGGCAAACTGATGTAAAATTTGCAGAGATCTTAATGCAAATTCAATCTCGGGCGTTGTCTCGTCCTGATTACAATTCAAGCAATCTCAGGAGTCTGCCCCCCCCTCCCTGCTGTCAGGAGAGATTACATCTGACTATAATTTAAGGCACAGCCTCAGGACACCAAAGGAATCCATTGTTTTGTTCCTTTTGTCTGATTACCTGGAGTCTCTTTAGATCAGGTTAAGTCCTGCTCTGGTGTAGGAAGGCAGAGCATCTCGCCTGCTTTAACCTCTGCCTTACATTTCATCATGTTGTCTGACAATAAATTCCTGCTCATCCTGCTTTCTTTTAAATGTTGCTGATTGTCTAGTTTCTTTTGTAGGTCATATAGAGGCATCAATATTTATTTTTTAGGCTATATCATAACCAGTTAAAAACTCCTCACAGGGGGCTTCATTTGGATTCTATAAATGACTTTCTTCACAATAATTCTCAGATGCTTTTTTACTCGGAATGGGCTATTTTTACTTTCATTATTACTTTATTTCATTTTACTTTAGTAATGGTTTGGAATACTTCCTCTCACTAATCTTCGTCACATGCGGTTGCCTGTGAGCCAATGACTGATTGTTAATCCCAGACCTCCTTTCTCTCACATGCAGGGAAACTCCATACAGGAGCCGCTTGTTCATCCTTTATAAAGCTCAGGAGGAGGCTCCTGCTGGCTTCTCATGTCAACCTAGCAACCCACTGATGGAGACTTTGTCTCGTGTCAGCGTGATGCCTCTGAGGTCTCTGAACTTCACACTGAGCTGACTTCTCTATCTAGCACATTTTGAAGCGCAGACTAATGGGACGTGTAAAGATCAGGGCCAACTGGATCGATAGTGTCGTTTGTTTGGAGCTATTACACTGCTTACTCTGTTCCATGGAGGTGATGAGGTGTATAACAGCAAGTAAGTGAGTCATAGTTAGCCCTCAGCAAGGCTATTGCAGAGTTCAGTTTATGGGGGCTAAAATGACAGCTGGTGCTGCTCTGTGGTTTGCCATTGCATACATGGTAAGACATTGTACTCACACCAACACTATTTGTACTATTGTGGCAACAATGGGACGTTTGAGAGTGGAGCCATTACTGCATAGTTTGCTGTAAACTATCAAACTATAAATGCTTTTTTTCTTTATTTTAACACATAAATCAGTCACGCTGCAGAAACCTAACCCCTTAATGAAGTGACAAGCAGGGCATGCAAGAATGAGTTTCCAACACACTACTGCCATCTTAGGGGAAATAATAGCACTGCAAGAGGAAAATAGATTACAATTCAGTAGCTTGTACAGCCAAATTTCTGTCCAAAATCAAGACGAATTCTTCAATATATGGCAAAAAGAGTGAATTTGATATAGAATGCCACTGTGATTCATATGCTACTATAAGGGAAATGTATCAAGGAAACCATTCACACAAACGGCCTGTATTCAACACCAATGAAACACTTAGTTATATTAAACTTCACTTGTAAACACCCATAGAAAAGGTTTATAACCTGTGTATTACATTTTAGTCACACACATCTAATTGTGGATTAAAGATGACACCACTGGTTTATTATTTGAGTGATAAAAACTTTAGAATGAAAAATAGCAGCTAATCTTAAGATTTGGCAATTTTTGGGAACAACTATAAATAAAACACCCATTAAACAATTGTAGGAATACAAGCTGAAGTGGTTGGATTATTAAATAGACATGTAAATATATATACTTCAACTGTTAATTTGACAAGTTGCTCAAATGAATGAAAGAGAGAAAATGTTTTAAAAGATGCTGCGATTCATTTCAGATTCATTTATGTGAAGTTGAGGACACAGAAAGAGACGACACTTCAACAATAACCGTATAACTTTATTTACACAGTAACTTTTCAAACATTTGCTTTACAGTTTAGACAATCACAGAAGTTTGTTTAACAATAATTTACAGTTCCTGTATGTGAAAAAGACTGGTCTGGTATTTGGCGCAAGAAGCTCTGTAATCAAGCATTTACACACTTTATCTTAGCATTTCAGCCACAAATTACACATAGACATTTGTCTTTGAAAGTATTCCAAACTTCACAGTGAATCATTTTCAACCACTGAAGGCTCAAGACCAAAAAGTGACAATTTATTTTTAAAGAAAAGTTGGCTTTAAGAACAAAGAACATAAAAATAGCACTTAGCTTACTCTTGTGGAAATCTAATTGAACAAACATGAATTACAAACAACTGTAAACTGTAGCTCAGCCACTCACTAAGAGCAATAGAACTGAAAATGTGTTTTAATCACAGAAAACCTAACCTGCTTACACATCAAAGGTGAAGCCACCATAGTGAAAGAGGACAAAGGTTCAAACATCACCTGACAGGCCAACTTCAAGGAGAATCCTGTAACCTTTTGATCACGTCTACTGCTTCACATGCAAGGCCGTCCAGAAGAATTGGAGGCACCAGAAGAAAAAAAAAAATAACTAGGAAGGTATCAAATAAAAACACATTACTAGACTTAAAGTGCTTACTTTACACACAAACACACACAAAACAAAAAAGGCCTCTTAGGCAAGGCAACAACTTCAACGTTAGATCACATTAGGCTCCGTGAGGTCATCATCATTTTCATCATACACAGGAGAGAGGGGAAACTGTTGCACAAAGCTCAGTGGTAGGAGGCCACAGGCCTGAAAGTCCTCCTCTGTAAAATGGAGATCCTTTAAAATACTTTTTTCAAGCTCCTCAATGTACTCCTGCTGCACCTCAGTCATTGAGCTCCATGATGTGCAGGAACTGTTATCCTGGCTTCTTTTCAGTGGAGTCTCGCTGCCATTCTGACCACCTGAATGTTTATTGTGCTTACTCGAATAATTGTGGTTTGACATGATGTTGTCGTCCTGATCAGTTTCTTCTCTACTGTGCTGACTCGCGCTAGAGCCATCTGAAAAAGTGTGCTTACTTTGAGCATCATGTCTTTTATACGGACTGTAGAAGTTTTCATTTAACTCAGTGTCTTTGGTTTTTCTCGTGGTCTGGACAGGCTTCAAGCAGGCCTTCTTGTTAGTCGGGCTCATGTTAGCATGTGTGAGTTTGCAGAGTGTCACAGACTCTGCCGCCATCATCTCCTCAGACACTGTCTCGACGATGTTGAGGCTCCACATGTCCCCTGCCCCTCTTGTGTCTTTGTAAGGAGGGACTTTTTCATTCAGGTCAATGAGGATACAGTCATATTCATTTTCACTGATTTCTGTGTCCATCTCCTCCTCCGATGCATCCTGCTCCAAGCTCTCTGCCTGCCAGGCTTCTGCACAGGAATTCCTGAAACCCCTTACAGGAGAATCAAATATCACCCCTTTGGGAACGAGAGGTTTGAAATGTCTGCGATGAAGGCTGGTGTAGGCTGAGGAGCTGAGTGTGCTCTCTGGCTGTCTCATCATGTAGTGTTGGACTGACTCTGGCACCAGGATTTCATGGCGCTTCTTGCTGGGCAGTAAAGCAGAGATACTTTCAGGTATATAGTTTCTTGTAATGGGTATAATGGAGGTAGGTTTAAGTGCTGAGACAAAGTCCTCAAGCTCTTGGTAAGAGGAGTGGTCGGAGTAGGGAACCACATGGACATCGGGATGAAAAGAGACCAGGGGCCTGCTGCTGGGTAAGATGGCCAAAGTGGGATGTTCTTTATTCCACTCATGCAAAGCTGCAGAGCAGATCGCTGACTGTGCCACGACACGGATACGACCGGCTCCGGTATCAGTGGTGAAAACGTCAGGCAGCTCTAGGGCTTTCAGGGTCTCCATCCTCTCAAAGCTCACTTCGATCCAGGTTTTGAACTCCATGGCCAAATCTAGGAGCAGGGACTCCTTACCCAGCGCATACAGGCCTGCAAGAGAATGCAAAAGAGCATGATAGCTGGTATTTTAGCTGCCTCAGGTGAGTGCATTGAGCAAAAGCAAAGCCACTGGAATAAGCCTTTTATGTAGAGGAAGCACTAGAAATAAGTAAGTATGTTATAATAATTAAGGCAGAATAAAACAACAACATGATAACAAATAATGCAAGGCAGTAATTACTTTTCAAAATGATCATTTCCATTGTGAAAGTGGACATTTACACGCTGCCAAAAATAGGTACATGTACACGAGGCATGTCATAACTGTCAAAATAATATCACCTATGACGACATTGTGGTTGGGATGGCTGCGGATGATCTCTTTGATATGTTGAGTGGCTCGCTGTCTAGAGGGTAGGGTCCGATTGGGGTCACAATTGGTGTTGTCCAGGTACAGGACGTCTATAGTGATGTTGGTCCTCAAGCACGGCTCACGCAACATGGAGGGAGTATATCTGAAGTCACCTAAAATAAAAAATGTGTCAGTAATAAGGCTAAGGGAAAATAATATCAAAATAATAATAACACAACCTACAGTTGAAGATGTATTTACAAAATCCAGCAATCAACATATAAAGTGTTCTGCCCATGCATTGAGATACTGACCAGTGTACAGTATGGAGCCAAAGTAGCCCTCGAAGAGAAACATGACAGCTCCTGGACAGTGGTTGGCGTCTAACAGTGTGACTGTCAGTCTCTCCTTGCTGATGTCATCCAGAGGCAGCATGTGTGGCTCCCCCAGCTCTAAAGGATGAATCCACTGTTCTTTTACCTTAGCAGAAATAGAAATGATCAGACAACATCACAAAATGACGTGTTCTTTATCTACTTATTCTAGTTTCCTGGTGAAACCCCAGTCGAAGACAGAAACTCTTATCTCCACCATAATATAAACATCCAATAAATACTGATTGTAGAAACTAAAGCAAACTGACCCGATCTAGTGGCTCTGCTTTGTCCCACACCAAACCGATGCTTCATGTTGGGTTTTTTTTAATGGAATTGTATCGTACAACTAATAAAACAATGTCCAAATCATATATGCATTTAAGGCCCAACCTGTACATGTAATGTGAACCACTATCCAATTTACAATATTTTACAATGTAAAAAAGCATTGCAACATATATTGAGTAATGAGTAAGGAGCATCGTTTTGGGGCCTGTAAGGACCATCCAGTGAATTTAGATTTACTTTCTACAAAAATATAAAGGATTGGTAAAACTAGGTTGGACAACTATAAAATAAACATTTAACTTAGATGGTAAGGGAAAGGTACGACCAATCATTTCTATTGACCCTTTACAGCCCATAAAGGTGCAGTGTCCCCCATGAAAAATAACTTGCAGCATAATAGAGTGGCTTTCTTGTGTGAGTGAGTCACATACACATACATCACATCTCAGTGCAGTCATGTGACATCCAACTCACCTGCAGCTTGAGTCTGAGCAGGGTGGCTGTGGTTGGCGAGCAGTAGATAGGTCGGTCGCTCCAGGTGGAGGTTAACCCCGACGTGTGGTCACTGTGCATGTGGGACAGGAAAAACAACCGTGTGCCTGGACACTTCCGTATCTGCCAGAAGTCTACGGCCAGCGGGGTGTGAGGTATGACTTTCCCGTTGACAGACATTTTCACGCGCAGCAGGTGGACCAGCTTTTGTTGTTTGTCTCCAGATTTACAAAACACCGTCGTTGTATATTTATCTCGCGAACAACAACCCTAAAGGTTATAGCTGTTACAGAAGTTGTAGAGGTAAGGTCATTTTACGACACATGGCGCAGGTTAAAAACAGGTAATGTTATCTACGTGTGACGTTAGTAAGGACTCCCGACATAAATTAACAGGTGAGTGAATTTAGCATTTTCGGCTAAACACTCGTTGTTCTTCGCGACTTCACCGGTTTGCGTTTTGAAATTCTCCTGTTATAATTTTGTCATCGAAAGAAGCTGAAATATGCATGTTTACATTACTCAACGCCGATATTCGCCCCGCCATTTCTGTTTTCAATTTAAAGCCGAATGCAACGCCTGTTCCTGTCATCCTTCTTTTCGGGTGTTGGACTGTAGTTGTCCTCATGCTTGTTGGATCACACTGCCACCTGCTGGGAGGAGAGAGTACTTCCCCTATTTGGTTCTCTGCTGACCATTAGGATAGGATACGGTTATCACTATGCTGGTCGTGATTTAAAGTTTAAACAATTGGTAAGAGTAAAATAGCTCGATTACAGGTAAAATCATGACATTTGAGGTAATGAAAGATACAAAAAATAATTCCTTAATTCATAATAAGGAGGCCTATATTTTTGTAAAACAAAAAAAAATTACTGGTCTCGCTCTGAAGCAGAATGATGATATTGAATAATTAAGGCTGTTAAGTAAGAATTATGATATTAAACATAATGTTTTTTTGTGATATTATCAACTTTCTATTATTTTTGGCTGGAGAAATAATTCTATGTATTTATAACCTATAACCTTCATGTGTGTGAAATAACAGCGCCATGAGACAAGGTTAAAACAATGTTAAAAATTATTCAAACAAAATAAATGAAGTGGAAGAACTGGATGAAAAAATAGCACTTCTTTATGAGACCCTGAACAGAAGAAATGTGTGAAAAAGACTACAAGATGTTAGCCTATCAGAGATAGCCTACATCGTTTTTTTTAATCCCTGAAGTCAAATTCTTTTGAGCCTATGAGACAATTGCTGGAACAAAGATGCAGAACATTTTTGTTAAATCATAAAATGAATTAACAATGTACAACATCTCCATAAAGTTGACTGAATTGTCTTGTACTCTCCAGCAGATGGTGCCATGAGAAAGAATAAAGTGAAAATAAAAAAAAAGATTCTTCGGGACATGTAGGTTATTTGTAAGAAGCCCATGTTATAGGAGATATATGGGTATTCACTGTACAAATGAGGTAATTTTACACATTTTGTTCATTTTAATAACCCAACAAAATTGTTTTCAATCAAATCCAAAACAAATATGCTGTTAATGAATCTAAGAAGATCTTCTTGAACTAATGTTTTTTGTGTCCTACAGATTGACATCAAATTAATCTTTCTCATGCGTGTTTCTCTATAATCACAGAAAGTCAACTGATATGAGAACTAAAGAGAAGTTTTTATCTGACTGTTATAGAGGATTATTGATTAATTTAATTCAAAAACTGAACCATCTGGTTTGATGCTTTTGCAAATAAACTCACAACACACACACACACACACACACACACACACACACACACACACACACACACACACACACATTTGCAATGCTCACTTGTCAGGATTATACCTGGGAGTATTGCACATATTCTTACCATACAACCTGTGTCCTCTACTCATACCCAAGCACATGCAGTTAATTATCTAACACACGCACACACACGCACACACGCACACGCCACCCCCTGTGGAAACATAACACCGGAGATGACATACATACCAGTGATTAACTAAACAAGAGTTAGTAGATCTAAGTCAGCAAATTCATTGGAGTCCCTCTAGCTATTTAAATCGTATGCTCTCTGTGGTACATTATACAGCTACAGCAAGTTTTTACAGTATACTATGACACATAACAATACTTTCACGTTATGTTATTTTCCTTTGGAATGCTTCATTTGTAGTTCTTTCTTGGCTAATGGTTCGGCCACTGAAGAGTTAACACAAATTCAGTCTGTTCAGACTGCAAACATATACAGTACAGAGGCAGTGATGCAGTTTGACTATAATATTGATCATGAGGCATCGATTCTTAAAATATGAGACCAGACCAAAAGGATGTAAAGATGTCCTGGATGTAAAATAATACTGGAAACAAACCTGTTAATTATGTAGATACAAAAATAGATTGTATCCATTATTTATCAGCAACACTTCTATTAAAGATTAAACACCTTCTATAACTACTGAAGTCTTGGCCCTATCTCAAGTTTTTCATTCTGTTCCTGCATTATGAACTTGTAACCATGGTGCACTTCTTTGTTCTCCAGAATGACAGAATATAAAGAAAAAACACAGTAAAAAGAACAAAAACAGAACCACTTCTCCATGGTATGAGCCAAAGGCTGCTGAGGTCAGGAGGATGACTTGTCTTTGCTGTCATGTTGTTCTGCAAGAGAAAAAAACAAAGTGCTGCCCGACAGCAGCAGCAATGCTGCGAAGGAGGCAGATGGCTGCACAGTCTGTGCACTGTCTCTGCTGTTCTTAAATGCAATGCTTTAAATCCTCCATGTACTTCAACTGACTTCAGTATAGGCCAATGTGACCTGTCTCTGCTTCTACTGTCAAGAACTTCATTTAATCATCTTTTTGACATTTAATTTAATTTTACTTTCTTTTTTCCTTTTTGTGTTGTTGACAAAATTAAAAAAATAATGACATATCGGAGTGACCAAATTGTCTGGTCCAAGCCTACCCCTCTCATATCTATGGCATCACTAATTATTGATCCTGCATGAATTATGAGCAATGTGGCCTGTATCCATTGCCTCCATTCATCTGAGTCAACACATTTGTACAGTAGAAGGCGGTGGCAGCTAGATTTCTCATATTCCCCTGAGATAATGTGGTGGTGCTGTACACACACTTCTGCAGAGATATTTATGGACATGTGTGAGAAGCCCAAGATGTCCCTTGGGGGGGCTGAAAGCAAGTTTCCAGCTAAAATGAGCTGTTGAAAATGCATTTTCTCATTTTGGCAGGTAGCCTTACTTAATCCGTGTGTCTCTCTATGTTTATCTCTCCGTCACTCTCCAGTTCCCTTTCTCTCTGACTGTGCATATATGTCTTTTTTATTTTCTTGACATGATCTGTTTCCACTCTGACAGCCCCATTCAGCTTTTCTGGATATCTCTTTTTTGTGCTCTTACTGTTTGTCGTTTTGACTCACTGACACAAAAAACCTCACAGCATAGCCACATGATCACTAGTACCCTTCTTTACTTAAAGACCACACTCTTTCCCAAACTGCCGCAACACCTGTCAGGCTTAAATAAACAGTGAGCAATGTGAGCAATGAGCAAGTTGATTCCCCGCACTCATCTAATTTGATCTGCTCAGTTCATCAGACTCTCCTCAGTGGGCTGGATGGTGTGGCACGCAGTCGGCGTGCTGACGATCCCTCCCTGACCAGCGGAGGGTGCCAAGTTTCCAGCTAAAACGAGCTGTTGAAAATGCATTTTCTCATTTTGGCAGGTATCCTTACTTAATCCGTGTGTCTCACTATGTTTATCTCTCCGTCACTCTCCAGTTCCCTTTATCTCTGACTGTGCATATGTGTCTTTTTTATTTTCTTGACATGATCTGTTTCCAGATCATGTCAAGGGCTCAAGGGCTTAAGGGCTGCATTATGCATTGGGAAGTGCTCATAGCTGGCTGTCATGGCAGCACTGCATACTGAGAGAAAGATGACTCTAATTGTCTTCCTGGAGAGCTCCAAGTCTTCATGAATTTATCCTGCCAGGCTGAGTCAAGGGGAAAACCCAATCCACGAGGACCTCAAGCTCTTCAAGACAGTGCCATCCTAATAAGCATCATAAGAGCAGGGCTAGAGAAAGTCATTAATCCTTTCTATCTATGGGTGTAAGACAAGCCCTGGTAGATTCCTCCACCAAATACGTTGCTGACTTAAACTGATATAACATGTGCACCAAAGGCAGGAGGTAAACTTTGTGATGTTGATCCATGGCCTGACAGAACATGCTCTTAAACTATTTATATTTTATATCATCATATATCAAAATAATCATTTTGTACACCAACAGTCATGCACGGTTGAAAGTTGGGATGTATAAAGGTGATTCAACCATTGTTTAGTACACTAATGCTGCAAATGTGTCTCTCGTGCTGTATTGAATTTGTTTAATGTTGTGTGTAAGTCCATTTTTCTCCAGCATAGGCATAATATTTCTGCGCTGAGCAATAATGGAAAGCTTCCATGCAATAAAAAAACAGAAATACATCATCAGTCCAGCCCCATGATTTAGTTTTTCCCAGGCAGAAAGATTTGTCTTGCTGTTGTCTCTTACTGTACATGACTATTTCTGACAGAAAACTGACAACTCCTCACAAATGTACCGACCAGAACATCCAGCTGTGCATCATTTCTCCTTCCTACACAAGCGGGGAGGAACGTGGTCATGCAGCGATCAGATTTATACATTTGCTGCCCCGATGACACATTTTAAATTGCTTTCATGTCAGTTTAGTTGACTCTCTTTTCTTATGTCAGGACCAGATTTCACAAAAGTAGTTCGGCATTTAGATGTAATTACCCTGTGGAAACAAGAAAAGAGTACACTTTCTCACTCAGAGGCTTTTTAGATACTCCTTTCTCTCTGCAACAAAGAACTAATACTCCTATGTGCATTACCGAGATGGCCCAGAGATTGGATGATGGTTGGAAAAGGAAAATCTCCATTAAATGCTTCATCCAGCTGAAAGAGAAACACTCCAATTTAGCTGTGAAAATTTGATTTTTGAGTACTTTTGAGTTTGCTGGCCAAAAGCCGGAGAGTATAAAACTGGGTGAGCTTAGCAAAGAAGAAGTGATTAACATATTACAGCAAAGCATGAGTCCTTTGTGCTTATGGTGACTCATCACATGTGACTGTCATACCAAAGAACATGAGTATCTATTTGAAATTCAAATGTCACTGTTCATTGTTAATGTAATCCCAATTAATCAAATTTACTCTCACAGCTGTCACAGATCTAAAGAAGTTGATATTATTTCTTGTGAATTAAACAGTAATAAAAGACATGATGAATAATTGATTATAAATGCCTCACAGAAACTTTACACATGGGGGCCACAGTATGCTTTAGTGTATCAGTGAGCATGACAAACGATGCTAATGATTTAGCAAAGTGCTCCCCAAGTGCACGATGCACATATGGGTCAGGACAGTAAAGATGTGCATTCACTGCAGTGGAACTCTTTTCTGTTTTGAACACTGTTACAGCACCCATGAGACCGCAAGGAAACTTCACTGCGGCTGCTGCCTTTATCGTTTCACACATTGCCTATAATGTCACCCAGGGAATAGGTAGGAGAAGTACTGTATTTTTTATTGTGTATGCCTGCAAAGGTGCGTGCGTGCGTGCGTGCGTGCGTGCGTGCGTGCGTGCGTGCGTGCGTGCGTGCGTGCGTGCGTGCGTGCGTGCCAGTTAATTGCTGGCAGCAGCCTTGAAGGAGTTGGCACTGAGGAGCTTGTTTCGGTCTATATCAGTCTGGCTGGTAAAATGACCAATGTCAGGATAGCACTTTGCCCTACCGATAATGAGGCACCAAAACACACACACACACACACGCACAAAAACGCACACAGGCCTGAAGCCAAATCCGACTGTGTTAAGTTGATGTGAGCATCTCCTGTGAGTCTTCAGTTTATTCACAGGGCAAAGCAGCAGGTTCATGAAGATCCAGGTATCAGCATGTCAGCAGGGCTGTTGGTAACTACTCCTCATTAGCCAGCTCATTATCAACACTATGTGGCAATATAGCCGTTCTATAGCAGATACCTCCATGTTCTTGCACCAGCAGATTGATTTGCAGTAAATTAAACGGTTGCTGTGTTCACATAGGGGAGCAAGGCAATCAATACACCGTCTCTGCAGCATTAATTTAGTACTTATAAAAAGAGGTTCAAGATCATTCTTATTTAATGAAAGAACATTTGAATGGGACATCAAACAGTAAACATACATAGTGTTTAATTTGTCACTGTTTAGGCTCGGAGGATTCACAGCTCTTAACTCCAAATGTCCTGCCACAGTGATCATTGTGACCCTTTGTATGCAGGGTTTGCAATCACTTCAAGCCAAGTAACCAAAGCCAGTGCATATCAAATATTAGATGGGAACCACTCTCTTTTGATAGCAGTTTATCTCCTCTCTCCCTGCAGGATCATACAGCTGAGTGTTAGCACAGAAAGACGGACAGAAAACAAGTGAACATGTTAGTGACTGTTTCACTGACAGGAGGTTCCATGTATTTGTCACCGTAGGACAAAAGATTTTAAAAGAAGTTGAACAGTCTCCTTAGACAAAGAGTCGGTGTTGACAGTTGTCAACACAATAGCTCTTCTCTTTGTGCATCGAAGAGGATACATGACTGTTTTTTTCTATTGTGATACCAGTTGGCTGAGGGCAAATTAAATGAGTGAAGGCACAACAACAACAAGATGGTAGCTCTGCATTTCCTCTTCTTCGGCTTTCTGGCTAACCCACTTTTTGTTATGCTTCAGTTATCATTTACAAAATTGTAGATTCAACGAGTTCAACAGAAAATGGTTGGAATTATTCATGCAGCTCCAGTTGGGCTGACATAAAAGACACTTTTGTGGCATCTCTCATCGTCTTTTTTTCCCCAGGATGCTGCTATTCTTGCTTGTTTTTTTTTCAGACGCCTGTGTTGTGTATTCCAACCGCAAACCTTTTCATCTTGTTTCACAGGTTTTTTGGGTTCTTAGACTCAAATTTCTTTCTAGCCCCCCTCCCCCCCTCCCCTGATATATGCAATACATTTTAATCTCATCCTGATTGTTGGCCCCAATTGATAAGATGAAAACACATGCAGAGCACTATATTGTACTTATTCCTGCATTATACAGGATTTATCACTCTGTATTGATCCCTTGTTGTTTTGAGTATGCACAAACACATCTTGACTCTATGGGACTCTTTCAAAGAGAAACTCTCAACCCATAACTAAAATATCTTTAGTGCTTTGATTTGTAATTCAGAAGAACTGCATAATGTTTTTTTTCTTGGTACGTCATTTCATAATATATTTACCTTCATATTTGATTCTCTGTGTTTATTAACTTGATTATTTTCTGCCGATAATGACACTACAAGGCAAACTGAAAAACCCACAATTGGGATTATTTGCATAGATTTTGAAAGAGCCAGATGTGTTCTCATTTATAAAAAAGAGAAGCTCAGGTAAAAAAAAAAAAAAAAAAAAAAAGCTGCAGAGTGCTTCCCCCACAGAGAGGAGACTGAATGAAAAATGCTGTTTTATCTCATCTCTTTCCTTTTCTCTGTGTCCCAGCCAGATGCCAATATTTAATGCTTATGGATGGTCTGCTCAGCATCAATTACAGCCCGTGTAAACTGAGGTGAATCTGAGCACATATTTGAGACCCAGGAGGACTGAGGCAGCTGATGTAACAGTTTTAAAGGTCATGCAGGGGGGGGTCTTCATCTGACACAGGGCCAGGGAAGGTGGATTTGATTGCACTGTAGCTTCCATTTTGATGTACCGGTACTTAAAAAGCCTGGCTCCAGTAGACCTTTTAACCTGCAGGCTCAGATGAAAATCATTAAGGTCATTTATAGAAAGCATCTGTTATGATTTCAACAGAACGAGACTAAAATATGTTCTGAGTTTGTTGACTCTTAGTGCAAAGATACAATGACGTAACTCTACAGTCTTTTAAAAGTTCTAGTTTGTGGTGTTGTCCTGGACTACACTGTATTGAAACTTGTTCCCTATTAATTTTAATGGTTATTGCTACTGACCAATGCCACATACCACAGCATTTATAGCCTGAGCTAGTTTGCAACGCCTGTCTGCTGTTCTGTCAACCCTGATATAAACAGCGGTGGACTAATCATTAAAAACATAATGAGACATGTAACTTAATTCAATACTAAACTGTATAAGACAAAAATAATGATCTCTTTTCCTGGCATGCTTTCAACAAAAAATTAAATACAGCAACAAACTCCTTAAAAAGGTTTATTATTTATTGCAGGCTATTGCAGGCTATTGCATTAGATTGCGTTGACTGAATAGTTATTGAGCTGTAAATCAGTGCGTCATTCAAATCAGCTGAAATAAACAATTTGACTCCAGCGTGAGGTAGACTGTCGTACCTCGGATTTAAAAAAAAAAGAAGAGTGCAGCAGTTCCTCTGAAGTGTCAGTAGACGTAGCTGCACGCTTATACAGAGGAGAGATTCCCAATAATGAGGCCAAACAGAATGCCTTAATTTGTCTTCATTATCTATAGTCAGGTTAAACAGACTTTAAAGACTGAACACAGGTTAAAATAAACACACTGAGGTGGTGCAGCATTCAGACCTGGGATAGCCTGCAGACCACTCATGGTAAATACAAGGTGAGGCCTCACACACACACACACACACACACACACACACACACACACACACACACACACACACACACACACACACACACACACACACACACACACACACACACACACACACACACAGTAACATGAGTAAATCAGCCTAGAAGGGTAAGAAACTACATTTTCTGTGTCCGGGTTTCAATACAGTTCATTAAATGTCATTAACAACATGTAGGAGTTGTAGTAGACAACTCAAGTCTTAATGATGAATTATTAAATTTAGAATAAGAATTACCATGAATAAACATGATTGCAATTAAATACACAGAAAACACTCTTCAAACAGAAGAGGAAGAAAAACATATTCAAACCCCTAATGAAATGGAATACGAGGGGAAAGGAGAGGTATTTTATGGGAAAAGCGAGGGAGTGATCATACTGTTTTTTTAGGTGTGCGGTGCAAAACTAGCAGTAGACGACTGCGGTATAAAGGGTACGTCATCTTTTTAAAGCAAACTTTATTACATACTGTATCAAATGTACCCACAGCAACAGTATCAGTCATTTAGAGCCTTTTTTGTCTCTACCTGATAACTGTAAATCTAATATCCAACTAACTCTTGAGGGAAATATTGTTTTTTATTTAACCTTTATCTAATCAGATCATCTCAGCGAGGCATTGGGTCTCCTTCTAATAACAGACCTGATCAAGACGACAGCAGAACAAACACACAAAGACAGACAGGATATTCACATCACAGGTCCAACAATTCGATTTTTCAAAGGGAAATTTTAAATGTGTACAAATGCCTTGCGCAAATGTCAGAGGGACACAGCTCTGGTTTCTTTGCTTTGGGGGGAGTAGACACATTCTTGTTTTGTTGTTTAACTTGAGTGTTTCTAAGTTTCCTACAGTACTGTAACACCACATGGTCAATGTGTTTGTCCACAAAGTCAAAACTGCTCTACCAAATATAAATCTGCTCAAAGATTGTAGGCCAACCACTACAGAAACATGACTAAAAACATGTAAAGGCTGGCTCACAGCTTTGTCCACTCTGAACAGTGAACCATTACAATCAAATCTGAGATACAAGGTCTCTGGTTATAATTAGATCAGACTGAAACACTCTTTTGTACACCAGTCAATCCTAAAATTGAGTGTGGAGCTTAATCCAAGACCAAAAGTACGTTGAAGGCCTCTGAATATTTGTTTGGTGTTTGAATGTTGTGTCAAATGTTTGTATCCTATATATATATGATATGTAAATATGCTGCTGTGATGCAATACATATTTCAGACTTTGTCTGACAATAACGTTCTATCCATCAATCAATCAAAACACCATATTGAGAAACAAACCCCCACAGATTCTATCTCCAGCTTTTGTAAAAAAAAGGACTTTAAAATCTTGTGGTGAAATCGAGCTACAGAGCCAGTTTCAAAACAATGAGCATTAAGATTGTATTGGTCAGAAACGAATTATATTGTTATGAAACACCACAGTTACATTATATTCAATCAGTATAGCAACATTAGCATCCTGACTCTAGTGCACACATAATGAACCATTTGCTTTTTGGGGGCGTCTTGCAAGAAGGGAAGCAGATTACCATATTTTCCTACACTGAGATGGAAAAGATTCATCTCTCTCCAGCTGTTGTGTCAGCTGACCTTTTAACACTCTGTGTCAGTTTGATGGTCTTTCAAGTTTCATCTTATGAACTAGAAGTGAAATATTAATGCTGTCAGAGGTCCCCAGAGGGCTAAGGTCTTACACAGGCTCAAAGTGTAAACAAAAGATGTTTGCTACTCACTGGGGATTGCAGCAGAGAGATTACAGAAATAGCAGCAGGCATGCTTTTGGGCTCATTTGTATTTGCGCTAAGGAACACCTTCTCTTGAGTTTTTAAAGTGCTATCCAAGACTAGAAAGGTTATGATATATTCATTTTCTGCCTTTATTTTGCATCTGTCAAGTATAAAAACACTCTGCGGAATAATGACAGCAGAAATTGGGCGTATTATTTACCAGACCTCAGTGTCAGCAAAAGAAACTGCTCAGTCCTGGGTAAATAGTTTTTTTCTGTCTGAATGACATTGAGCAAAAGAGACAAAGAGACAAAACTATCATGAATACATTCTCCAAGCCGATTTTCTTCTCCAGTATGCAGCACTTTTCAAACGATGAAATAAGCAGTCAGTCTGGATCTGCTGCCAGCGCTAGCTATGCTAGCTGCGTCTATCTCATTGTCAGCAGAAGGCAGCACTCTCATTATCATTTTATGAGGCCCAGTTGGCAGAGAGTGCTTGGCAGAGTGCTGTATGCCACAAACTGTGTTGGAGTGAATTATCTTAAAACAGGATTCAGACATTTGCCCCAGATATTTTAAGTATCTTCTCTGGCCAGGACTGCAAGGCATAGTGTCCAGAGCTCAGACTGTAAAAGGCAAATATCTGTGCTTGGACGTCTCCTGCAGAGCTGAGAACAGCTTAGGATCAAAAGGTGGAAGTGAGTGGTTTATTACACTTTATTTTATTTTTTTTAAATGCAATTCTCCTCTCATGCAAATGTATTTTCTTTGATTTAAACCTTCCAATGTAAAACTCACAAAATCCTTATCATGATATTCTCAAGGCCAGAAGCCTTCCCAAGTATTGATTCTTTGCAGAAGGACAAATCTGAAACTGGGCCAATTTTAAAATAAGTAAATGAATATTTCTCCCTTGCTAAAACCAAATAACAACAAAGAAAAATATTTTTAATTAGGCAAGTCCTGGCGCGATAAAACAATGCAGCCCATTGGTATCTCATTCAGTTTCATGGTAGCTGAGAGCCTTTATTTCCATGTTGTTATACATGGATTAATTACAACAAATAGCAGTGATATTCTTTACAAATCATCAGCAGCTCTCAGTGTATCATATACTGTACTGAGAAGTGTGCTTGTTCATGTTGAAGGAAAAGATAAGCCAGCCAAAAGACAGAGGGGATAAATGATTTCTGGGAAACCTCAGCACTTTTTAAGAGGCTGTTAACCTTATCTCTTTGCCCGAAAATGTCAGCGGAGTGTTTGAAATTCATTCAGCGAGTTTTTAATGCAGACTGAGGTCAAGTGATCTGTGCAAACAGGAGTAACATCTTTTTCAGGTGCGGAAGTTATTTAGTAATTCAAATCTGACCTAATCACTGATTGTCAAGTGGGAAGCAAGAATCCTTTCACTGGGACAAATTATACCCCACATTTCCCCTGATCTACATTTTGAAGCTGAATTTGCAAGGAGATAGCAGCAATCATTTTGAAGATCCTATGCAAACTCCCACAGTCCCAAGTCTGACCTCACACCGCTTGTCTCATTAAGAAGAGGTTGTACGGTTAATGTCACAACAAGGCTCGGCCGCAAGGGAGGACTGCAGTTGGATTAATCAGAATCTACTTTAATGTTTTCCTTCAGGCCAGACTCTCTTATTGAGTAAAAGCCGGAGGTAGAAGGAACACTAAGGTCTGCAAAAAACACACTTTATTTCACTTCTACATCTCCATCTGACAGTTGAAATTTGCTCTCAAGCCACCCCATAACCTTGAATATCCTTTTCATTTTGATTCTTTGACTGAAGAGACGTTAATCCGTCAGCAATTGATTGCAGCAATGGGAGAAGCAATCCAATATTCAGTATCCCCCCCCTCCACTATATGCAGTCATGCCAGGCTGCCATGTTGACAGTAGACTATTTCGAGAGCAGCATGAGTGCCCATTCATTATTCATGTGATCCGGAGCACTCTCTGTATGTATGCATCTTATGGATATAGATTTGTCATGTTTTGTAGCTATGCAGCATATGTCTGATTTTGCTTTTGTCTGATTAGAAGGCACATTTGACTTCTCACTTAAACTATTTCTTACTTTTGTTTTGTAATTTGTGTGTGGTCCTTCTGCAGCAATGTGTTATGCCCTGCACTAACTTTTCAGCATAGAAACTTTTCTGATTACCTCATCCAGCAGTAGGTAACCTGCAGCCGAACAAAAAGCATCATAATGAGGTACTGGCATGTCATCCAGTCTCTTTTATCCAGAGCGAGTTCAAGCAGGTTCGCTCTTGCAGTTGTTAGTGATAAAGCCGAGACAGGAATCCGTCTCTGAGGAATACTGCTGTTTGTTACACATGTCATCATGTCAAGGTTGAAGGTGGTGCCATATACTATGCTGTAACTCCTATTAGCAAATGATATGACAAAATGGGCATCTGTTGACATTGAGGAAATGAATACACGCATTCTTATTCAATACCAATGCATATAGTTCACAAAAATGTAGCTTTGGGAAGTGGAAAAAGATGTGGGCATGAAATTCCATCATCAACATTAAACCGACATTTCCATGCTGACATGTCAGGGATAAGCTGTCAGATTCTTTCCTTGGCTAAGTGTCATCCCTGATTGCATTCTGATTGAAATGCCGCTTAGCCTCATGCAGCGAGCACCCCAGAGTTTTTACATTACAGTCCTCTTCTAATTGACAACGCCCTCGTGTCAGCGTGAGCATAATGCATACACTGCGTGGCAGCAGCTGCTGAAATATAAAACACAGACTTACAAGAGTGCAAAAAAGTGTGTCTGTGGGTGGCTGGTGTGGGAGGCGGGGTACTGTACAGTATTAGAGTGCAGAGATAAAAAAGAGAGAGCAAAGGAACAGAAGAATTTATGAGTGAGGTCGGGATGTGAAGCATAAACATGTGGGAAACAGCACGCAGCTGGACAGGTGAAGTAAGAAAATTATGTGAGAGAGAAAGTTTTAAAAGTAAAAAGGCAGGGGAATGCCTTTTTGTGATAAAGAGAGACTGTGATAAAGAGAGAGAGAATGGATGGCAAGAGAAATTTCCACCGTGCTAAATCTGAAAAAGCTGGCTGGCTGTCAGCACAGCGCTGCCACGACTCGAAGGCAGGCGTGACCTGCGATTGGTCTCGGTGGGAGTGAGGGGCTGAGATTGAAGCATTCGGCTAAGGCCACATAACGCCTCAGCAAAGGCAGACTCACTGTTTTAGCAGAACTTGTCTTATCAGAAACAGAGAGAGATAAAGAAAGATAGAGGGAGAGGAGGATGAAATATTAATTCCAAATCCCAAACCCACCTCTCTGCACTTTCTCTCTCTTTCGCCAACTCTACCCATCTCTCTGTGTTGCTTGAAAGTTTTCCATTAACAGAACTTTCACTTGCGATTGTCCAAGTCATCCATAATTGATCACGTATGTCCTGTACAGTTGCTTACTTCGGAGCATTAGTGCACTCTCCCGGTCTTTTGTCAGTGGTAAAAGCAGAATCAGGCTTGTCAAATGCTGTTGTTTTGATTTCAGATGAGGTGTTCCCATCAATGTCCTGCAGTGGATTCATTAGCTCAAGTTGACTTTTGGGTATTGAAGTCAGACCTCTGTGTAAACTACTGAAGCATTAGATTATTCTAGATAGAAAAGATGTGTTCTTGAAAGATCAGACAAGGAAATTGGTTTAACAGCATACCAACCAATGTAAACATTCTAAGGTAGTCCATTCCCCTCTAAAGCAACAGTTTAATAAAGGTCCATGTTGATTTGAAAGGGTCAATACAGATTGATTGAGGTTAACAGAGGTTAAATGTTAAATACTGCATGGCTCTGAAAAGGTGAACACAGTTTATTTTATATAAAAAGGACTTGACATCTCGTTCGTAAGCCCTAAACTCTGCTCTCCCCCGCTTTCTGCCAGGTGAACAACAAGTCATTGTTTGTTATTTGACAAATATAAGCTCTTAACGTCTCTGCCTTCCAAAACCAATCTATCAAAGCTCTTTTGTTCTGACACCACTGTGGTTTGTGAGCTTAGCCCAAAACATCAAGTTAAAAAGGTAAAAAAAACATTTCTGTTTTTGAATGTACAACAAACCTGACAGCTCTGAATGTGTATATGCCTTTTACCACTGGCATGCTAACCCATGCTAATTAGCTCTAGCATAAAAGTACAGCTGACATCCAACCAGCAGTTTTTAAAAACTATAACAATAGCATATAACGAGGTTCAGATGACCTAGCAGTTAGATCAGAGGTCATGTACATGTTATATGTTACATGTAAAGCCATGTACAGAGGCTATAGTCCTCCAAGTGGGCGGCCCAGGTTCAAGTCCGACCTGCACATACTTTCCCACATATCTACCGTCCCCTCAGATTTCCTACTCTGCATTGTCCTATCCAAACAAAGGCTAACGTCCTAAAAGAATCTAAAAAAACCCCAAAACAAATAAATCAATCGCAAATAACAATAGTAGGTAACTGGAAGTTAAGAGACTATATATTAAAGTCATATCAGGCTATGAGACACCTCACTCTGTGGACTATAATTGTGTACTTTTCTGGGGACATTCGGCTGAAATAATGCTGTTATTTTCTAAGTATGGAGTAGGATACAATATGGTGGGTAGGACAGTTAGTTTGGTTAGGTATCCTTTAATTTATTTCCATCCTTTCAACCATTTAGAAATACTAATTGCAGATGTAAAGCAAATCTGTATGGCTAGATACAAGAGATAAATGATTAAAATATGAGTATTTGTAATTTAGGTGAACCCACTTGATTTAAGTCAAGCACACAACAACATTCAAGACAAAATGCTTTTCTTCATGCTTTACAGTCAGGTTAATGATGCTGACATGTTGTTTAATCCATCAGAAATTGTTGTTTATTTTGTTTACTCCCATACCCACTCTCTGGAATAAATTATTTAATAATGAATAAAACTAGACAACCTGGCATTTACTTGTGAAAAATCGCCTTGTAAATAACCAAACATGGGGTCAAACTATTCTCTGTCACTGGGTTTCTTTATGAAAGGTTATTTACTGTAAGAAATCATTATGCACAGGAGCATGAGCCTAGAGTCCTGCCCTTGGGTAAGGACCCGGACACTTTAGTGGATCCTTTAAAGGAAATTGATAGAAGACCTTGACCACTGCATGTTTTATTCATGAACATTCACAGCAAGGTAATGAAAAGCACTTTCAAAACAAAAGATAATCACAACTTTGCTATCTGAAAAAACACATTCATGTGGCGTGAGAGAACTTGAAATTTAAATATTTGGCCACTTGTGCCGAGGCTGAGACAGCTCGGAAAGACTTTCCCACATCAAAGACTTTAAGCTGATACCTTAAGGACACTGGGATTATCCACATCCAGCATCACAACATCTGTCTGTGTGAGTGTGTATTTCTGAGTGTGTGATTTAATCTGTGCCCTCATTTGTCTGTAAAACACATAACCTGAATTCAGCCCAGACGATCTTATTCCTCCTCACAGGGCACTGCTTCGGATTTTATGATCGATTGTAACAAAATATACGATGGCAATCTATAACACAGTATGTGCTGATTTATATGCTTTCTCAGAGATAAATGGGCATCTATAAAGCACAGATCATCTCCATTTCTCTGTGTTTGGAAAGAAATATGGCTTCAAAATAGCTACAAATACATTTAAACCAAAATACAAAGCGATGACATGTAGATCATAACTGTGTGCAGGAAACAAAGAGAGACATTTACCCCCGACTCATGAAAGTGAACTTGAAGTTTAAACCTCAGTTTGCTCATAGAGGCTGCAATATATAGCGACAACTTGTATAAAAAAAGTTTTGTGCATTTAAATTGAATAATTTGAAGCGGGGTACAAGTATCAATTACAATACATTTTTATTTATGAGGCACCTTTTAAATTAACATTAAAAAGTGCTTTAGAAGCAAAACAATATAAATAAAACATTCCAGTAGGATCATAAAGTGGCACATGAAAGTACAGTAAATGGAAACAGATTTATAGTATCCCCACGGTACGAGTCAATCAGATATAAACTGTGATATAAAGAAATACAACATTTCTCAGTTTGTGATGTACCAAAGTTTACCCTAGAGTACATATAAGCTCATGGAGCCCCAAAAAGAATGTAAAGATGATGTTTGTGGAGCAGGAATATGTTCACACCTTTTAACTCCATTTTAAACCATTGATCCAAGGCATTAACTGAAGTACAAAAAAAATACAGAATTATGTCCCTATTGTTCAAGTTTCTGGATTATATAGATATCAAAACAAAATTGTAACAGAAAAAAGGGAACATTAAAATCCATGCACATATAATGGAGAGATAGGCTGACTGCAGCATAACAAACCTGCAGTGCTGTCCAGGATAAACCACACAGGAAACCAAAAAGGTGGAAAAGAAAATGACAAGCAAATCACAATGATGTTGACTAAAATAAGTTCACGTGATGTACAATTTGCCGAGACAGCTGTAACCTCCCCCTCAATATTGCTCCTAATATAATGTATACTACATCCACAAAAGTCCAAAATACAATCCAATCCTAGAAGCTCTTTCTTTTCTGACTCCATGGAGCGGAGCAACTACGTAAACAAAACATGCTGTAACATCACCTGGGCAACCAACAATTAAGCAAATGTAAAGTCAACGAAACCAAATCCCAGTGAAAGAAAATAAATACAACACTAACTAAAGGCAAGGTTAATGAATGAAAGAAGAGCCGGATAAACACAAGAGGAGACAGCTGTGGTGACCTGGGCTGCACTTAAAGGCAGTCTCTCAGCCTGATGTCTTATACAATCAGCTTTAGGTATGCAAACACATTCCTACAGCATGACAAGATAAAAACTGTCCTGAGCTAGATTTGAAACAGGTAGAACACAGCAGCAGAGTTCAAACATGTAGAGTCTTTAAAATAATGTATACTGTTAATTTGGATAAGGGGAACAAGGTTAATGTTTAGCCCATCCAGACAGACATTATTAGACATGAGGTAATTCTGAGATTACATAGAAGTCACTATGATCAAACATCATCCCTCTAGTTTTTTAACAGTGATGTTCATGTGATCATTGATCTTATATATTCCATGCATTAAGCCCTGCACATTGTTGTCACATTAATTAAGATACACTTTACACTACCTTGTGTGAAGACAAAGGCCCTGCAAGGTTAACACAACACTGAAACTGTTTTATTGTGGAATAATGCGTAACAGTTTGGCTTGTAAGAATAGTAAAAGTAAACAAAACAAATCCTGTTGGGATTTCATTTTCCTACACATACATATGATACTGTCAGTTTACATAGTTACCTTCCTGAGCCATGACTATAAGCCACCTTATAGAAATTAAATATGATTATGAAGTATTCATCCATCACACGGACAAATATTATGACCTTAAACACATAGCAGTCCAGGTATCATTCACGTTGCATTCATCACAGTCTACTTCTATAAGCCTGGACTGATTGAATGTAACCTTACAAAGTGGCTATTAGTCAACAAAGTGGTTCCACATTTCTTGATATGTACTCAGACTTTCAGTGGCTGGGATAAAACATCAGAATGTCTGCAAACGACACTCTTTTCCTCATTTTATTTTGTCTTTCATCTTTGGTCCATTATGCTCTCTTTCTGCTAGCACTCAGACCGGTATTTTTTTTTAAAACCAGAACTCCTCTGAGACTTTCTTCAACCCTGAGCTGAACTGTGAATAATGTGAAGCAACCTAGTGTGTTACTAAGGGAGTCAGTTTGAACCAGCTGAGCCTTACATGATAAAAATATGTATAAAATTGGTATTGCAAAGGACTATAGTCTCGAACCTCTCAGTTCATCAATAGTTACAGACCCAAAATCAATCTCTGAAAACTACAGCCAATCCCAGAAACAAAAGATGTTCTTCAGCATTAGTCAAGTTGATTTTTCTTGGAGGACTACAGCCTCCATACATGGGATGTGCACACTAACCACTGCGCCACCAGCGCCTCCAGTCAACTGGATTTTGGTTGTCCCAACACCATATTTTCAGATTCAGAACATTCCATGTCAGCAGCAGCCATCTTGGTTGTTTAAAATATTGCCTAAACAGAGCTTAAACCAGCACTGTTTTAAAAAGTTGTGATTGGCCTGACCTCAATCAGGTCTGATAAAAATCAGTCCAAATGGGATGGGGACTAAAATGTCTGCCAAATCAAACAAATAAAACAAATCATGAGTTTGTAGATTTCTAAGATAACTAAGAAACAATCTTGACAGGCTTCGTCCCCTTCTTTTTTTCACTAGCATTGTTTCCACCTTCATTATGAAGCGAGCTCAGGGTTTTTTAAAGGTGTGTTTCTCGGATTATACATTTCTTCCTGTTTCATAATGAAAATATCATAAGGCAGCACCAGCCTGCGGTTGCAGCTTCAGCTGGTGTGTTGGAGTTGTGTCTGACAGAATTCATTCTTACACATGAATATGCTAATCGAGGAGGAAGATGCCACTGGCTGTTTCACAGTCCTGTAACACCTCAGCTTTAGGAACTCTGAGTCAGTCAGCAGTTTGTCCGCTGCCAGCATTGACAGTGATTGGTTGGCCTTGTCCTTAATACATTGCAGCAGATCTTTGTGGTGACTGATAAACTCTCTCTCTCTCTCCCTTCTGCCTGTCTGTCTGTGTAATGAAGCGTGAGCGATTCAATAGCCACCGGAAAGGCAACCGTCAATTTCAAGAAATATCAACGTTATTCTTGTCAGGGTAAGTCTCTTTGGCCAAAACAAGAATTTGATAAACACAAACCTCTCTTTTCCCATCATTTCACAACTGCTGCATAAATCTGCATTATTTCTCCCAAAGGCCCAACACATTGCTAGCATGCTGATATCAAGAAATACTCCTGTGCATAAACAAACTTACAACCTTGAATTATACAGAACCTTCTAGCTCAATGACAAATACATGTGTTTTTAATAGTATTTATTTGTTAATTTACATGTATGCTTAATTATCTTCTTTTTGTAAACAGCTATTTAACTTCTGACCCTCCTTAGCTCAGTCACAGTGACCACAAAATGTTGTTTGATGATGTCTTTAAGTAGGTATGGGATCATGGTAATTATATTACTTATTATTAAATAACCCATGAAAATCCATCTGATGTGACCTAGATCCAAACTATGTTCACAGATAATGTTATGTATCAGAATTGAATGACCAGCTTCCTGTGTTTCGAGCGACCATGCGGAAAGCACAATTACCTAGATTTCTCTAGTTCATTGCATTGTTACTTTATGGCCATAGAAGACACAACAACAACCTGTGGGTCCGTTGTCTCCTGCAGCAAGAAAAAGCATGAAAGCAAGGAGAGGGAGGACGAGATAATAAAGATCATCGTATCTTATCTAATCTAATCTTAAAAAGGAGAACAAATCGAATAAAATCAAGACGGATAAATTAAAGAACATAAAAAAGGGAATACATTGGAAATGGAAAATTGAACAATTAAAACTCCATGCTTCCTCCTTTCCAGGACCAAATGTAACCACACCATGAGAGCCCCTCTGTCTCCTTTTTCATTTCCAACAAAAACAACGAGGGAATGGTCTGTTAAATTGTAATTAGGTTTCATTTGCTCAATATGTTTTCTTTTAAGGGTAGTGATGGTTTTCTATCTTTCTTTGTTGTGTCTCATGTGTGTCTCTGTCTTCTTGTTGATTAGAAACCAAACAAAGAAAAACTGTAATATGACCAAATTTATCTGACTTTAATACACCAACCTGGCCCTGTACCTGCAAATAAGAGGTTTTGATCCCCTGAAGATCACATCTCCTTCATGTGCTTTATTTTCATACTGTATGCTTTATTCAGCCTCTCCACTGCTTTGTAAGTTGACTGAGATTGCCTGAGCGTAAAACATTTAAGTTGTTTGCAGCCTTGGTCCAGATGCCTGGGTTAAAAGGATTTGAGGGAAATGAGGGGAAAAAATGCTCACTGGGTGTTTTCGTAAAAGCAGTCTCATCTGTTTGACTCGGCTTTTACCTCCCCTGTCCCTTCTCCCCTGTAAACTAAAACATTCAGCTTGACTTCACCTCAATTTATAAGAGCTTAGAGTGCATGTTAGTTAGAGTAATTTTGAGTATGCATGTGTTATTATCTCACTCAACACTGTGAATGCTCACTGCAATGCATTAAATCTGTTGCCATAGAAACAAACATGAATTCTCATATGGAGGATGGAGAATGATGAAGGGTACATACATCAGTGCACAGGAAATGCATTTGGTTCAACAAAGCATTTAATCAAGAGCTTTTGCATGGTTGTCACATGCACCGAGGGGTTCACTGGGTCAAGAAGTAATCATACAGAATTTCTTATTCAAATGCAAAGCCATGAATCAATCTGCATACGGAGATAGAACACACAAAAAGGACAACACATACTGTATGCATACTCTAACCTCTGAGTGTCAAATCAATCTGAGTGTCAAATGTGATGGTAAATATTCATAGGGTCGATGGATTTAGGAAGGACATTATATCCATCAGAACTGCAAATAAGAAAGTTCTAAACTGTGAACAAATCAACAGAGATCAATATAATCAATTCAAATCAAGAATTAATCATGATGATGATTGATGATCTGTGGATAGAAGGAGGGATTGATTGGTGTATTGATTTATTGAATGAGTTATTGTAAGAAATAAATGGAAAGATGAATGGGTTGTTGAAGGAAAATATATAAGAATGGATGGATGGATGGAGAGTCAAAACAAGCTGACTCGCAAATGATTGTTTGCATCATATGTCTGAAAATGAACTCATGTCTCGTAAATTGAAACTCATTGACTTCGCATTTCCTCAATTAAACCGTTCTGTGATTTAAAGGCTTGTGGAAATCTGCCTATTTTAAATCAATCAAAACTAAAGTGAACTCTGTCAGGGGAAAAATGCAAGGCACAGTGCACTCACTGATGATTGCCTTTATAATTTAATCATGACAATTCAAATGACAGACTAAAATGGTGCCTCTACTCATTCTTTCCTGAATTTTAATAATGCATCCTCATATCTCACCGGAATTTTATCCCCTCACCCAGAGACAGGAGCGCCCACGTGGCAGAACTCCTTTTATTGCTTGGCTCTTTGAGGCAGGCGGGAGTAATGCATTTCACATTGCTCTAATTATTCCCTGCATTAGCTACAACATTTAGCCTTCCCATTAGGGTAAACAAACAACTGCCACTCTGCAAATGGATTCCTTCTAATTTTCAAACATTATTCTCTTGAGATTCTGCCCTTAAATTTAAATGGCAAGTGACCACAGCGCTCGAGGATTTGTCTCATTAATAAACTATCATCCTCGTCCTCGCAGACCTTGTACGGGTTGAAAGGGACTGTAGGTGCCAAGAGGCAGAGGAATCTTTAAAAACAATTTTCAGATTCACTTTCAGGAGGCAGGAAGATGGCCAAGATGCTGAAAAAAATTGTCATGGAAAAAACGTGCGTTTGGTTGAAAGATTTGCCTCTCCTACCTCCTTCTCTGTGACTGGAATACTTGTTTGTGTTCAAGTATTACATAAAGTAATATTTTCTTACCTCAGGCTGTCCAATTTTAGTAGAGAGGCCAAAGAGATAATTGGTTTCTGAGCTGCCTACATGTTAACTGTGACTGCCAAGCTGGGGTAAAATTCTGGTTATTATTTTGTGTGACCAACAGACAGCCTGACAATGCAACAATTTTTATATTTAGAGTTTTATCAGGATAGCAGGAAGAGCTAAACAACACAGATGGACTCCTTCTTGCGTGAAACACAGTGTTTTATTCATAGAGATTTGTCATTGCCGGGGGCAGGGAAGGTGCGAAGATGCTGCTGTTTTGCCCACAGTATCAACACCATGTGCTAGATATTTCAAAAGACCCACATAACTTCCCTTTACAGATGGCATTATAGTCAGGGGATCTTTACAACTATGAGGTTGCGAGGAGGAAAATTGCAGCAGCAAGCCATGAAGGCTGGCATTCCATGTGAGTGCAGCACACAGCAACTGAAGCAAAAGTATTCCGCCTCATTTATTCTGTGGGAGGAGCAGACGCTGGCCCTTTGGTTGGTCTTCTATACATCGACTAAACCCTGAAGGCTGAAGGTGGTTGGGTTTTGTTTTATGGAGACCGTGCCACACATCTTCCTCTAGCACAGCTGTGTCACAGATACATCCATTCATCCATTCGCCTGTACCTTTAGAAGCCTCCAGTCAATCACAGGGTCCACCCTCAAATATACCGAGATGAACAAAAGTGATCACAACCACTATGACTGAACCTGCTGTGGTTTGAGGAGAAACCCAACAGGCATTTTAAAAAAATACACAAAAGAAAACAATATTTCATACAAATCATAGACACACAAAAATGATATTGTAATCAATATAATTGAAAACATGGGTTTTATTCAATGTTGTACATGGTTTTTAAAGGGTAAAAGGTGGAATCAATCCAAGATATTGATTCACAGAAGCTGAAGAATAATAATCCTTCAATTTCTGTGATCTGGATACGTGGTAGATGACAGAATATTTATTTAATGGTACAGTCCGTTGGGTTTCTTTCTTGGAACACATATTGACACAGTTAAGCCATTAAAATGAAAGCCATATACCAAAGGTCAAATGTTCCTGAAAAGCAAGAGGCTTATTTGTCACTCTATAATAGGAGTCTGTACAACAAATGTCATGTATGTGCAATTGATTTATTCGTTGGTGCACTATGTTTCCAGCACAGCCATATTGAGGCAACCACACCATCTTCTTGCAAGAGCTCATTTAACAAACACGACGGTGCTCGCCTTCAGCTAATCAATGCAGTTTCGAGTATTAATAGAACACAGCAAGGAGGGGCATTATGCACGACACCAGCTATAAGCAATTACACAAACACCGAGCTGCACACGTTAGAGAAATCAGAATTAATTAGAAGATGAAATGCCTCCTTCCAAGCCAATCAGCAACATCTTGCATGTGTTTCTGTATGATGCATCAGTCTCCAAAGTATGTTAGAGTCTGATGACTTGCATGCAAACTGCTGTGAGTGATAAACTTAGACCATTAGTTAGTTAGTTTGAATACTCTGCACACTAAAGACAGGAGCATCTAATTTTATACCACTATAGAATTAGATTTGAGTGTTCACTCTTTCTTCTATGACAATGGCTCCTAACAGCATCCAAAATCACCAAGCTCACATCAAAGAGTCTGAGACCAGAGCACGTCAGCTTCCACAGAGAGCCAAAGCCACACGTTTGACCCAGTTTTCGTTTTGCTCGTCAGGACACGCTCATCCAGAGCAGCTTTTCAAAGGAACATCACAGCCAAGTGTTCTGACAGCAGCCGTGTGTTAAAAGGCAAATTCAGAATGGATAAATGCACAAGAGGCCACATCAAATCCTTTGATTCGGGATTGACCGCAGCTTTAATATAGATTAGATTCAGAGTTTTGTCAACAAACCACCAATTTTTTTCACCTCTTGCTGCATTTTCTGTCATCTCTTCTCTCTTATTTACCACACAGAAACCCTAACCCTCTCCTACTTCACTGTCTAATTATACTTATTTTCACTGATGCTCTGCCGGTTTCCTCTGTTTCCTTTATGAGCTGTGCTGAGAGATTTCACTTCTGTGGAGGCAAACAAGAACAGGATTTCAAAGGGAAGTGCTGACACGAGTTTTGAAATGCATTATTATTAGAGTCTGGCTTAGCACCTCGCACTCCCTCTCAATACGCACTAATCTAATTGTACAGAATGTATACATATGCACATTATAAATTGGATTCCCTTAATTCTCTTTTTTTGTTGACAAATTAGAAATTTGCAGTCAATGTACGATATGATACACAGCATCAATATTTCATGTGCAAGCTGTGATCATGGGAGGCATGTAACTACATGCTGCTGTCAAAGTGCTTCCAATTATTATTGTGTAGCAGTAATAGGAGCACATGTTGTGGGGAAAGGACATTGAATGTTCTCCCTCATTATTCGCAGGCCTTTCAATAGGAAAATCTGAGACTATCCATAAATCTCCTCTACATTGTTAGCATCAGCTAAACCGGGCTCATGGGGCCAATTTAAGTTATATCAAAAATAGCAACACAAATTAAAGCCAACTTACCCACATGCATGAAAACAGGATGTGGGTTCCTCACGTTCTTCTTTCTTTCTTTTTTTTTGTCTACAAACAGCTCTGTATGTAGGGGCATGACTAGTGTGTAGGCTGCTGGAAAGAATTTCATTTTAAAGCCGTCTTTAGGGACAGCTTAACTGTTTTACACCCACATCATTCGCTCATTATAGAGCCTCATGGGGAATGTCCACTGAATTTTAAAAATGTCAATATGAAAGGTGTGAATTACATTTTTGACTCTGTGAGAAGCCTAGAGTGGCATTCTGCTGCTGCCTGTAGAGGAACAGAAGGGAGGAGCTCAGAGCTGAGGGAGATACAGTATTTTCTGCACAGTAATCTTATTTAGAGCGGGTGTTGGATGACGTGGAGGCGATCTCCCTGCGGAGCTGCATTACGGAGCCCGTGGTTTGGGTTTAGAATTTCTGTTGGAGTGGATCTCCTCTTCATGTGCAGCACACAAATAAACAAACAGCAATACACACACATGGAGACAAAACCACTGTGGGGAATCACTCCAAATGTTGAGGAATATCTGAATAGTAAAACTATTATAAAATACCTACTTTTATATGCATGATTAGCCTATCCTCTTTCATTCAAATTTTTGATGACTTTTTACTGTGAAAGAAATATTATACTCTTTTTTTTTAACTCTGTCAGTTTTCTTGCTGAGAGTTATAGAGGACACTGATGCAACTCCTATTTTGCAACAAACGTAAAGTACATCCAACAGCATGATAGCTTAGCTTAGCACAGAAACTGGAAAGAAATGTAGGACAACAAATCCTTAAACCAGTTAACCAAATGGTTGGTTATGAGCTAATTATATCTTGTTTGTTTTATTAGTACAAAAGGTTTTAAGTGAGAGATGCAGATTTTTTTATTACTGAACTTTGTAGCGGGTTTGACAAGGTTTTAATTTTGGGGTGCCAGTCAGAGTCAAGTCCGACAAACAAAAACTAAATGCAAACAAAAAAAATAGCCAACCTGCACAAAATAGGAGCCAAGCAAGAGCAAAATACAATCAAACAAAACAACAATGGGATTTCAAATATATATATGTTATCACAGGCATCAACCACACTGCAACAAAATGAATGTGAGCACTGTGCGTGCGTGGTTCACAGTCTGTGTGTGTGTGTAACTCAAAGTTCAGTCCCTTCCCGCAAAAGTCCGCTCCGGTAACCCACAACCCACAGTTCAGTCCATTTCAGTTCATTGTTCAACTACAAAACAAAAACTCCGCTCCGGGTTTTACGGGGCCTCGAAAACAATTAAGGAAAAAAAAAAACTGAAAAGAAAAACCAGCGTCTCTCTTCGCGGTGCAAAAATCAAAACACAAAGAAACAAAAGACACACCAGGTACTAACGGTACCGAAGTTTATTTTTAAGTCAGTCAGTAGTCAAGAGTCAGAGTTGGGCTTTGCTCCACCGGCATCTCCTGACTCCAGAGAACAGCTGATCCACCAGGAACGGGGAAATAAACAAATCCAACAGGTAGCCGGGCCTGACAGCAACGGACCTCCAGCGACGAAGACTTTAACAAACGACTATACACGAACTTTCACTCACGCTCTGTGCCGAGGTAACCTTCTCCTTCAATCACTTTTTTTTTTTTCCAAAGACTGTCCTCGCCGATCACCGGTGACTTGCACCTATACACAAATGCACCTTCCTGGAGGACAGTATTCAGACTTCGCGGGCACTGTGGCTGTTTTTCATTGGCTTGTGAGATTTATGTGAGTGGATGACGGAGGAAGCAATGAATGAAGGTGTGTACAAAGAGGGTTCTGACTCTGCAGGCGCTACAACTTGAATGAGTAAGTTTTGTTTTTTTTTACTTTTTGTGTGTTGAGTTTAGAACAAAACGAAGTTCACTTTTAATTATGGCTTAGTGTATAGACTAAAGAAAAATCAATCAATAAATAAATGTAATCTAAACTGGTGACCTTTGGACATGCATGCTGGAATGTTACCTTGGTGAAAGCTGTGCATGCTATTTACACCCCTGCCTCTGCTCTGGTTTCATTATGAGCTATAAGCAGGGGCGTTGCGACACCCACACTTTCACTGAAACATATTTTCATCCCCCACACTTTTTATTTACTTTACACACAGCATGGAGATCTTTCCATTTTTTCCTCTTGGTTGTTCTTTTAGCTGTATTTATTTACTCCTGTAACTTTACAATGTAGCGGAAGTCCCCTTTGCAGTTTTTTAAAAGCACATTTTATATGAAGACTGGAAATAAAGAGACTGAGGCATATGGCAATAAGAAAAGCAAAATAAAAGCATCACAAAGAGTAGTTTTGAATCTGGTTTTTAGAGCTTAAGCTAACTGGGTTACTCACAGTGGATGTTCATAAAGTTAGAATTATCTTTTGTAACTTTGTCTTGTTGTATGATGTGTCAGCTAAAATTAGTTACTGGACATTAAATGAAACAGAATGTGTTGATTTGCTAGAGGGTGGTAATATATTAGCATTAGAACACCCGCACTTTTAAAATCGCTGCTCCACCCCTGTCTATAAGCTAATGACATCTGCTCTCACCCCAGTCTTAGCTCAAAGGCTCAATGAGTAAGTTAGCAAATAATTCTTATTCACAAAAATTCTAAGCTACTCATTTGAATAATGAGCCCATAATGAGCTAATGTTCCAGATTTTACAAGCTGAGGTGAACTTTACAGCGACCTGCGATTTCAACAATTTTCAACTTTCAACTTCTTATGATTCTTTTTTTTTTAATTGATTACTTTAAAATATTCTTTAAAATAATGTTGTATGTTATCAGGAATTATTTAAAGATGTATTTAGGGCATCTATATTGGCCACCCCATAAATCCAAATCTATGATTGACTATTTGGTTAATCAGAGACTTAATCAGAGATTTAAGTTAAAATCAACTTTTCTGGCTTTTTTCAACAGGTTGTTGGTAGTTTCCTTATGTTAATGTAGTATATTTGTTTTGTTGTTAGTATGTTAGTCGTAAATGAATACTCATTCATTTGATCTTTTTCCATAAACTTTTCTCAGCAAAAACCTGTGCACACTAACTTTCTAACTTTCAATGGACTCAATTGCCATAAATGTATTTTTGAAAGTTAGACTGTGTGCACGAGTTTGAATGCAATTTTCTAAATACTTTATATTTTGCTTTTTATCCCTAATGTTATGTTGGTGAGTCAGGCAAGGGAGAGGATGAACGGTTACGGTTGTTTATTCACTGCTTGTCTCTGCACATGTATCACACTGAATCATGGGCGGTTCTAGGCAGGGGCCAACAGGGGCCAGTGCCCCTGTAACACTGAGCTTGGTCCCCCCTTTGGCCACCCCTCCAAAAGAAGAGCCCCCCCTAATAACACATACACAGTATTTGACTCAACAACCGGACTCACAATCTAGTATTAAATACTGTTACTGAAACAAATATCAATCATGGTATTTTATGTTGTGGTATTTAATGATGTGCGCTATTATTTAGCATAATATATTTTAAAGCGATCATCTTTGTCTATTTTTCATCTGGGTTTAATGTTCCCCTCTGACAAAACAACTGGCCCCAGTTTGGCCCCCTCAGTAAAAGTGGTCTAGAACCGCCACTGCACTCAATCCTGCATACATCTATTCTCCTTTCCTTTACCTTGGGTGCGTTCGAATTGTCCCTCCTATCTCCTTTCACTATCCACTTCACCTTAACCCCGCGAAAACGTCATGAGGTTAAGGAACGATGTTAGAAGAATTCATAAAGGACTTGGGGAAAGGCGATCTTGTTGCTCTGACAATCCGACCACATTTTCCACTAGGCGACGTCATTAAATGCGACGGGCCGGTGGAGGTTAATGACGTGGGTCTGCCGTGTTGAAACTACAATGTTCCGAAAATGGACTACAAAAAACGCATCTAAAAAACTTTCCCCTGTGGCTTCTTGCCGGTGAAATAATCCTAATCACCACAAGGTTGGGATTGAAATAAAATAAATATAGACTACCAGGCTACAAGTAACAAAAGTGAAACCATCACCTTCCTGTCCACTCATAAATCAACATCAACATAAATATGATTGTATGAAATTAATTGTTACATTTAAGTAAGATATAACCTACACATAATATTTTAAGCATACAAATGTACAACTGCACAAAGCATTCTTAAGTGAATGAAATATGTTGAGTAAAACATCATCTGGATAAAAATGTCTCTTATCTTTTTATCTCTTATATGATCTGTGTCACTTTACGATCATTGTTAATTTCCGTGAACGGTCGGATCCTATGCTAAAGGAGGTTATAAAGGAAGCATTGACCCACCTTTCCTTAACTTTTAGAGAATTCAAACGGCTCTTATCATGGTCGCCACTTAAATGCCTCCGGGGTTAAGGTAAAGTGGATAGTGAAAGGAGATAGGAGGGACAATTCGAACGCACCCTTTAATTGTCTCACCTATCCTCCAAGGTGTCTCACTGCGCCCCCTAGTAGACTGAAGGTGTAACTACATTCAAAGTACGCAGAACAAACATTACAAGCATTGCATTTGTAAACACAACACCTAAAGAATCAGGCTAAGAAGATTTAAATGTTGCCAAATTGTGTTTCTTACAAGTACATATCATTAGACGTGATAGACAAGGTCAAAAGTGATAGACAAGGTAAAAAGAAAATTAATTAATTTGCGTCCTCAGACATCATGGCACCCCTAAATAAGTCGGTGCCCCAGGTGAGCCACCCCAGTCGAAAAAGTCTGGACACGCCCCTGCAGTGGATAGAGTAGAATATTGCTCAGAGGGAGAGAGAGAGGAGAAGACACGGGGAAATGAGCTGCAGGTTGGACTTGCTTGGAGGACTATAGCCTCTGTACATGGATTGCCCCTGACAGCTGGGTCATCTGCGCCCCTTCTTGGGAATTTAACATAATCAGAAAAAAGTAACTTCTTTTTGTTCAAAATATAGACAGCATTTTTTTAAATTCCTTTCTATAGCTGGTAAAATCATGTTATTTTATAAACTCACCAACAAGTACATCTGAAAGACGTCAAAGCATCCTATTGATCATGGGAGGGATATTTGTATGACACCAACTATCAGCTTCCTGGGCTGCTGTTGACATTTTTCATTTGCACCCTTTTGGCTCAACAGCACTTTCATGAGGTGGTGAGGTGGTGAATTTCTCAGGCACACTATGAGCACCAAGTAGGCTGGACGACATTGGTCAGCCAGCTGGTAGATGTGAGAGGAGCTCTTACTCCAGAGTCAGACTGTCCACATTGTTTTCTCTGAGGGAAGTGCTTTTCATTCACTGTTTAGGATTATGTAACGCTAATGAGCTGCAATGAGGTCAGTGGTCCAACCAACTTAAGTGTAATAATTGAAATGGAACCTAAATGTTGGTCAGATGGACAATGTTGAAATGTTATTATGACAAATCCACTAGGCTGTTAAATTTTTCAGTCCATAAAGACACATCACTTATTTTGTTCAGCATCCCTCTGTGTCAACATACATGGCCTCGATAGTAATGATCACCACATGTACTGAAAGTAAGATTTAAATTAATTGGTAAATGAATGGTTAATACGTGTAAAAACATTACAATTTTACTCCAACATAATATGACTTCTCACAAGCCAAATTTAGATTTTTTTTTCTGATTATTTAATTTTTAAGGAGCAATATGTAACTCTGACATGTAAAGTTAAAATAATATTGAAATTTGAAATCAAGAAATGTTATATTAATCAACTTTGTGCATACCAATACACTTAATTAACAATTAAAAAACATCTGATAATTTCTAACCTGCACTTTAGAGAACATTCTTAAAATGTCTCCAGATTTCTGGTGTTTTACATGCATTTCTTCTATTTCATGAACAGGAAAAATCAGTAAAATTTTACATCACATTTCATGTTAAATTACATTTTGAGTCTTTAACATTTCCATTTCAAAACATAATAAAGAGGCAATCTTGAGTTACAGTTTAATCCTTAAAATGTTATGGTTACATTTTTAAGTGACAGCAAACTTCTTTAAATGAACAGGCATTTGAATGTTTGATGAAGAAACATGCAAAAGCTTTAAAAGAAATATTGAATATGTTGCTACTTCATTTTTTTTACAATGTGAGGCATTTCTTTCTGCCTAAGATGAGCTAACTTGAGCACATCTGATCACTATGACCTCAATATCAACTTTTTTGATGACATATGTATTCATTGTGTCAAGGAAACAAGCAGGGTCAATGGCTGTGTTTAAAGACTTTCCTTGGAAGAGATTAGTATGCTTGACTACACATGTGATTTTGTGCAGTGCCCCGTCCTTAAGAATTTCCATGTAAATTACAGAGCGCCACATCTTTATTCCCAGCAGCTATAATTGCTTAAATGCTGTTAGGATGCTTGTTGATTTGTCTGGGGGATAAACACGAGTGCCTCAGTGTTCTCATATTGCCTCCTATCTGGGATTTTCATTGAAGAGCTTCCGGGTGACAGAGCCAAGGCTATCCATCTTGTAATGTTTTTGGCCTGGATTGGCTCTTGTAATAACACTGCAATTATATTCCTGGTCCTTGTACGCCCCAGTGTTGTTTGTAATGGCTAAACGGTTTTCCTGGAGGGAGTCAACAAGTCTCGAGTCCTACATTGTTGCAGCATAGTTCTGCAGTCTGCATAGAACAACACTGCAGTTCATCCCAAGATTTCTTTTTTAAATGACTGCGCAATATCGTGTTTGAACCTATCAGCAGACAGCACACTATGGGAATAAGGATCCATGTGCTCTTTTCCCATTTGAATATGGATGTGGCTCAGTGTTTTGTAGCTCAACGAGGAAGTTGAAGCCTTATGAAATATGCTGTGTCAAAACAAAAAGGTTGATTCGCTTAACAAGCTGTCAGGGATCACACTCTTCCTGTGCCTATAAGAGGGTCTCTCTCTCATCTAGTAGGAGCAGGAAGAAAAAGGGCCCTTATACTGCAGAGTCCGTCGTTAAATAAAAGTGAAGCACACTGCACTTCACTGGTCATACATCCACATAAGACAAAATCTGACACGTTTACTGAAGCAGTTCCTCATTCCTTTATAGTGTGGCTGAAATGTTATCATAGAAGCACTTCAGGGTTGTCAAACTTCATCCAAGAAAGGTTTCGATGGAATAAAAAAATCAAGCTATTTCAGAGGTTTAGAGAGAAGCTTTTATATCTCAAACATTGTCTTGTTTCAGTGATGTCCTGAATGAGAACACTCACTGTGAACAAGCACACACAGCATTATGAGGTCTGTGTTGGCCATGCTGAGCATGACTGTGTCGCCTGCCTCTGAGTCTCTAAGCTGCTAAAAGGAGACACACAATAGGAAGATGGCAGCCTGTATAGATGGAGTAAGCCTCTCTACAGATCCCTTTGCTACTCTGAAGTGAGTGGATTTCATTCAGACTGAGGACTAAAAATGTGCCGGGTATGCAAACTTCATGGTGAGGTTTTGCAGGTGATACTGATCAGAGTCGCTCCTATCAGTCAAATTTGCCTGTGGTTGTTACCCTGCACTATTGCTCTACGATTAAATTCTCACACATTGCAACCACATTTATAGGTCTGATGCCAATCACACAGAGCAGACCATATGGCTGCTTCCTCCTCCATGTCTATTGGCTGACCTCTAAACCTCATGATGCTGAGAACAGATGGAAACTGTCTCCAGTGGAGCTCGGACCATAACTCAAGATCTCCTGGTGTTAAGGCTGGCTATGATGCTACACTGTTTTGTGATTGTTTTGTTTCACTGCATCCCATGTCGACTGTCAGCTGTTAGTGAGAATGTGCTGTGCACAGTCTGTGAAACCTGCAGACCACGCAGTCATTCCTGTTTCGATGTGAATGATGAGATCCTCCCAGGGTCAGAGAGCTAGCTGCACGTGGCGCCTACTGTTGACCTTTGGACCCCAGCGATGGAGCCCAAGAAGCCACTTCTGCTGTAGCGTCCTGTTGGCAGCGCTCATAATGTCAAAGTCAAAATAGTCAAAATACCTCTTAAGAAGCTGCAGATGAGTTTGTAAAAGTCTGATCAATATATATAAATCAGCCATAAGGGTTCTAGTGTTGCGGGTATAGATTTCCCATTAGCTGTAAGAATAGGGCTAGCCCCAGGCTCAGATTTGAGGTCTTTGAAGTCTGATTCACAGGAATATATTTAGAATGACCTGAATATCTTTTTGTATTGCAGATCTCTGCTTCTCGGAGGTGGTTGAAACTGAACATAATTAAGATAAGATAACAGAAGACAAGGGATTCACAGTGTGTGCTTCCATAAACGCCCCGCTGTTTACTTTGACCTTTGTCACTGAAGGAATTGAATGCAGACACTGCATGGGTCCCTGTTCTTTCCATACCTGCGATGTTTCTCTCTCAGCTGTGGCAGCTCAGCGCCTCACCTCTTTTTCAGAACAATGGGCTTCGGTGCAAGGTCCATTAGCACATGAAAGGGCGTGAGAGAAAGTAATGCGTGGCGTTTTAATAGACGAGGAGAGGGAGTTCAAAGCACCTCTGCACCACCTGACTTCCTTGGGACGGTCCCACAGCCGCGTGTTTTTCTCTGCATGGGAATGGAGCAGACTCACCCATTAAAGAAAAGAGATTAAATCAGATGAATACCAAGATTATAGACTATATTTGACAGAACAGAAAAAGGCGAGAACATTTCAAAAAGCTGTTTTTTGCCAACTGCGTTATTGCCTTTACTGGAAGCGCAAGGAGGGCGAGGGGAACAAGGGAGCACGCGTCCAATACGGAGGAGCTGCAAATGTGCGCGCTTTAATTCACAAGATGGTTCGCTTCATTTACAACCCGCCTTGTTATAGGCTATTTAAAACAAACGCGTAGCCTACAGAGGAAGCGCCCTCTCGGATGTATCGAAGCGTACGGTAAGGATGCTGCGCTCACTAGGAGCAGGTGTATTCAGCCAAGTGGAGGCGCAGGGCACAGAGCAGGAGCGACGCACGACAAAACGCCAAACCACAACATCGCCTGCTACAAAAGGAAAACACCTCATCTTGAGACGTGCTGCTTGATAACGCGCCTCTTCCAATCGTAATGGAAGGATTCCTCTTTGTAAGTTACATATGGTAGGAGAGGAATTTGGGCACCCTGAACCAGCTGGACGCTTAGCTCCGATGGAAATATAGTGATAACAAAAAAACCCTAAAGGACTACTCTTCTGGCTTTTCACTGAAATCAATCTTTTTTTCTAATCAAGGACATAATCGTATGCAAGTATGCCTGGAGCACTTCTGTCAGCGGAGTCCCTTTACATCGGGATGGAGGTGCTGATTGCAGTCGCGTCAGTAATCGGGAATGTGATGGTGGTATGGGCGGTGAAAATTAATAAGTCGTTGCGAGATAACACTTTCTGCTTTATCGTGTCCCTGGCCCTGGCGGATATTGCAGTGGGAGCCCTCGTCATCCCGTTGGCCATCACCATCAGCATCGGACTCCAAACTCACTTTTACAGCTGCCTTCTGGTCGCGTGCACGGTGCTGGTGCTGACGCAAAGTTCAATCCTAGCCCTGCTGGCTATTGCGATCGACCGCTATCTCAGGGTCAAGATCCCGACCAGGTACAGATGAGATACATATATCGTCACTTGTTCTTGAAATAAGGTGCTTTGTGGTGATGTTTTATTTCCCAGAAAAGCCTTCTCAGAGAGCTCCAGCTCTGTGTTTCTGGGCACTGATGTCCTCATGGGTCCTGTTTCATTTCACAGGATGTCTCTGACTCACCATTACTGATATGACAGCCAAGCAGAGCATGGCTGATCAACCAACCACTTTAATTAGTCCCTTTGCATGTCCTGAAGACTGTTGAACACTATCACAATGACAGAATCAGTTCATTTCAACCTTTCATGATGTTGTGCAGGAGTGTTTTTCCTGTGTTTCTGGAGGGCACAAAAGAGGTCACGTTTGCTGTCAACTATGTTCCATCTCCAACTGTGTATCTGATGCACAGGATCACCAGGGTTTTATCATGCCAGGCTGAAACAACAGAGCCAGCAGTGGTGCTGAAAGGTAGAAAAGATAAGCATTGTCAAGGAGGGGGATTTATTGTCTCAGAATATTAGACCTGATAGACTCCTCTAAGTCTCTAGGCTTATGGTAGCACTTTATCAGGGTTTTTGACACTCTAGTCTTATAATGAATTGTATCATTCAGGCTTAATGGTGTCTGCCACAGTATTTAACATCAGTGATTCATCATTAAACTCAGAAATGTTCTCACTGGGGAGTTGCTGCTGACTCTACCTTCCCAGAAGTTACATTTATGTTCAAAACACACACTTCCTGGAAATTGATCAGTATCTCTCCTGTGAGCCGGTCGTCACAGTGTGAATACAAATCTTCACTCTCTGCTTCAGTAACAGACTTAAGGTAACACATACATCCCTAATCAATACGAATCCAAGACATGTTACCTGTGACAGCAAGGACAGCATCTCTTCTTTTAAATACATCAGACAATGGAAAACATGAGTAATTCAAAACAAGCAAATCATGGCTCGACACACTTTCCATAATGAGCTCAATCATATATTTCTTACCTGCCTCAGGCTGAGTGTTTCTATGTAATTTCTGTGTCAAAGGAAAGTTTTCTTATAAAACACGACAATGAAAAGTCAAACCTGTAAAGCACATTGTTGCATGCTAAATATCGCAGCCTTTGTCTAAAACACTGTTGTCATTAATAAGTAGTCAACATTGTACCAATTTCAACAACTATAAGTCAGTTTTGCCCAGCACATAAGAAGCATGAAAAGCAGCATTTCAGAGAAGTGCAAGGTTTAATCATAAGGGATTACAGAGACTTGTTCAAGTGGAAATATGTGCTGCGAGCTGCAAGGAGCTGTGTGAGCGTGTAGATTGTCTAGGGGCTTTGTACTTAAAAATGACAACTCTTTTCTTTCGATTCGTATTTGTCAGTCAAACGACACCGCCAGAATGAAAAATGAAGTGAACAGAAAGCAAGCACGCCCCGACAGTGCTGTGAGAGAAAGTGCTGACGTGTTGTTTCCTCCTACAGGTACAAGCAGGTGGTGACCCCTCGACGAGCAGGACTGGCTGTGGTGATATGCTGGACAGTCGCTTTCATAGTGGGCCTGACACCCATGTTAGGCTGGAACAACCTGCACCGCCTCCAGCAGAACAGCTCCATCGGCTCTGACCTTGTCATCACCTGTCAGTTTGAAAACGTCATCAGCATGGACTACATGGTGTATTTCAACTTCTTTGGCTGGGTGCTGCCGCCACTGGTTCTCATGCTGGTCATCTACGCAGAGATCTTCTACATGATCCACAAGCAGCTAAATAACAAGAAGCTCACCAGCAGTCACACGGACCCCAACAAGTACTATGACAAGGAGCTGAATCTTGCTAAATCATTGGCGTTGGTCCTTTTCCTCTTTGCCATCAGCTGGCTCCCCCTCCACATCATCAACTGCATTACACTCTTCTGCCCTAATTGTAAGAAGCCTATTGTCCTCCTCTATATCGCTATCCTGCTCACTCACGGCAACTCTGCTGTCAACCCAATCGTCTATGCTTTCCGCATTAAGAAGTTCCGCACGGCCTTCAGGAAAATCTGGCAGCAATACTTCTGCTGCAAGGACACGCCGGCTCTGGAGATTCAGCCCAGCGACAGGAAAGAGATGCCCAATCCTGAGCCACAGCAGGCAGCACCAGCACAGAAGGAGTTCTTAAAGCCGGATCTGCTGCAACAGCAGCAGCTGCCTCCATCTGAGCAGCAGCCGGACCAGAGAACCGAACCTCCTCAGGAACCCAAAGAGCATCCGCCCTCCCTGGAGCAGCACACTGTCTAATCAAGGAAAGCAGATGATTGCTGGCTGGGAAAGTGATAATCAGTGCACGAGCATTGTTTCTCTCCTCCATTGAATGTAGTCCAATGAGGAGTACGAGATGCTTCGATGCTGTAAAGACAGAGGAGACTTGGATCTTAAATCTCCAGCACTGGAAGATGGTTCATCCATAATGGTTTATGTTTCTTCAGCAGTTGTGGATTTACTGAAAGATCTGATGAAAAGGCTATCTTGCAATAATGGAGCCTTTTCGACAGTGCTGTCTTTCTTAGTAACAGACTGGAGACTTGTAGCTTTAATGTTTTATACAACATGTGCTGATGTGGTTTACCAGTATTAGATTATCATAGAATGAAAGTTTCGTGTTAGAGCAGGTTCATCTTCCTGCTGTAGAGCTGTGTGTATGTGTAAACTGACGGTGACTGAAAAATCTGAATGTAATTATAATGTAAATAAGACTTTGACAGCACAGCTGTTAACGCTCAACTCTTCTTCAGGGTCTTAATCGCACAACAGTGATCGCACAAGCAGCACTATGGGAGAGATTTTTGCAGCAAGAAGGTGTGTATGCGCTGGTAGAAGGGTTTCGTAATCCCCTAACTCTTCCCTACTGGAGCTGAATCCCTCAGTGATCCAGTAGCGCTGATCCATTACAGAAGAGATGGACAAGGATAAGACACGAGCAGCTGCAGGAAAAAGGAGGTTTTAACCTTTTTAGAAGCTGCCTGCAGGAGACTCGTGGCTGTAAGACGACAGCTACTCATGTGGGAGAAAGACAAGATGCACTTAAGCTCATGTTTATCCAGCCTTCATCCCAGCTGGAGGTACGAGCAGCAGGGTTTTTTTTTTGTTTTTTTTTACCTTCATAAACTGAATATAACATTCTCACATCTTACCACTAGATACAGTGGCTTCCATGGCCTTTTTCACTCATTTCCAGTATGGACTGTATTAGAAGAAAACAAGCTGAAGATCATGCGTATCTGTTATACAGTGTTAGCTTCATTTTTTTGCTTTATTCGAAACTTGGACATTTGTAAAGTAGAAATTAAACTACTTCCAATGCCACTGACGTACATGTATGCGAATGTAAATTACTTCGTTTTATCTCTTGTAAAGACTCAGAGCTCTGGCCAAGGCAGTTCCTAAATGACAATCTCTTATGTTAGCAAGGTTTGCATATATACAGATTATTGTCTTGGTTAGCATCTTTAACTGGAGCAGGAGGTGAACTTTTTTTATGTTAACTGAGGCAAAAAGTGTCAACAGAAACCCTGATAGAAGCACATCATCTGTATCTTGATTTTCCTTTGAAGTGTACCAGCAAGGTGGACTGTGACAACACAAAAAATGGTTGAATAAATGTGAAAAATAGTTTGCGTTCTGTAGGTTTTTCTGTAGGGTACCATGTTTACAGTTTTGTTCCTAAAAGTTTAGTAAAATGTACCGATTTGTTATATTTCTCTGAAATGTAATTGAATACCTTGATGAAAGGCTGCGGTGCAAATGTGATTAATGAGCACAAAGATTATCCGAGATTCCTAGAAATTGGCGTTATTTATAATTAGTTTGTAATATGAAAAGGTTGGAAATGTTGTAATCCCAGCTTGATCATGTTGTGTTACATACCAAATGTATTGTTATCTTTTAATGGTTGTATACAAGAAGAACATTTTAGTTAAGGTAAAGAAAACATTTAGGTCTCTGTCCTGAGTTTTGTATGCTCACTATTAACTACAACCATATTCATGCAGTTTCTTTTATGGTGTAAATGTAGAGTGCACTGTAGCCACTACATTTGTCAACACAACACAATTAGGAAACCAATTTAAGAGACAGGATGGCAACATCAATACAAATTCCTAGTGCCCTCTTACATTTACTTTAAAGAGACTACAATCAATACTTTAAAACCGATAACAGATCAAATGACAACGTGTTTATTACAGGAGATGCTACATACAGCAGACCCACTGAAAAGATAGTTCCCCTTGCTCTGTGGTTTGCATCTTTCAGCGTGTTGTTTCTGTCTTCTGGTGAAATATTCAGTGGTTAATGAAATTCAAGTGAATGTCATGCATCTGCTTGTAGATGCATGATTTGTGCAGATGCTGGTTGCTTGTTAGCAATGCAATATAAACATTTAGCGGCTTGGAGGCAGATATTTCGTTGAAGAGTTGTTGCAGAACAAAAGAGAGCTAGAATAAGAGTGAATGTTTGCACATAATTATCTGGTGGACAGAAGAATGCCTTTAAATGAATGATCATTTCGCTAATGTGTCTGCGGTGAAATGTCAGTGATTACAGCTTTGTCCGCTGCCCCTGAGTGTCCACAAAGAAAAATTTACATCTGAAAATGCATGTTCAAAGCAACAATATGTAACCTTTCCAACTTAAAATCATTCTTTTCAAAGTCAATCTCATAGTGCAACAACTTCCAAACGGGAAAATAGCCTCTCTCCCATGTGCACAGATCACCCCGGTCGCCTGCTTACAGCACTCTGTATGTTTGGCGATCCTCTTGTGAATACGCCTTTACGGCATTAGCCAATAAGCACGTCTCGATACTGTTTGACATAATAACTGAGGCTGAGAAAGGGAAGAAAACGGTGACGTATTAATCTAAGAAGAGAAAAAGAGTGAGCAACCAGGCAAGAAGCCGAGTATACATCCCTGCAGATGTTATTCATAACTTGTAACATAATGTTAGGCTGCATTGTTATTTCTCATGTTTTAGCAACTTCACCAGATTCAGAAAGTCATATAACCAAAGTTATGCTCCAGGCTTGAAAATAAATAAATATGAATTCCCGAGGTGCATAATATTGTATGCATTGCAGTTTTAAAACAATATAACTCTTATTTATGGGGCAGATCTCCGATGACAAAGTGTGTATACTTATTATGAGTAAAGTGTCCTTATTGTCTTGGTAAGGTATGCATTTTCTTTGGCCTGCGTAAATATGAACTGCAAACAGTGTTTGACTCTGAAGTTCTATAGAGGAACTTTGGATGCAAAATACGGCAGCATACAAATTTTATCTGCCATATTTTACGTTGTCCCGCAAGGTGGTTGCAATTTTCCGCAGGCATCGCTTCTCAGCATAACCAATGAAATATTATTGTACCTTGTACCTACAGTTCTTTGGCGTCTAACAACACCACCTCAGTTGGTAGAGTCGGTCGTCTTCTAACTGGAAGGTCGGGGGTTCGATCCCCAGCTCCTGCAACTAAATGTCCGATGTGTCATTGGGCAAGACACTTAACCCCAAGTGGCTCCCACTGCTTCATCGGTGGTACATAAATGTGAACGAATGGGACTAGTTACTTCTGATGGACACTTCACATAGCAGCTTCTGCCATCAGTGTGTGAATGGGTGTGAATGGGTACTGTAGGTGTGACCCGCTGTGTAAAAGCGCTTTGAGTAGTCAAAAAACTGTTTATCATTCCCATAAACAAAGAACTTCTTGTAGGTCTAGGAAACACTCAGGTACACCCATCAACCCAGTTCCTGTATCCCGTACTCAAAAGAATGATAAATTGGTAATTTTCTAACTATTTAGTTCTCTTGAGGGCTCAGCATTTTTAGAGCACAGAACACTGAAACCCTTTTTCTGTGGGTACCTTGCTGCAGCTTGGCTATCAGACTTCTCATTACGGAAGTGAGATAACAGTTGAGAGTCGTCACAGCTCCAACGACCCATTTCTCTTTTCACCATGTAAGAATTCTTTTGATATCTGGTGCCATATAAAAGCCGAATAGACCTAGTCCTAGCAAGAACTGCACACTCTTGTGTTATCAATGAAGTGCCAACAGAGTTGTCAACAAAATCACGTCAGTCTGCTCGTGCAGATAAAACTTGCCCAGAATGAATCCATACAGCAGAAATGAACTGAATATGTGCACATTTTTTGTGATATAGTGCTGAGCAGACAGCTTATATAAATCAATAGTTTGGTTCAATATACAGTATATTTTACAAACAGTATAGCACTATTATCAAGTCTGCTATGTTATTTTTATCATATTGGTTTGGTTTCCTGGGCAAAGACGCTTCGTCTAGGGAAAGGATGTGATATCAAGTTAGAGGAGACATCAGATAAAATAAAAGGAAATGAAATACTGGAGAGGTGTATTTCTCTTAGAACAGCAGAGGTGACCTTTCCCTGAAGGGACCTCCTGCCCTTGAGGCTAACGTTGGTGCTAACCGCAGATCCTGAAAGAAGGAGAGAGACTTAATATCCTCATGCTGCAATAAAAAAAAAAACAGCTCAGGTTCAGCGTGTGCCAACCTTACATTTTGTGAAACAGCAGTATATTTTGTTTGGGGCACATTTTCAAGGAGAATTTTCAGGAAAAGCGATGTGTTGCAATCATGCAAAGTTATATCGGAGTGAAAGCGATTGCACACTTTTGTATCTTCACTTGTCTCCTCTTGTAAAATGCCTCCATTTGGATCAATAATTGCTAAGGATGGTTTGTTTCTAACATGTTTCAGGTCAATACTTCACTCTGTATACTAGGAGAACCTTTGATACTGACCTTCCAATCCCCCAAAGACTCCCTGTTCCTGCACCAGGGCAGGCTGATGGGAAAATGCTTGGGTTGGTATTTATGTCCCAGTAAAGAGCCTTTTTCGTTAAAAATAGAGAGGCGGTTTGATCTACCTGGGCTCTGATCTGGCGTCATGAATAAACAAGTTGCTTGTGCCCACGGTGCTGCTGCACAACAGGAAACAAGGCTCCTTGTCATGAACACTTTATACACCCTCACAACATCTGTCTTAGGGAACAGTAACATGGCTTGCAGACCTTTGAAAAATACATTAAAAAAAACTCACTGCTCCAGCATTCACACTGTGGTGGTGTTTGACAACAAAGCTCACAATCCACCATCAATTAGTTTAAAGTTGGCCTTGTTCTGCATGTGTGATTTCACAGGAATTTAATCAGTCATAAAAACAAGGCCGCCACTTTTGCATTTGCTGGAAAAGCATCTGTGTCAGACTCATCTGTGTTATGTCACAGCACTATGTGAGCACCAATTCCTAGTAGGCTCACAGATGCTGCATCCAGACTGGCAAGCACTAAAATAAGAAAAATGAGCGGATGCTAATTTGCAGCATATGGAAAATTTGCATCAAATAACAAGTGAATGTGGCCTACTAAGATGTATTGACGTGCATGACATTTTAGATAAACAGTTGTGATTAAGCAAAGCAATTATATATAACAGATTAGTCTCCATCAACTTTGGTTGTGAATTGAAACATCAAGGTGCAGTGACAAGATAAATGTGCGATCAATTGTCTTTAATAGTCCCTCGGGAACGGTTTCATCCCACTCTCTGAACCTCTGACAGAAAGCCCTGGACTCATAGCACGCATGATAACCCTTCAATAAATCAGCAAAGGGGCTTGCAAATAAAACAACCCCCCTCTTCCCTCAACATCAATTATTTACCATCCAGGATAACAAAATTAGAACAACATCAATATTTTATCTTCCTTTTATTCTGATCAAATCTCTGCCCCAAGAGATATTTTTTGAAAGCAACCTCAATGAAAGGCTCTTAAATGTAGAGGAAGAAAAGAGAACAGGCATTAGATGGTTTTCAAAGATTTGATTTCAAACCAGGACAGAAATGGCGTCATGCTTTGTTAGGGAGCATAATTCACCTGCTTGTTTAAAAGAGAGCTATTCCTCATTCAATACTGTCCCTTGTAGCTGGAGTCCTTACACCAGAGCGCTAACTCTCTCTAGGCCTCAATGACTGTCACTGTGACACACTGCCACCTGCTGGTAGAGAGCATTTTGGAAGCCTCTGTGTGATTAAAATCCTTCAGTGTCAGGCACACTCGCTGTGTGTCTGGCTCTCCAGTGGAGGGTAAAGAGGTCCCATCTGGCTCCTACTTTATGGCTTTTCCCACAGGTGCTGATGGCCTGTTCATTATCCAAATACAGATCATCTGATGACACTTCCAAAGACCGGCTTGGCTAATTAATATCCTCAAGACACAAACATTTGAATCTTGGAGTGGTAATAAAAGACCCCAAACAAAGAAATCCCTCTTCATGCATTTGCAAATTGGATCCAAAAGACAGTTCAGCCACATTATACATTTTGCTCAACAGCAGTAAATCATCTTTTTTATAAAGGAGCAAAACGGCAATTTAAATCTCCTATATGAGGAGTTTAAAGCTGGTTATGAAGAATGATGCCTCTATATCACCCTTTAAAAGCAAACAAGACCATCAGAGAGAAGAATGATCATCTCTTTATGGTTATTTTATATGCCTGTCACCCCTGCTGGGTGCAGGTAGGTGTCAGACAAGGCAATTAACATCACTCACTATAAAGAAAAAAATCAAATAAATAAAGAGTCGATGTTTTTTTTTCTCTCAGAAAAACCAACAAATTCATGTACAGGACAAGATCAACAAAGAGATAAATAGTCCCACTTTCATCCACAGGATTTGCCAAGATCCATACAATCCAAAAGTTCCTCACAGGAGCTTTAGGCACATTAAAATTATTGTTGTTCAGCAGAAAAAGAAAGTCTACCTTATCAAATTAGGATAACTCTTTCCTTGTTTCTTGTTATTGTTCTGATAAGTAAAATCTTGATAAAGCGCAGTTGAATTCTTTCATTTGAATCAAAAACAAGATTATTTTCATGACCCTTTATTTGGTACCATGGGATGGTTGTTTGTTGATTATCTGACAGATAATCCAAAAGGCATGAAAATTTCCCCTTACACTTACCTACACACTGTCATCAGGCCACACTGTTGTTATTCCTGTGAAGCTAAATCGATGCACTTGATAAATATACTTTAAATTCAGTTAGCATTTTTTACTACCTAATTCCTGTGCCTTTTTAAAACAGGTTAAACATGTTACGCTTCCCATAAGCTGTCCACTGACAACAGCAAGAGTCATAAGCAAATATATGACCACTGACAGTAATGTCAGGGTTCAACTTCTTTTGCTACATTACTGGAAGATGACACATTATGTGCCCAACTATCCAGGTTTGTATCCTAAGGGGGAAATGTTGCATTTATGTTAGACCACACCGTTTCAAACTCTGGCTAACCCTGCATAAGACACCACAGAGCTAAAAGCCCAGCAAATACACATCAAAAGGAGGAATAACTGCCTGCCTCAACAAGTCTGAACCACAGTGTGCAGAGGCAGCTGAAGTGCTGAGCCTGACTCACTCCCCGCCTGCTATCAGCTGCTTGTCCTTTATCAAGAAGGGGAAATTCCCGCCCCTTTTCCCCATTTCTGAATTTGTGGTCCAGAAAGCCTGTTGAATAACACATGCCCTCCTTATCATACTTTATTTGAGAGGCGACACAAAATGTCTCCTCTCCGATACAGTGCACTTTTTTTTGTTTTGGTTTACAACCACTCAGCTTCTTGTGGCACATTTTGAAAACAACTCTTTAAAAAGTTACGGAGGCGTTGCTCCATATGGCGTTAAACAGGCTATAATAATATTTGGCGCACTCAGAGCTCTCCCATCGTGGCCCATGCTGTCACTCCCTGTGGCTGTGCTTGGATGGTGGAGGATGGAACGCCCCTGAAGGCCACTGCTTATGACTTGCAGTAATTAGCTTTTAACAGTGGTGGTGAAAGATGGCTGTCCATAAAGTCAACACAGCTCCTCCCGCCTGGATTTGCTCTGCAGCGGCAGCCCACGCTTCGGCAGACACCGTCTACCCTCATGCATGGCTCCCGCCGGACCCGCCTGCCGCTCTTAAGTGAGATTATATAATAAGATGAACTCATACACTTTGTCTATAGTATCTTTTAAATTATATCTCCCTGAGGTTGCCTATGGGTTAAGGCGCCAACCATGAACCACAACAATCCTGGTTTGTTTCTGGCTTCTCCTTGTTACAGCAGAAAATGACAAAAAATACATGCATACCCACATATTAACTAATACTACCATGGACGTTTTCCTTTCATCTTATTTCTAATTTCACTTATTTATAGAGACAGAAAATTACCCAAAATATCTGTAGATATTTGTACATATCAGATATATCCTTTTATAACGGCTTATGACTCGTATACACAATGAAGCTGGTAAGTTACCCACGTATAGGCAATAAATGTTGTAATCATATGTGTATCTGTACAAAGTCATTGCAAATCATCCCATTCCCTTGGTTGAAAGAATCTCTGTCACATCCTGTTACAATCATCTGCTGTCCCAACTCTGGAGAGTACCTGTGTGCAAGCAGAGGAAGTATGCATTTTTAGGCCTGTGGTCGCCAGCAAAGACTCCAGTTCCAGGATAAACAGGAAAGAAAACAGTGATAAGCAGTAATGGTTTATATGGCATGCACTGTTTTAAAGCTTTCAACACGACATGGCACTGAGCTTTGATCCCTGGCAGCATGGTGGAAATGTACTCCCATTTATCAGATTGAGAAAAGTTAGTGGTTGCTAATGTGGACCACATGAAATGAGTCAAGGTTTTAAGAGTATCAGATTAACACAACCATTATCTAGCCTATATGTAGTGTTCATTGTTTATTCAGTTTTATACAACTTCTCGTTCAAAACGTATATTCTGATTGGACAAAAGGAATTCAACAAGCTCTTACATACAGACATGAATTAGTGTCAGATAGCTTGATCAAGACGGTACCTCGGGATCACACATGATAACACACAACTGTCATGGACCTTTAGTTTATTAGTTGCCTGATACACGGAAACAAATCAAGAGATTTCTTTTCAGCAAGTGTGCAAAATAAAAAGTGTATCAGACAGCTGTCTAGTTCAGTTAAAGCTGTGTACATTGTGTTGGCAGGAAAAAACTGTAATCTGTTTCTACTTGCAACTGTTTACGCCTCCGTTGTACAAGTAATATCACAATATCACACATGCTCTGAATATCAGTGCCCTCTGATTATCTTCAGCACTGGCCTTCAGCATTTTGCCAATGATCAAGCAAAAGCAGTGCTGCTGATACACAACACAACAGCACTCCTTCTTGTGTGATATTGCTTTATTGTTCCCTTATTAGCGAGTCATCTTGGAATTGCATAACCTCCAGTACATTTCATATTGTTTACAAGGATGCTGCATTGATTTGAGGATCATAATTAGCGCTGCTGTTACACTTACACACCTTTAAGTATTATACTTGATGAACATGATATTTTTTGGTTGAATGTCATTTGACCGATTTCTTTCATTTTGTCGCAATGTGAATTTGAATCTTCCATGAAATCTTGAATATTTCATGTAAGTGTTGGCAAATACAAAAAAGTATTCCAATAGGTGACTAACAGTCTAGATTGTGATAAAGTGTTTGTTGAAGCAGAAGTTACACTCCTGTCTGCCCTCAGGGAAACATGAGTCAATGCCATGTCCCTTTGTGCTCCTACAGTCTCATTCATCTGACTGTACACAGTTTTATGGGCACAGTTTAAAGCCTGTTCATGGAATTATTTCAGTATAACCTATCATGCTGACTTATGACTCATTACAGACAAGCTGCTATATGACTGACACTTGAGGGCTTGGAGGGCTCAACATGGTTCCCGCCCTGGCGATTGCTTGTTTTGATCAGTTTTTGTTTTGGTTGAGTCATGTGTTTTGCTTGTTGTTCCTTAAGGAGCTTTGTGTGCCAATTTAAGCCACCAGCATGAGTATACATCTGTCCAATTAAGACAGGATATGCTATTCATTTCTGTTATGTGTCCTTACTATTGCAATAATGAAGTTTACAACACAGAATGATCGAAAACATACAACAATGAAACCAAGTGAAAAGCTATTGGAAAGCCAAAAGTGTGTTTGGAGTTTAATGGGGTATAAAAACAAAACCGGTCCCAGAATATCTGCAGAGCTCTGCGGACTCAGCAGCGCTGGTTAAAACACCTGGACGTGCTGATGGGCTTGTGTTGCCTCCACATCTCTGTCTCTGTGTCCCACCACAAAGTCAACAAACCAGCCGTCGTAAAATCTGACGCAGCAGAGTAAGGAAGCAGGCCAAAGAACCACATCAACTGTGGCAGACAGGAAGTGATTTCTGTATTTATAACTGCCTGCTAGAAACATACCATAGGACATAAACAGTTTGCTTTAACAAGGCAGCTAGAAACCAAAAAGGGCATGTCACAATTAAGGACGGCGTTGCAAAACGATACAGCACAGAGCTGTAAACACTGAAGAATTCAGACCAGCTGAAGAGAATGGAGACACAATACATCTAAATTTGGTGCAAAGACAGTTCTTTATATGTGATGCTCTGAACACTTTACTAGAGTTGACTCCAAAAGTTAATACTGTCCTCAAAATGCCACCATTTAAATTGCTACTTCAAATATTTTTTTGCTATGTTTGAGCCCAGGAGGTGAAACCAGAAAGTGGTCAAAAATAACAGTTTTCTGATGTTTTCAATGCATGGCTCTGTCGCTGCATGTTTAATATTATCCTGAAGATCCCACCCACGTTAAGCTGTGAGCTCTACGATGACACTGTCCAGCTCTCTGATGACGCAGTTTTCCACCATACAGCTAGCTATACAATGTGTGCCAACAGGCTTTGCTACGAATAGGGACTATGTTTGGGAGAATGCCACAGAATAAGGTGTATTTTTCAATGTTCTGTGCCAGATGTATTTTTGGAAGCAAAGTGGCGAAACCAAATTAAATGTGGCATTTGTTAAAATGCATGGAGCCGTATTCATTAAAGCTTTGACGCCATGTAAAATCAGAGTCAGATGTTTTCGAAAGAGGCCTGGGGATTCTATGAGGAGCTGCAAATAGAAAATAAACCTTCTAAAAGTGTCTGGATCTGCTTAAAAAAAACGTCATCAAATAAAAGAGTGTATTTGAAGCTGGACAGAGCTGCTTCAGACTGAATAAAATGAAATTCATGCAAACAAAGATGAAGTAAGCTACACTTCAGCTGGGTTTTTTTTAGGTGTTTTGACCAAGACTCTGTTAGCTACGATACCATTATAAACCCGGACATTTTGCATTTTTACGTTTAAAAAATACCATACATACCATGTGAATAATGTGCATAAAATTGAGTCAGCAAAGGGCTCAAAACATCATGAGGGAAATGAAGAATCTACCTTTGAATCAAAGGTGTTTTGACCTGACTGAACGTCTCAAATCTAAAGAGGTCTGTGTGTTGTCAGGATAGAGGACATGTTCTGGTAAGAAACTTTATTTGTATAGAATTTAAGTTTAAACACTTGTGTAGAAATTTAATTCTAAAAACAATCAAAAGATATGTACCATCTATGCTGCTCTCATGGGAGAAAGAGATGTATTTGATGGGAAGAAAATTTCTGTGACACTTTGGCAACAATGTTGAAATGGGTTGAGTGATGCAAGTGTCAAAATGTGTCGGGCATCGATCACATCAGTCAACCACAGATTCAAATATGAGGAACTACTTCATCAATCCGCATGTCCAAAACTTCACACCTCCTCTCTATTAGGACATGGATAGGTACAAGAATCTTTCACCATAAAAGGCAAGCCAATGTGAGTCAGTGAGAGCGGAGATGCTCTTAATTTTTCGGAAATTTCCATATGAATAAAATGTGTTGCAATAGCTGCTAATGGTAGCCACTTCAGTGATTTGTAAAACACATTTTATGTAGGATCAGACATGGACCTTGCTTTGCTTTACATGGAGTGTTCTGACTTGTTTTTTAGAGAGTTGGTAATTTTCATGAATCTGAAAATCAATCAATCAATCAATCAATCAAACTTCAAAGAACAATCAAAGTGCTTAACAAGAGTGCAGAAAAGTTATTGACGAAAAGTAGTTTATAAAATCATTGAGAGACTAATGCACACCAATAAGAATAAAAAATAAAATATATGAATAAAAATAAAATACAATAAAATACGGCACATAAAAGCAAATACATAAGAGGAAAATATTTAAAATTGTAGTAGGATAAAAAGACAATACAGTAATGTTAAGATTTGAATTGATATAAAACACTATATAAAAGCCAGACTGAATAAATGAGTTTTAAGACTGTGTTTAAAAATCTCGATATTCTGGGCTCCTGTCAGACCCTCAGGAAGATTGTTCCACAGTCTCGGAGCGTAACAGCTGAAAGCAGCATCGCCAAAGGTTTTTGTCCTGCTCTGTGGAACAACTAAGAGAGAGGAACTGGAGGATCTGAGGGGCCGTACTGGTTCATAAGCTAAAATCATATCTGATAGGTAGTCTGGTGCAAGGCCATGTAATGCTTTATAAACTAATAAAATAATTTTAAAATCAACACGAAAACTAACAGGCAGCCAGTGTAAAGATTTTAAAACAGGTGTGATGTGTGCTCTCCTTCTGGTCTTTGTCAGTACTCGTGCGGCAGAGTTTTGTAGTAGCTGAAGCCGATTTGTTGTGTTTTTTGGAAGACCAGAAAGGAGAGCGTTACAATAGTCCAGCCTGCTAGTAATAAAAGCGTGCATTAGTCTCTCTGTTTGGCTCAGAGAGAGAAAAAATGCAACAGATCAACTTAGTAAACATGTTTGCACAGAAATAAATGATGTCAGCAGTGTGATCAGTGCAAAAAAAGCCCCTCATCTGCAGCTTTGGCCATTCATGTGGGATCAGAGTGAGTCATGACATGCTGGCTGAGACACATCCCTACCCACAACACCTTGATACACACAAACCCCAAAATATCATAAAAAAAAACCAAAACATACACACACTGGACCTAGCTGATACTCTGAAAACTTCAGATTTGTCATCAAACAAGTTGTTTCTTAACTAAACAGGAAATGTTTATTTGTTTTTCACACACGCCTCAAAGTTTCATATAACTCAGATGTGTAAGATAGAAATGTAAGATCCTGCTCTAAAGAAATACAGAAGCATCATGTGTAATAGTCATTACAGAATAAGAAGTATAAGTCATTGCTAATGATTTGCCTTATTTTGGTAATAAGGCCAGAGCAGATGTTGCATCAGCAGTCAATTGTGATGATGAAGCTTGTAGTTCCCCAAACTTGTGGCCAACAAAAACACTGTAACAGATCAAACCTAAACACACAGAGATTTCTTAATCTCCTCCTTCGTTAGTCAGATTTACATGGGTAAACTAAAGGAACAGAGACAGGTTTCTCAGGTTGTCATCTGAGAAAATAAAACAATTCACAGCATATTATTTTTCAACCTTTCTGTAAGAAATTACTTTTTGCCCTGACCCACTTTATCTGTTTCCAAATGAGGAGATGTATTTCTATTCAGGGGAAAAAAAAGTGGAACCAAAGTTTTTACAGAATATCTTGAGCATGGGAAAAAAAGTGTCTGACTGGGTCCCATGATTAGTGTGTAGTACTCAGGGGAAGATACATGCTAAAAAAAAAAGCTTTTTGCATTCATAAAAATGATGACAACAACAATGTTCATCTTAATACTGTGTTAGTACCGTCTATAGGCCATTTCCCTTCATGTTTAATATCTGTATCTCATTATGAAAATTCTAAAGATAAGAACAACTCCAAAGTTTTCTAAGTAAATTGTCAATATTTAATGTTGGCTTTCAGGCAGAATGTAACTTTTTTAACATACGATAAATGCAACCAATAATAATTTGCCATAATTTGTTTTATAATCCGCTGCAACTTCCCACTTAACACTAACCCCCCCTCGAGTTTAAAACATGTCCAAAAAAGGACAACTAGTTAACCATTCATTAGCTGTTAACTTAGTCTAAAAGTGGATATTTTGGAAATTCCCCATTTGCGTTCAAGAAACTTGGTCTGTTGAGAAGTAGGTGGGAGGGTTGAGGTTTGTAGGCGGGGGATGAGGTTAAGTGACTAAGACTTTACGTTGCATAAAAACAAGGTCCACATAGCCAACCGGGACACAGAGCAGAGACAACAACAAGAGGTTGCAGTCAAAACACAGAGGAAAGACATCACTGAAGGAGAAACACTTCAGCCGAGACGCTTTTCAAGCTTTCTTATCTACCATAGCCCTTGTCACATACAAGGCTATCTGTATTTTTTTCATAGCTGCAGTCTACAGTAGCACTCATCATGAGATACTGTGCTTTCGCTGCATGCTTAATTTTTGGGATAGGCACGCAGGTTGGATGGAGCCTCCCCATCAAGCCTGTCTTTGTCTCCTTCCCAGGAGACCTCGTCAAAAACATGACTGATACTGAGCTGGCAGAAGTGAGTAGCAGATGGTTCATTTTGTCTAGATAGACAGAGATTCCCCAAACAGTGTGCAAGCAAGCTGTGCAGGGATGTCATTATTTAAACAGAAATCCTTGCCTTCATCTTCATGAAAAGAAAAAAATGTTTTCAGCTAACTCCAAGCTATATAGGAGGGACAAAAACACTTGCATTTGTTTTCCAAACTTTTACTTCATGAGTACTAATTTTTTGTGTTCTCCTGCCAGAAATATCTGAAGAAATTTGGCTACCTGGAAACACTGCAGCGCAGTGGCTTCCAGTCAATGGTGTCTACCACAAAGGCTTTGAAAAGGATGCAGAGGCAGATGGGACTGGAGGAGACCGGAGAGCTGGATAAAGCCACCCTAGAGGCCATGAAGCATCCTCGCTGTGGGGTTCCTGATGTGGCCAACTACAAAACCTTTGATGGAGACCTCAAATGGGACCATAATGATGTCACCTATAGGTGAGTAGAGAAAGAAATCTCATAAGAGTTGAAGACATTATCAAACTTGTGCTCAGTAACACAGTGAAACATGGTACCCATAAGTGTCTTACAAAGAAAAGTCTCTAAATCTCTCAACTTTCTCGTTTTAAAGTCTGAAAGCTAAGTGTCACACTACTCTTCTCCACAGGGTCCTCAATTACTCCCCTGACATGGAGAGCTCTCTGATCGATGACGCCTTCGCCAGAGCCTTCAAGGTGTGGAGTGACGTTACCCCCCTGACCTTCACCCGCCTCTTTGACGGAACCGCTGACATCATGGTCTCATTTGGAAAAGCCGGTATGTTATTTTCTTATCTGTGTTGTTGTAACATATTAGCCTTTTTTTTGCTCAGCACTAATAGTGCAAAATAAAATATTGACATGCATTTAATTTTCCCTTCAGACCATGGAGACCCTTACCCCTTTGATGGTAAGGATGGACTTCTGGCTCATGCATATCCCCCTGGTGAGGGCGAGCAGGGCGATGCCCACTTTGATGATGATGAGTACTGGACTTTGGGAACAGGACCAGGTAATGAAAAGAAACTCCACCATCAACAATGAATGTGAGGATGTCTCCCCCTAGTGGTTGCTTTATACACTGCATTATTTTCCCCCCACTCAGCTGTGAAGACTCGATATGGCAATGCAGATGGGGCCATGTGCCACTTCCCCTTTTTTTTTGAGGGCAAATCTTACACCACCTGTACCACGGAGGGACGTTCTGACAACCTGCCATGGTGCGCCACCACAGCTGACTATGGCAAAGACGAGAAATACGGCTTCTGCCCAAGTGAACGTAAGCTCTACAATTCTTTCTGTAAGGGAAAACACAGGTCAGAGGTCAGCCAGATGATGACCTTTGGGTTGTTTTTGTCATACACACTGGCTTCAGCTTATCCATCCTAATTTTCACCCTGACAGTTCTGTACACATTTGGAGGAAACGCAGATGGAGCAGAGTGTGTACTTCCCTTCGTCTTCCAGGGGAAGAAGTATGACAGCTGTACCACAGAGGGCCGCAGTGATGGCTACCGCTGGTGTGCCACCACAGACAATTTTGACAGGGACATAAAATATGGATTCTGTCCATCTCGTGGTGAGTGACAGGAACCGCAATGAATACTGTGCAAAGCTACCACAATGGCTTGTTTTCTTACTGTTGATTTTATGTCTTTGTTTTGGACAGACACTGCTGTAATCGGCGGTAACTCTGAAGGAGAGCCCTGTCACTTCCCCTTTACGTTCCTGGGTAAACAGTATGACTCCTGCACAAGTGAGGGACGAGGAGATGGCAAGTTGTGGTGCAGTACAACGGATAGCTATGACGACGACAAAAAATGGGGCTTCTGTCCTGACCAGGGTAATTAATATAAACATAAAGCAGAGAAGGAAGAGTTGAAATGTAATTATACTTCTAATCAATCACTATTCCTTACTGTTTGTGTTTCAGGTTATAGTCTGTTCTTGGTGGCTGCTCATGAGTTTGGACATGCGCTTGGCCTGGACCACTCCAACATAAGAGAGGCTCTTATGTTCCCCTCATACAGCTACGTGAAAGACTTCACCCTGCATGAGGACGACATTGAAGGCATTCAATATCTCTATGGTGAGGTCATAACAAACAACTTTATAATTCCAAAAAATCAAATGGAAATGTTTAAAATATTTCAACTAACATTATTTGTTTTTAGGAAGCAAAACTGGCCCTGATCCCACCCCACCTCAGCCTGACACCACCACCCAATACCCAGACTATGATAAGACTATACCCACTGAGGAACCTGAACCCACCACAACACCTGTGGATCCAACCAAAGACGCCTGCAAGATCACCAAATTCGACACCATCACTGTGATTGCTGGAGAGCTACATTTCTTCAACAATGGGTGAGCAAATCGGTCCAATTTGCCAAGTAATTAAAAATAAAAAACAGTGGCAGAAACAAAAACTGGAAGAGTACATGTGTTAATTTCATGTGTTGGCCAACAGAAATTACTGGAAGATGCCCAGCGGAAGTGAAGGACTACCCAAGGGACCGTTTTCTATTTCTCAGAAGTGGCCGGCTCTTCCAGCTGTTATCGACTCTGCCTTTGAGGATCTTGTGACCAGGAAATTGTATTTCTTCTCAGGTAATATCACTTCACTGCATAGTACTACATAGTAGTATATATGTAACCCATTTCATTCAAGCCTAAAGTGCAGACAATTTTCATAGTGATAATTTTCTTTCTCTAGGAACCAGATTCTGGGTGTATACAGCAAAGAATGTTCTGGGTCCTCGTAGCATTGAGAAGCTCGGCCTCCCCAGCAGCATTCAGAAGGTGGAGGGAGCTCTGCAGAGGGGCAGAGGCAAAGTGCTGATCTTTAGTGGGGAGAACTTCTGGAGGTGGGTTCAAAGTTTGCTTTAAACACATTTCGTGTGACTGTTTCTTTGAGAAAAAGTCTTCAAAATATCCCTTTTACTACTTTTAACAACATTTTCTGGTATTGTTTTTTCTACGATCAATACAGGTTTGATGTGAAGGCCCAGAAAATCGACAAAGGTTATCCAAGATACACAGATGCTGTCTTTGGTGGTGTCCCAAATGATGCTCATGATGTATTCATGCACAAAGGTATGCATACATCTGTCGGCTTTTATCAGCATAAAATAGATTGTTGCATTGTAGAATGTTCTTGATTTATTTTCAATATTTCTTCTCTAGGTCACATCTACTTCTGCCGAGATCGCTTCTACTGGCGTATGAACTCCCGCAGGCAAGTGGACCGTGTTGGCTACGTGAAATATGACCTCCTCAAGTGCTCTGATCATTCTCTGACTCAGTACTGAGTATAACACACAGGGAAGAAGTAGAAGTAATGTGGTAGCACCAATTTTTTCTTATGTGCAGGTGTCAAGGAGAATGTAATGCAGTATTTGTTTATAGCGACTGGTGTATGATGTGTGTGTTTTTTGGGATGCAAATAATTGGCCTTCAGAGATGTTGGCTATAACCAAAGAAAAGGCCCAAAAGGAAGCAAAGCAAATTAAGATCTCTGGCCCTTTGACAAAAAATCTGTGAACTATAGTGGTCTAGAATTCCACATCCATATGAAATAATCTCCAAAGCTGTCTGGGTCAATCTCCAGTGTTTTTTTTTTAATGAGTCTGACCGGATCAGACTATCAACAGTATTTGATTTTTTAAAAGTATTTATAACAATATCTAATATTATTTTTTCATATGTCCTAAAGCTTGTTTGTTTTGTATAGTTCAATGTGTTTTTTCTCGAATGGCTTCAGCGCCAATTACTTGCACTGGAAGACAATGCATGTCTCCTTCACTGAAATTATTTATTAGACTTATATTTTGTATTAAATCTTAATTTTCAATGCAATAAACATTCTGTGAGAACTACCTGTTTCTGTCACATGTCTCTATCATGAACCTAACCACCTGATAAACTAACACACATAGCCTAATGGATCATTTAACACTGCCATGCCTGTGCCCTTCATTCAGTCACCTTTGAGTCCACGTTCACACAACAGTGTGAAATAATATCAAATAACCCTGTCAGACTTAATATGCAAAGGCCCATTTAATTTAAAATGTCATGTAGATCTGTGAGAAATTCTTTTAAGGTATCACATAGCCTAACTTTTGTGCCTTTTCTCCTTTTAGTAGTTTTACTGTATCAAGTGAACTACAATTTAAAATCATTTGAGAAAACAACAAATTAAGGAAATTAATTTAAGATTCCACTATTGTGAGCAAAGAATTTGGCTTGACATAAAATTACATTACAAAAAATTTCATCAATTTTGTTAATAAAAGATCATCCTAAATGTTAAATTGTTTTCAGAGAGAAGCTTGAAACAGCGGCCCACTTGAGTGCATATCCCTCCGCGTCCAGCTGCGTAATGCGTCTTCCTCTCAAAACAATAGTCCACTTAATGACAACAAACACTCCATTTACCAATAATAAGTGGAAAAATACCTGATATTTTCACAAGTTAATAAAACAATTCATATCGACTTATATATCCATGTTTTATAGCACGACGGCCCATATTTCAACAAAAATAATAAATTAGATCCGGTTGCACGGACAGGAAGCAAGAAGAATCTCATGGCGCCCGACTAGAAAGAAGTAACAATTATCGGTTGCTTATTTCTGTTCGATTTAGCGCGTCTTTACGAACGGATACCTTACTACTCGAAGTTGCAAGGTAAGATAAAAATGTGGAGATTGCAGAGCAGCAGACGGAAAATGTTTTCATTTTCTTCAGGGAGAGCATTTGGGCGGTCTTGCCGCAGCTGAGGCCCTCGAGGTCCCCAGTAGAGCTTTCAGAACGCCTGAGTGGAAAAGGAGGCTGCCTGGTGTAAAATGGCGACGCCGAGCAGGCAGGATGAAGGACAGCTAGGCCCATTGCTAGTAGACGGCTAAAAACCTACAGTCACGTTGTTTTTAGACGCTGCTCAGTCTGATATGTTGACTTGGTGATATCAAAACATGTTGGATATTTAAAGGCACATGTCCGTTCAATCACTAAAAAAAAACTGTTATTGTTTTAATCTTAAGAATCTGATAATTTGGTTTACAAACTGTAAACTAAAATACCGAGCTAACAACAGTGCTAGTTAGCTATCGAGGAGCTAAAGTTAGCTGTTTTGGTTTGACGACACCCCAAGTAACCTACAACCAACTTTTTTTTTTTAACACTTAACTTCTCAATGCTGAGGTTATTTCACAATTTTAGTTTTGTCATCACTGTCCCAAGAGTAGAAACATTTACATACGGGCTGAATGTGACGACCTTGCTGGTGTAAACACGGAAGAAGCTTAGACTCAGACTTTGGCAAAAGGTTACACTAAAGAACTCATTGAGCTTTTTGGTTTTACTGTTTTCTGAAACCAACCACTTTCTCTACAATTAGAAGCAAAACACATACACTAAGTCATTTAAATCAAGAAACCACGGTAGATTATCCACAGCCATCAGGTGTAGTGGAGTTTAAGTATGAAGTTCCACAATTTGACAAATCCTGTTGAAGTGGAAGTAAAATGATAGTAGTGTAACCTTCCACTACTGGCTGATAACATTGCAGACTAAGACTTTTGAAATCTTGTTCCCATTTGGTACAAGCAATGTTTCATTCTCATTTAAGTATCGACTGAACAACCTAATCCATAAAAGGGTGTATGACAAAAACAACCCAAAGGTCATCATCTGGCTGACCTCTGACCTGTGTTTTCCCTTACAGAAAGAATTGTAGAGCTTACGTTCACTTGGGCAGAAGCCGTATTTCTCGTCTTTGCCATAGGGTGGGGGTTGGTTGTTTATTTCATTGTCATAACCAACCTTAAAGTAATTTTTATTTTTATTTCATAATCTCTTGATCCCTTTCCTAACAATTCGACATACTCACTTCCTTCGTTGAGATGGATATACAAACTACTTGTTTTTTTTGTGTCCAGGATGTCTGCAAGTATAATTAGCTGTATATGAAAGATCTCCATTTGCTCCAACCCTCACCACTACACTTCTACAAGCAATGAAACTGTCCTACAGCAAGTTATCAAGGAACATTCATGTTTTCTTAATAAACTTATTTTCGAACAAATTTATCAACAATGTCACCCCTTGAATCTCTTTCCAGATCTGTTTAAGCACAGGACAGTAACAGAGTAACCAGAAGCATGGTGAATGGAAACATACACATTTGTAGATCAACAGTTAGACAATCAGCTTTCTCCTTTACAGGATGTAAACTCTGGAACACATTACCATCTAAAACAATATTGATCCCAGAATTAAAACTTTCAAAACAAAAAAGGTGAAATGCTGGCTAAAAGTTAACCAGAGCACTACACATTTCTGAATTGTATTGTACATTTCTGTTTGCATTGTTTTATCGAATTTGTGTATTGCCATATTGTGGTATATGTATATTAATGTATCCCGATAAAGTGTTAAGTGGTTTTATGTTATTGAATGTTGTATATTTTATACACAGTAGCTAGAGTAGCTATGAACTCTCAGTACATCAGTTTTATGTTTTGTATTTGAAACAATGTTAAATTGCATTGTCCCTCGTCAATATAAATAAATTCAACTGGATATAAGATGTGTTCATCTTTCTGGTTACTTAAAACAATAAAATGTATCCCATGAAGATGAATCTTAAAGTTTGTTACAGAGTTAACGTTTTCTTTTCTTTTGATAGTCATGGACTCTGAAGAGAACGAGGTGGAGAGCAGCAGTGATGCAGGTCCGTCAGGCATGGAGGAGCCGTCTGAAAGCGGTATGGGTGTGGAGTCGTCAGAGGCCATGTCTGCAGACAGCAGTGATGCTGCTGCCTCTCATAATCAGGCCCCAGAGTCTGACTGCCATGTGGGACAGAGCTCAGAAGGACTTGTGGTACGCTTTTTGACTTGGAAAACAGAAACATTATATGCATTTTGGTGACTTTTCTGAATTAAAAAAAAACCAAAAAAAAAACCACAAAAAGTCATCCTAAAGTTTTTTTTTTTCTTGCCCGTCTCTACCTAGGTGTTCATCCCAGAGACCAGCTCCAGTACCGATGTCAGAGTTTCATCAGTCCACCTCCCGGACTCCTCCTCAGTGGCCCAGTCCACCAGCGTGTCCAGTGTCTCCACAGTGACTCAGTCAGTGCTGGTGTCTGGGTCAGCTCAAGTGCTGGTCCACTCCAGTGCTGTGTCTGAGGGAGCCATGATGGTTTCTGACTCAACTGCTTCTACCTCGTCAGACCTGGGTTCTGCCATCGATAAGATCATAGAGTCCACCATCGGCCCTGACATCATGAATGGTATTGCAACTGTACTTGCTTTGAGGTTTTGTCAGTATAATTACTTTGCAATGAAAAGGCAGATATCTGATCCTGTCTATTGTTCTTCTGTTAGGTTGCATAGCTGTGACCAGTGCAGAGGATGGAGGTGCAGAAACAACCCAGTATCTGATATTACAAGGACCGGATGACGGTATGTGTAGACATTAATCTGCATAGTCTGGTGGAAATCTACTCCGACTGTATTTGTCTTGAAAGAGAAAACAATCAACCTTCCCTTGTCAAATTTTGTGAACAAACTTTATTTTATTGTGGAGTTAACTCATTTTAATAGATGACTGTGAAGACCTAATCAGTCTATATTCATTTTTTTTCTGTAAAAGGTGCTCCTATGGTAGCCCAGATGTCATCTTCGGCCCTCTCTGATCGTATAGCCATAGAAGCTCTCACAGAAGGCCCCACATCCACATGTGACCAGGGAGACCTTCAGGGCAACCTCGAACCGGACCAGCCCGACGATCAGCCCGGTCACTCAGGGTACCCAGAGCAGAGCAGCAGTCAACCTGACCAGCCCCAGCACTCTCATCCCTCCCAGTACCTCCCAGATGGTCCAGACCAGACTGGGGAGTCTTCATCTTCCTATGTGGAGTGCTCAAGTGAGGAACCAGACCAGACTCGCTCTCACTCAGGTTTCCCGGACTACAGCGGCGACAACAGTGACCAGGACCTGCCTGGATATGTGGAATGCAGTGGGGCGGACTCAAACCCCATCAGTCGGGGACACTATGTCGTGGAGTGCAGCGCTGGTTATCTGGAGTGTGCGGTGGATGATGGAGAGCGGCCCCATCATTCACGAAGTTACATTGACAGCAGCGCAGATCACCGGGCCCAGACAAGTCGGCAGTATGGGGCTGAGTACGGAGCAGGTTGTGTTGCAGCTGCAGACTCTGAGCAACCAGGTTGTTCTCAGTATGTAGCAAGAGACGTTGATGAAGACGACGAGCAGAACCAGGATCCGGATCAGCCGCAGCACTCACAGCAGCAGCCCCAACACTCATGTTACTTGGAGAGCAGCAACGGCCCAGAGGCCTCTCTCTATAATGATGACAGCTCATCTTCAGACCTCCCTCTGGCAGACACGGCAGGTTCAGGTGGGCTTCCTGAGGCACTGGAGTGCAGCGAGAGCCAGTCTGGGCCCTTCATCAGCAGCAGCGGGACTTACACTTCTAATCCAGAGCCTGAGCTGGCCCACCAGTGTTCACCCAGACAGGAGGAGCCCCAAGGCTCCCAGGGGCCTCAAGATGAATCTGGGATGGTTGGGGAGATGGATACATCAACTTTGGAAGATGGTCCAGGAGAAAGGGCGCCAAACCTGGCTGAGTTGGAAGAGATGATGGAAGTTGTGATTGTGCAGCAGTTCAAGTGTAAGATGTGTCCATACAAGAGTGCCTCCAAAGACACGCTTATTAACCACATGAGAGACAAACACTTCAAACAAGCAGGTACGCAGTATGATTTATGTATCACAAAGGCAAATTACTTTGACTGTGATTTTTAAGAATCCTTACATTTTTTGTGCTTTTTTTGCGCTTCATATCTGGTTCACAGGGGAGATGCCAAAGAAGCGTAAACGTGGACGACCTCCAAAGAGTGAGACGTTGGCCCGTCGCAACCTAGAGAGGAAGGAAGCTGAAGAGAAGAGGGCAGCAAAGGTGAAGGCTGCCGAGCCACAACAAGCAGAACAAGAGGAGGATGATATTGTTGATGCTGGTGCTATTGATGATCCTGAAGGTCAGGGAGGAAGATCACTCATAAATATTCACGCCTGTTCTCAGTGAATCTGTCAAAGCATAGTAATCATATTCATTTATCCCTTTCCTTCCTCCTTTGTGTATCCACAGAGGATAGTGATTACAACCCAGCAGATGAGGATAACAATGGAAGGCCGCCTGTCGTTCAGAAGAAACCTGCTCCTCCTATCTCTTCCTCCACTCAAGGTCGTCCTCGACGTAAGGTTGGACGTCCAAGGAAGTACAGCCTTTTAGGGGAAAGCTACAGCGGCAAAGGTGAGAGCAAAATAAACAGACTTTCATGTCACAGAAATACTGTCTACATCACAAGCCTTGGCAACACCTCATGTTCCTGTGCTTTATTCTTCTCTTCTAATATGTTAATTACAGAAGCAGAGAGTATCGCTAAAAAACCCAGAGTTAGCACAGATGCTTGTGCATCTGAAGAAGCAAGCTCTTCTGGGTTAAACAACGATCCCGCTATGGTGACTGATGGTGACCCAGCAGAGGCAGCAATAAGCCAATCAGACTCTGAGAACAAAGACCCTTCATCCAACACCCAGCCCGAGGAGGAGTTCTTCCCGAGGAAACGTGGCCGACCATCCAAACGTTTTCTCCGCAAGAAATATAAGAAGTATTTAAATCGAAAGTACGTATCGTGTAAGTGAAGTTTAAAAAAAAAAAAAAAAAAAAAAAAGTATTACACAATCTTCACCAAATGCGTATTGCCTTTTTCTCTTCTTGATCATTCAGTCGTTACTATAAATCCCTCAAACCACTCCTGAGACCTCACAACTGCTGGATCTGCGGCTCTCGCTTCCTCACTCAGGAAGATTTGCGCTTTCATGTTGATTCTCACGAAGGCAACGACCCGGAGCTCTTCAAGTGCCTCCAGTGTAACTATCGCTGCAAGCGCTGGTCCTCACTCAAGGTCAGAGGGAATTAAAGAGGTTACAACATTCATGTTAAACTCAGTCTCTATGCCAGTTTACAAAGTGTCCTAAATGTCTTTCTTTGTTTTGCAGGAACACATGTTCAATCACGAGGGCACCAAGCCATTTAAATGTGAGGAGTGTGATTACACCAGTGTCTACAAGAAAGATGTCCTTCGCCACTCAGCAGTTCACAACAAAGACAAGTAAGTTACTCAGACTGTAACAAAAAAAAAACATTATAGACATTTCAAGTAAAGAAGCCTTTTAGAGGTTTTAAACATTTTAATGATTTTTTTTCCTCTTTCCTTCTGCAGGAAAAGAAAGACAGAGACGGTAAGACATCTTCGAATGATAGTTAAATGTTTATTTACATGTTAATGGAATGATATTATTCATTATGATATAATGCATGTATAAATGTTGTAGCAAAGGTTACTCTAGTCTCTCTTTGGTGTGTGGTTGCTGGAGGTCAGGCCACTTACTGACTTTATGCCTCTTTTGCTTTTCTTGCAGGCACCAAAAGTGTCAGAGTTCCTCTGCCCTGTGTGTCACAGGGTGTACCCCATGCAGAAGAGACTGACCCAGCATATGAAGACCCACAGCTCAGAGAAACCACACATGTGTGATAAGGTCAGATAACAATGATTGAACCCTTAAGGGATCTCATATACATATTGTGGTTGTATGTCCCCTTCTTTTTGAATGCCTAATTTACAGGTTTAATAGAGCAATATGTTGTGTAACAATAATTTGAATGACCCTGAAAACCGAATCATGAAAGTGACACAAAATTTACAAAATGTAGAAGTTCTGTAGAGCTCCTCCTGAATATACCCTTCTGTCTTTGCAGTGTGGAAAATCCTTCAAGAAACGGTACACATTCAAGATGCACCTACTGACCCACATCCTGACCCTTGGAGACAGCAAGTCAGTGTTTATAATTTATTCCACTTCTTTTTTTAATTTATTAGCCTATATTTCAAAAACATGGGGGTATCAGAACATGAGCTGAAACACTCAGAAGTTTACTCGTCATTGGTCTTTTAGTTTGTTGTTATAGTGACGATGAGATCAGAGAACCTTTAATGATCCCCCATTAGGGAAAAATCTGTTTTCCTAGTTGACATCACAACAAATAACTCTTGGATGTGCACTCTGCTAGGTTCAAGTGTGAATTTTGCGATTACACATGTGACAACAAGAAGTTGCTGCTCAACCATCAGCTGTCTCACACCAACGACCGGCCCTTCAAGTGTGACTACTGTAAATACTCCACCTCTAAAGAGGAGTTCTTGGTGTCCCACCTGGCCATCAAACACACAGGTATCCTTACGTTTATTTCATCTGAGCATGCTTTTATATTCACCTGATGAATGCTATACTGTACATTACTTACTAAACAGAGTATTATTGATCTCTTTAGGTGAGAAGCCTTTCTCCTGTGAGATGTGTCACTTCACGACCAAGCACAGGAAGAACCTGCGTCTACATGTGCATTGTCGCCACCCTGAGGCGTTTGAGGATTGGTCAGTGTCTCACCCTGAGGAGCCTATCAGGAGGCGACGCAGACCCTTTTTCACCCTGCAGCAGATAGAGGAGTTTAAACAACAACAACATGATGACAAACAAGGCTTACAGAACACTATTGTGAGTAATTATAATCACAGACTCATTTTAAGTGAATCCTAGCGGGTTTATCTCTTTTGGCTTTTAGAGATGATACTCTGATAATTGTTTTTTTTTTGTTACACTCCCTTATTAGGTTGCTGTGGATTCTGCAACACTTCAAGCCATGCAGGGTATGGAAAACGCATCAGTGTCCCAGGATGCATTGGGAAACACTACCATCATCTACGAACAAGGTCAGTCCTCTTATCATTTGGGAGATATTGTCAGTATTTTCTGTGGTGTATGTCGCAGATTGTGACTTCTTCGTCTGCTCCTCAGCTGAATCCAGTGATCTCTCTGCCCAGAACGCCCTTGATCTACTTTTGAATATGAGCAATGCTCGGGAACTGGTTGGAAACAGCTTGCAGGTTTGTTCAGAAATGTCACTTTACATAGCCATTGATGTGAAGCATGCCAGCCATTTGGAAATAAGAAAAAATGTGTTTAAACTCAATGAATTTACAGGTGGCAGTGCTGAAGTCTGAAGGCAAAGCTCTGGAAAAGGGCACGTGGAGCACAGTGACTTCAGCACCAGGCCAGACACAAAAGGTTGTGACGTTCCATGTGTCTGAGGATGGAGAGACGGTGCTGCAAGAAGCCTACGAGGCAGCCACCTCTGAAACAGGAGAGCTCACCCAGATCGCCATAGAAGCCTATGAAGGTGGAGGAGAGTTTAGTGTGGTGGAACAGGCTGCTGAAGAGAATCAGAGCCCTGAATACAGGTAAAGCTACACACAGTCTGATTTTTCTCTCTGATGAGAAGGAACACATTATTTAAAGCCATTTTGCCTTTATTTATAATGGTATTTAATTTCATATTTTTTGACCTGTCACCAAATTCTGTGATGTCTTTTCAGTAATGATGAGAGCAGTCCCTCTCAGGCTGCAGAAGTCTCTGGTTCAGAGAGCATAAAAAGCGACAAGTTCTACCTTTCTTCAGCCCTGCCTGACGGTGTTTTGCAACAGGTGGAGGTAACTGTGATAGTAACTCTAACAGGTTTTTGTTTTCATTCTTATAGATCTGTCAGCTCATTTAGTATTTAATCCTCTATGACTTTCCACCCCCAGCTGAGCAGTGAAGCTCCAGCCTCGCCCTCTGCTCTGAGCTCTCCGGGTCTGAGCACGAAGAGGTTTTCCTGTCGAATATGCATGGAGTCTTTCCACGGGCGCTCAGACATGGAGAACCACAAGAGGGCGCACTTGGATCCCAACACCTTCAAGTGTCCTGATTGTGACTTCACCTCCAGTTCCTGGTCTGAGGTTAAGGTGAGTTGCTAATTTGTGCACTCATTTGTTTACATTTTTAATTCCTCACAAAAGAATCTGTTTCTGTTGGAAAGGCTCAGAAAACAATCGCCATCTGAAGCTATGAGCCGCCAAAAATTAACCCGAGATATTTTATATAGAATATTCAACAGCTCACTAAATAGAGACACACTTATCCACCCTGTTATTTCTTAGTCTAGTTTTTTCCAAAGCCTTTCTTTTTGAGCCGTTCTTTTGACTCTGACTGTTTCTAAATGTAGTTCATATTTAGACTTTACATCATGTCTTTTTGTCTTAGACTCACATGGGACAGCATTCCTATCTGCGGCCTCACAAGTGTCCAAACTGTAGCTTTGCCTCGAAGAACAAGAAAGATCTGCGCAGACACATGATGACCCACACTAATGAGAAACCATTTTCTTGCAAACTTTGTGGACAAAGGTAGGACACAAATAATTGTCGGTCAGAAAACGTTATGCAACTTATCTGCACACACAAGACTGCAAAGTGTTAATGAAGAACTTGTCGACATTGAGTTTATTTTAACCCAACATCTCAGGTTTAATCGTAACGGCCATCTAAAGTTTCACATGGAGCGTCTCCACAATCAGGATCATCCCACTCGCAAGGGCCGGAACCCTAACGCTCAGCAGACTATCATAGTCAACAGTGATGAGGAGGCGCTGGCCACACTACAGTGTAAGAAACACATTAACAGACCTGCAGCAGATTTTGTAGTAAATGGTGTCATTCAGTGTGAAATAAAAAGAATGTATGTATATATATGTGTGTGTGTGTGTGTGTCTATCAGCCCTGCAGGGACATCAGACAGTGATCACACCAGAGCGGTTGCAGGCCCTGGGTCAGGATCACATCATCGTAGCTCAAGAACAGGCGCTATCAGATCAGGTACCCGGGTTTACACCATAAATACTTCTTACTGAACAGGGTAGTCTCAAAACGTCTTTTTTTTTTAGATAAAAAAAGTAATAAATCCTCTCTTTTTTTACGACTAAATGTATTCTTGTTTACATTGAAAAGGAGGATGGCACATACATCCAGCAGATAACCACCATCGACGGACAAACAGTTCAACACCTGATGACAGGAGACAACCAGGTGACTGAGGTAATCCTGTACATTTCACCTCTACATGTTGCAATGTACACGACCAGGATTGAATGTCAAAACAAATATGCATAGAGCATATATTATAAAATTTCAAACCTTAATTTAAGCCTCCAAAATCATTGAGGTTTCCTCATTTTCAATGATGTTGAGATACAAAAGAGCACAAATAAAACAACCAAGAAAGGATGATTCTCAGTAAAAACAATAACACTGTGATGAAGGGCTTTGAGAGCATTGTCATCATTTGTCAGAGAGCAGAACAAGTTTCAATCTTGAGAGTGTGTTGTAAATGATTCCACATTTCTGGAGCTTTGTGTGCTTTGGTCTTATCTTATTTCTCACTTGTCCTGTTTCAGGTTCAGTATATCATCTCACAGGATGGAGTGCAGCACTTGATCCCTCAGGAGTATGTGGTTGTAGCTGATGGGAACCACATACAGGTCCGTGCCCTACCTTAAAAGAGGTTATGATGAGTAGATGCTGCATTTTAAGGTATCTGGTTCTAACTGCTTTTTTGATCCTCAGATGCCAGATGGGCAGATCATCCAGTATGAGAGTGAAGGAGCTTTTTTGTCTGAGCAGCAGGTGAGGCAGATATTCCTCATATAGACAGTCTTCAGTTAGAGAATGAGCGGGTTTTGACCAAACCCTGTATACAAACATGGACAGCACAACCATTCCCCCTGAAGTGAATTCAAAATATTTTCCGCATAGTCTAGTGGTTATGTCAGGGGCCCCGTGTGCAGAGGCTAAAGTTATTGCCCCAGCGGCAGTGGGTTCGAATCTCACCTGTTCCGATTACTGCAACCCACTCTCTCCTCCCAACATTTCTTGTCTCTCTTCAGCTGTCCTATCTAATGAAGGCAAAATGGCCCCAAAAATATATTTAAAAAAAAAAGAAAAGGTATATTTTCAGCTCCCTCAAATACATTTTTCTTAAACATATTTCTGTCATTATAGTTCTTATCATGCTGATGTATATCCTAGTTTCCATTTTCAAAGAGCAGATGTTACGTCATGATTGACAGCTCTGCTGACAAATGAGACTCCTCCTGTAACGCACACTATCACAAGAGTCCAAAATAACTTTCCATAACCATAGGTGTTGTGTAGGTCTGCTTTAAGCAACAGAAGAATCTGTATTGCTGTGGTCTGTATCGACCTGAAAGATATTGGCCATGCTTTTGGTAAATACTTAATGTGCTTTGGGTAGCGTAAAGGGGCAGGACATGAAATCTGTGGCTCCACCACACTCCACACTCTGTGAGTGTCCTGGATCAAAATGTCATCACCTGCCAAATGTGGCACAATCTGTCACCGGGTATTTTTTGCTTCATATTTGTACAAGGGGAAGAGATGGAGACTCGTCCATATTTATATACAGTAAATGGTTGTGAAAAAATGAGCCATAATCTGATATGGTTTTCATTGACAGAAGTGTGTTTTACCAAAACCTTGTTTTTCTATGTTTTGTACGTGTGTTCAGATTGCTGTAAGTCATGATGGTCACATCCAGTATTTACCGGTTAGCTCGGAGCAACAAGTCGTGAATGCTGAGGATCTGGAAGCTGTTGCCCACTCTGCCGTCACAGGTTGGCTCTCTTAGGGAACAGAGCATGTCTCTAATTAATTTCATCCTCCAGTACGCTGTTTGATTGCTGACACTTATCATCGTTTGGAATGAATTTGCTGATTACTGTGCATGTTGATTTTATTAAAATTACCGCATGTGATTCTAAGTTTATAAATTATCTTTTAACTTTCGAGTACTTCATGTCACTGTTCAAATCTGTCAGAGACATCATAAGTCTTTTTAATTTTAGGTAAATAGTTAAAGCGTTTTGTAATACATCATGCTGTTGCTATAGAGAGCGGGGCCATTTTGAAAATGTTCGAATACACATCTGAAGGTTAGCAGTCTAAAATCATTAAATTCATTTTGCTGACCAAATGTCATTTGGCTCTTTGATGGAATAGAGAGGTTGCTCTGTGCTGGCTGACTCAGGGGCTTAAACATACCAAACCACATGTGGTTCAGTGGATGACTAGTTCAAGTGCCTTTCCCATCCATTATGAATGACCATAAGCTTTGTATTACCATAAAAATGATGTCAAATCAGAGTCAATGATTTTTTTCTTTTGCAGCAGTAGCAGATGCAGCCATGGGGCAGACCCAGGCAGTCTACACTGAAGCTACACCTGAGCAGCTGGAGCAGCTGCAACAACAAGGCATCCACTATGATGTCATTACCTTCACCGAGGACTAGAAAGCTTTCTGAGACGGCCTTGGTGAAAACCAACCACTTTGAGCTGACAAGTACAAAGACCTCAACTTACTTATGCATTCAGCTGATCTAAAAATATTTTCTCCTCCACTATTTAACCCGTGCAGTGACACTGCTCAATGAAATCAAAGCATTTTGTAAATTCAAATGATTGCACCCATTGCTTCAGGGGCTGATCACTCTCAGTTTAAGTAAGGTTAGTCTGTTTTTGTCAATAATAATTATGATTCATGTTAACGTGCCTCAACTGCACCATTTGCAAGACAATGAAATCAAAGGAAAATGTAAAGGCTTACGTCATGTTATACAGAGTGTCCAAATGAAAATGTATTTGTTTGAATGGGGTGAAATGAAAGGGAAGTCTTAATTCCTGATCTGTGATGACTTGTGTTTATTGTATGAATGCCACAACATTGTATTTACTAAATATTGATCTGTACATATCTTTTGACTTCGTCCTTGTTCCATGATGGGGGATCTGTGTTGATTTGGTGACTAGGAAATGTTTAATAAGCTGAAAGCTGACACCAAATAAATCACTTTGTGTATCCTTGTGTATTTTTTTTCTTGTCTACATAGAAATGTAATTATTTTTTATACAGTGGGCACAATTCAAGCAAAGCCGAAGGTAGCAGAGGAGTACATGCAGCTCTGTACACATAGTGAGGTTGATGTTACTTTTTCATTATAATGTGCTATTGGCAGTTCTATCAATCTGTTCACATCTTCTCTGCCCCCTCATTAAGATATGCGCTTGTGTCTGCCCTCTGAATACCTGCACTATGGAAACATTTAACATGCGCATTAAGAGGTTTAATATGACATATATGAATGGGCAGCTGTGGCTCAGTTGGTAGAGTCATCACCTCTCAACTGGAAGGTCGAGGGTTCAATCCCCAGCTGAGCAATGTGTCCGATGTGTCCTTGGGCAAGACCCACATTGCTCCCGCTGCTTCAGTGGCAGTGTATGAATGGATTAGTGTTGTACTTACTCTTAATGTACAACACTTTGGATAAAAGCATCTGCTAAGTGAATTGTAACATGTGAATGTTTGTCACCATTATACACAATATGTTTGCAGTCACATGAGGGACTCATCTGTCTGTGCCCACCATCTCATGAAATGACAACTTCCTCTTTCCTTGAAGGAGGGGCCTCGAGTTCTCCAAAAAGACTGGAAACTGGAAACCAAAAAAAACAAAAACAAACCTGGTGAGCATTCAAGATGAAGATTGTACTCCTTTTGTTTTTTTCATTAGGTATGGTGAAAAAAGGTCAAATTTGACAATGTTCTGTTCTGTTTCCTGTAATGGGGTTTGAATAAGAAATGCTTGTTTTCCAGAGATCCCTCGTCTGAAAGGGCAGCAGAGGATTGAGGAGTTTGAACACATTCTGCTCAGCTTCGCCTTCCCTTCACTTTACAACAGTTACAACAAGTTGTGTTGTAAACTGTACCCAGGAGGATGTTACAAGCTGATGGACAGTGCAGGATTTACCTGCGATTTACTGAAAGGAAGAGTGACGAAGACTGAGAAAAACGGCTTGATAGAGTTTAAGATATCCAATGTGCGGGTTGTGGATGGAGGGTTTTATAGATGTATTGTTCTGGGAACTGAAAACCACATCTACACAGATTACTATATCGAGATATCTGGTAAGAAGACATTATGCTTATGCTTATACATTATGTGCTGTGCATATTATGTGCTGTTATTAATGTCTAATGCAATAACCTGTGGTGTGGTTATGTTTCGTCAAAAACAGCTTTACAAAGCTTTGTTTAATTGCAAAATAATATTTAAGTGGAGGTTATTCTTCAGTATAGCAGAGAAAGAATTGAAAAAGTTAAGTTCAGCCATGAGCTTATTTGGAATTTTTGCATTTTGCAGAGGCTTCAGGACATCACAGCCAGTCTCATCCTTCAATGACAACAACAATCAAAGCACCAAACACCTCCACAACACTTCCAGGATCCACTAGGCCTGCTGTGGCACAGGACCACATTGACAGTCCCAGGTTTTGACTCTGCACATTCATTATCTGTTGCTCTCTGGCCAAAGTACTCTGTCTGACTGCAGTGTATCTTTTTCATTCCAGAGTCCCCTGGAGTTTTAGCCTGGCCCTGGCTGTCATTGTGTCCATCACAGGAATGATTTTGATCACTTCAGTTATTGCTGTAATTGTCTGCAAGGTGAAGACAAAACAGTCAGGTAAGCAGGTTCCTTAAATGCATAATCACAAAGATCCACATGTCCATCAGTGATTTATGTTGCTTTGTGTACTTTTTTAACCCAAAGATTTATTGCTTTCTTTGTAGACAAATATGGACACACTCAGTGTGAGTCACTGAAACAAGAGGCCTCAGTAAGTGCCAAACAGGGAACACATGCTCTCTGTGATTCATCGTCATTTGTTTTGAAGTGTTTATTCTTGAAAACTTCCTCTGCAGCACTGTTTCTGTTTTGTCTTTCCAAGGACACGTGCGGCATCGTCTACACAACGGTGGACTTCAGAGCTCACATGAAACCAACAGAGGTGTTCGCTAACCCTAGGACGCATGAAGCACAATCTGGAGCACCTCATTCCATCTGGAGAGCAGAGCATGATGGGATGGTGGAGTACTCCACACTAGCAGTCCAACATTGTAGATAGTGTCTTATTTTGATGGGACTTTCTTCGATGTCTCAAAGAGAACTTTGTGAATTTTAAGCATACATGTGATATATTTAGGGTTAGTACCTATTGGGAATAACACAAGTCATTTCTAATGAAAAGATGCTCTTTGTTGCATTATGGGAAGTGTAGGAATCCTGCCTTGTTGAAGCTTGAAAAACATGATTTGGTCTCTGTTGCTTCTTTTTTTAACTGCTTTTGTCTGTTTTGAACCCTCTAACTGAATCAAAATTGTGTTGTTTGAAAAAGGAACAATGACATAAAAATGAGATAAAATGTAACTAAATAAATAAACACAACCATTATAATTGTGCTTTTGTATTTGTGTTGTATGCTGTTGGCTCCTTTTTTTTGGTTCTTTTAACACTTCGGTTGTCAGATCCAGTCATAGGGTTATCTTTTGTTACATCCATGTTGGTCCTTATCAGTTTCTTCTCTATTACAACCTCAGAGGAAACCTGCCTCGCTGCTACTCTGAGCCGCTCGATAATCTATTCTCGGCCTGTTCTTCTTTTGCACACAAAAAGCTGCTTGCAGTTCTTTTTGAAGCGTCTATAGAAGGTCACGTTTCTTTTAAGAGCAGGTGAATGAACAGATCAGACGGATTCTTATTCCTGTTATTTCAGTACAAACTATGGTCCTGTATGTGTCTTCAGAGTTTCTGCTGCACTGATAGGAAATCTTTGTTGTTGTTACCCACAGTCAGACTGACATAAGGACATAAGGACACAGAATGCATCCAGGGTATCATCATTCATTTGTCCTATATGTTTAATGCAAATGCATAATGCATGCTTAATATACGACCAATAACCCCTTTTTTGGTGCCTTTTGTTTTTGTATTTAGTCAAAGAAGCCTCCATGTGGAAACACCTCTTTATTGATTACAAATCAGGTTTCTTTTTCAGTAACATAGACTTGGACTTACACTTAGACAGGCTATTGCGCAGAACTCCCTGATTAAAACGTCTCTCAGGATACAGAGCTAGTCAGAGCCATAGCCGAAGATAGTGCTACAGCCGTAGTGTCCCTGCAGAAAGTCAGGAGAAAATACATTTACCTTTCAAAAATCGTCATAATGGTGTTGAAAACTTTTCCATTGCAGTTGGAGCAATTGACCAAAGAGATGTCGGCAGATGCAGCTGAATTCATTCCAGCCACAGATCGTGTATTTATTGGTATTTTAGATGTTTCCAGCTAAAGCAAGTGACCATACACTGCTTAGTTATTTTTATTTGAGAGCTTTGACGTCAGGGCATTAAATGTATGTTTACTCTTACTTCTGAAATGTGGAAAATTAACTTCAGATGGTGTGATGGTATGACTCAGCTCATTGTACGGGTTGGTTAAGGCTCCAACTCAAGCAGTATTTGATGTCATCATCAATGGAAACGCAGTCAAGATGTACAGCTGAAGGTGGACTATACAGAGCTTTGTGAAATGTGTGTTTGTTTAGTTTCTGTTCTTACCGTTCCAGTTTGATCTGCCCTCGTTTGGAGATAGGGGTGGTTTGCCTGCTGTCATCACCTCTGAAGTCCAACTCTCTACCCTGCTTCTGTTGCTAAGAGAGCAAAACAAAACTTATGTTAAACATACATTTAACGTCACAGGAAATGACTTACAAACTCTCAGCCTACTTATTCCACCGGTCCTCGCTTGATTGTGTTTTCAATGACAGGCTAGATGTTGCCAGAGGTGATGGTTTGGAAGGCCAATCATGCTGCTGCCATGAAGGAGGCCTCTGTCTGGCTCAAAACCTGGTTGGCCTCAGAGATGCGCCCCACCTGGACGCATAAGACAGTTGACAGTCACAGTTCAACAGAGCACACATACACGCCTGGTTGGAGTGTAAATAGACACTACATTTTGTTTTCTCCTGTCGTTTGGTTACCTCAACAATGTCCCTGCCCAGATTTTTGGTCATGCTGCAGGTGCCAAACTGGACTGACCAAGGAGAGTCTGCCCGTTTTAAAGCAATGGACTGTACTGAGATGTACCAGTGTTTATACTTTAAAAGTAAATTATATAAATAAATGATTTATATAATAAATAAATAATTATATAAAATAAAAAATAAGTTATAATGGGGCGGCTGTGACTCAGTGGTAGAGTTGGTCATCTCTCACCAGAAGGTCAGGGTTCGATACCCAGCTCCTGCAGCAACATGTCCGATGTGTCCTTGAGCAAAACATTTAACAAGAAGTTACTCATGTTGCTTCGTTGGCAGCTTATAAATGTATGTAAATTAAATTAGCTATGGACACTTTACATAGCAACCTCCGCCATCAGTGAGTGAATGGGTGTTATTGGGTCAGTGTGACCTGCAGTGTAAAAGTAGTCAGAAGACTAGAAAGACATTAGTTAAGCTCAAGTCTGTTTACCATTTATATTCAACCTGAAAACTGTTCAACCACAAACATATACTAAATTGCAGGCCGAGCCTGCATTTTAAATCTCAGTGTGATTTATCACAATCTGGACAGGACCAGCAGACTAAAGGGGACACACAGATTAGAGGAGCTGGTGTGAAAGATGTGAAGGATATATGCATGCTTTTTAAAAAACTATACGTTATTTTTGAGCAATAAGAGAAAACACTACATATCCCAGGAGCAGAGGTGACACAGGACAAACATCTGCATTCTTTGTCACTGACTCAGAAATACGTTAATGGGGTCTGGACACTGTGGATGCCTCTACGTCCTCTTAAAATCTTTTCTCCTGCAGGGCTTCCCCGCAGTCTTTGCTTTGATCAGGGAGGCCCCTTCACACAAAAAAAGATGTCCAGCGTGTTTTAACTGGGTAAACTGCCTGTTTTGCCTCGAGTTCCGTGTGAGCTTTAAAGGTGTGACATCTCAAATCAAGTTGACCTTTAACTGAGTCTTGCCGTAAGGAATATTAGATGGAGAGATTGTCTTTCAACAATTCATCCTTTTAAGACTTAAATGTTAAAGACATGAAGAAATGGTAGCTTTTCAACCAGTCAGCTCAGACTTACTGTAAAATGGAAACATTCAAACATTCAAAAGATAAAAAGCTGCTTCTTGGTGTTGATCACTTCAGTGATTTATACTCACACAAGTGAAGGTCCAGTCTTATTAGAGTCTCAGTCCAGCCAGCATATAAAAGTAGTTTCCCCAAATGGCCATACAAAATAAAATAGTTTCATGAATCACATCTTGATAACAGACAGTGCAATATGGAGATAAAACGCCTAAAGAAAAGAAGAAATAAAAGAACTATTTTATAATATGTTGTTATATTAGACTATTTTGTATCAATAACTTACAGAAAACCATTCAAAAGTATTATAACATACTAACATGTTGATTTATTAACATACTACTATACAAAAATATAAGGAAGTTTGTTAGAGGATTAACTTTTATTGTCTTCCAGATCACTGAATAATAATTACAAGGAAGTGTTTAATAGATACATCTCACACTTTTCTTTAACATTGTTTTCATTGGTTTTATTCTGATCCAAGGGCTGAATCAACAACAGTGTACATACACATGACCACATAGATATCCAATCAGCCCATTCATCATTCTAATCAGTCCATTTCTTATACGTAGGTGGTTCTTCCTCCTTCCAATGCATGGCTATACATTTGTTGGCTGTAATAAGGCCAGTTCTTATATTTTTGAGTTTGTTTTTCTATTGGCATTTATATGCCTCAAAGAGTTACTGTTAACTCTGCGGGAATCGTTCTACCTGTGATGTTATTAAGCACAGTTAGTAAAAGGCCCAGAACATGTGTGTCAGTGTTCCTATTCCTGTTTTACATCTCGGGCAGAACAGGGAGTATTCAGGCTTGATTCTACTTAACCTTTCAGCAGAACAATATATTCTATGGATGTGTTAAAGAAAAAAAAAAAACTACCAATACAAAGTGCTTCCCAATTCCTCTTCTTTGAAGTATACATTCCTCCTCCCACTTGCGTTTCACTCCCAGTGCATCCCATCCATGCTTCATACACTTGCTTTGCACTTAGTTTCACAAACTATGTTGTTGTGTTATTCTATTGCATGAAATAGGCCATTGATCAAACAATAACATTAGATATAATTCTTTACAGGAAGATTTTGCAATTTCAAATTGTACAAGTACTCTATTACATTTAAAGATGTAGCAGTCACAATGCAGACAGTAGAAATATAATGTAGAAAATCCAACTTCAAAGTAATTCTTTGTTGGAAAATTGCTCCTGTCAGTATTACTTGTGTCACCCGATTATTTCTATTGTTAGTTTTTCATTACCACATATCTTTCCACTTCCATTTGTAATGGTTACTTTGAAATGTTTATCACAGCAGCAAAACGTAGTTCGAGTTTGGTGTCTGCAGAGTCTGGCCTCATCAAGCCTATAGATTTATTTTACATGCAGAAATGTGAGGAGTGTTGATATCTAATATCTTAAACTCTGAGTTAGAGCCTGCAGGTGGATGCTGGAGTGATGTTAGAAAGTAAGAGCGTAGCAAGTGACAGAGGAAGAGACCAGGATTCTTGCAGCTTACCCAGACCACCAAAACTGTGAAGACTGAGATTGTGTAGATTGACGCATGGCAAGGGTGAAATCAATGCGTCAGTCAACCAATGACTCAGCCACTTGAAATAGAAAAAGATATCTGCAAAAAAGGAAATTGTCTGCAAGAGTAGCAAAAAGATGCCTGAAATGTCTGTTACACATAAATCTAAATATTCTGTTGCCCATTCTTTTCAATCTGCAGTAGTCAAATACTTCAGATGCCTTCAATGGCCAATTCAGCATTCAAATACATGAAGTACAAATATCGATTACTTACATAAAAGAGTAAATACAGAAGGACAATATTGTTACTATACTTTTATTGACAAGGATATATATACATGTATCTTTATAAATTAACTATTTAGTGCACATGGATAGCTAGAACAGCATTTATATCACAGAGAGCGTCATTGTTTTATTCAGAAAAGTGTCTTGTGGCTCTTTCTTTCTTTTTTTTACAGTGTTGCCATTTTCTTTTTCTGTCCTTGATGAGAAGACAGAATGTAAACTCTTGATTATAGTGCATATAGAGTACACAAATAAACAATACAGTCAACAAGGGTATCATATGTGCTTTTTTCTGCTGTGCTGCTCTTCATCTGAATGTTTGGCGTCCGTTAAAAGTCCAGGTTTTTGAAGTCGTCAGTACATCTATACCTGCTCTCAGCATACCTGGTACATACCAAGTGGGGTAGACACGGGCAGGTGTGATGTTGCCTCTTTCCTAGGTATGGCACCTGAAAGTGAGTAAAATTGAGGAAGGGGGAGATAATCTGACAGTTTAATTAAATCCCTCGTCAACTGACAAATTAAGTTTAAATAGGCTGAATCTAGATTGCTGTAAGCAGAACTAATTGTTTGCATCTGTAGAAAAGCAAAGTGATATACGGCTTTGATTTGCCGCTTCCCTGTGAAGCAGATCGATAGACTCTGCAGTTATCTGAAGCTTTTCTAAAGCTTCAGCCAAACCTGCCAGTGCTTGACATAATCTGGATTTCCTTTAGGAAAGTAGGACTCTATTTGTGTGTGTGTTAGGAAGCACAATGCAGTCAGATTAGTGACATCACATTTCTCCTCACCTTGTGACTAAAAGGGTGGCATTCATCTCCTTCCTCTCCTCTTGGGACGCACATCCTCAGACCCCTCAGCCACAGACTTACAGCACAGCAAAGACCAAAGCCACACTGCAGGTCTCTGTCACAGGCCTGTCGGAGAGAGAGAGAGAGAAAGAGAGAGAGAGAGAGAGAGAGAGAGAGAGAGAGAGAGAGGGATGATGATAAAATAATGGAGGGAAAGACAGAAAAACACAGAGTTCTTTCCATGACAGTTAATCTGTTTTGTTCTTCTGAATGCAAATAGAAATCCCTCATTATGTCAATGCAGTCAAAGCCATTTCATCCATCGCCTGTCATCTTCCTAATTCATTTACAAATCAGCATCAATCACTGAGATAATTTCCTCTTGTTTTTCCAGCGGAGGAGGATGTGGTCTCCTGTCAGTCAAGGCTAATCCAATTTGAGAAGATGATCTTGAAAAGTTTATCTGTGCTGTTTGCATGGTGTTAAGGTTTATTTTTTTACATGGCTAATAACTTGAATAAAAGCTTTTCCAACAGAGCTGTGGACATGCTGCAAACACACACACACACACACACACACACACACACACACACACACACACACACACACACACACACACACACACACACACACACACACACACACACACACACACCTCTGTGCACGACCAACTGTCGTGCTTTAAACCTCATTGCTCCCTATATTTTTATTTTTATCTTGATCTTTAGAGTATTTATTACATTCTTTTACAATTTTTGCAGGTATGAATGTGTATGTGTGCTTGGCTTGTGTTTGTGTGCATGTGCTGGTGTATGTGTAGATATTTTATATTTTTTATATGCTGCCACTGGATTGCTCCAACAGAGTTTCGCTGTATAACATGCATTGACAATAAAGATCTATCTATCTATCTAAAAGGCAATGCCGCCAAATATCAGAAGTTAATACTGTGTCAATACAATCAGATTGCATATGACTTTTGAGTGTGTAGCACTGGTCCTGATGTACAGACAAAATGAGCGATAAAATACATCTGACAGCGGTAGTCAGTGATTGCCAATGGGGTTCAGAGATTGGTACTAAAACAATAAGGGAATAACTTAATCAAAAGAACATGATTGAAAAATTGATCAGTGGATTGTTGAAGTCATTTGCCCCCGAGAAAAGCCAAACATTTGCTAACGTCTTATACTCAGTGGTAAGGTTAAGCTTCTTTTCTCTTTTCTTTATGCTTGTAATTGTTGTTGGATGGTTTTGGATTTTGGAGTTATATATTTTGACAATAACTGTTAATTGCAACCTTAATAAGAAAGTCATAATAAATGTGGCTCAATTCACTTTAAAAAAAGAAAGAAACAGAAAGAGAAGAAGAAGAAGATATACTTTATCAATCCCGCGAGGGGGAATTCAATTTGACTGTTTTTGAACATGCTTCAGTAATTAGAATCTTCATTAAAACTTTTTAATCTGAGAAACTGCCAACAAAAAAAAAACCGAACAGGATAAAGTCAGTGAAACAGAGTGAGAAAGCTCACACTTACCCCTGTGATGACAGCTCCTCTGGAGCAGCTCAGAGACAGCAGGAGGAATGACAGCAGCACCGCCCTGCAGCTCATCACAGCAACAGGACAACTGGACTCTTTCAACAGCTTTTAATGACAATCAACAGCTGTCAACGGTCTGTCCAGCACCTCAATCAGCTCTGCAGTCAGTCATGAAGGGATCCTGAACTGCTCAGATTGGGGATTCACACTCTCTCCCTCTCTTTATCCACCTCCAGACCCCCACCCAACACCCCCCCTCCTTCCTCCCCATGTCTGAAATCTCCCCACGCCCTCTCTGCCTGTCTCCTCAGGAGCTTCGTCATCTTACTCATCTGGATGACGCTGATGGCTGCTTTACTTGTAGAGCTTTAGGGTTTGACAATGAATCTACTGTAGGAAGAGGCACAACATAACTCAAGCGGTTCAAGTTAACACAAAAGTATATAAGCTGCTCAACAATGAGTGATAAAATTAACACTAATTAATAAATTTTTGAAAAATGTTACAGGTGTCACGAAATGCAGAGTTATTTGTTAACCTGAAGCAGACAGATCAAGACAATTCTACATCAAAGCCTGTCAATAAGTTAAATGTAACAAACAGGCTGCTTCATGGGAACTATTATTGGCTACAAATTTCTATTGCGGGATATTTGTGCAATGTGTGACCAAGTGAAGTCAACTTGAATGTTTATTCACACTAAGAAAAAAAGGCCTAAGTTGATTTTGTGTTTTCACATTAATGCTTTGCAGACAGCGTTATGTACAATATTTTCACAGTAGAGTGTGCTCAGAATTTGTCACATTTGTTATATTTGAGGGAAAATCACAACTTCTAGGTGTGTGCAGTTCTGAAATCTCTCGTTATTTGTCCAAAAATCCCAGATTTTCATTCACTTCATCCAATTACAATTTCATCTCAGTTCTACAAGTTTCCACGAATTTGGAGTGACTCAAACTTTCCTATTGCACATTAAGCAACAGAGTCACTTTTTGAAAACAGAAGACAAATAAAGTGATTTAAATGTGCGAAAAAGTACAAAAGAAAGTTAGAAATCTGTGAATGATTTGCCATCAAACACTTTAAAGCAGGATGATGGTAAACTGACTCTGGGTCAGATCTCTATTTTAGGTTTGGCTCAATTAAAAAACAACTGTTTCTAAAGTGACCATGTGTAGCAAATAAAGACATCCTCCTGTCACAAAAGATCAGTATTGCTTGCATGTGTTTTGTGTGTGATGCACAGTAATGCAATTGTGTGTGGATTTGTCCTGTGTAGATGATTTTGCTTGAATAAACTTGCATTGGTGCATGTGTTTGCCTACGTGTGTGCTGGGACAGTGATGGGCAGCCAGTTGTCAGCTGAAGCGCTCATGCTCTGATTTAAGTGGTAAGAAGAGATTTATGAGTGAGCAAGAGGAGAGGATAAGATATGAGTATTACAGAAGAACAGAGGGAGAGTACCCCATGGATTAGTCAGCAGGACATTACCACGCTGCCGAGCAAGTGATGGATTCCTCCGTTGCAGCGGCCACATAATTACATCCACCCATTTCTGCCCCATCAGCAGAAGCAGTGAAGCCTCACTGTCCTGGGACAGGCTGCAGTAATCATTCGGGAGGTGAGCCCAGGCGCTGGCCTCCAGCTAACTTTAGAAGATAACATATTGATAAAATCCATCAACAAAAAAACAGCAAGAAACAAGTTTCCTACACAGTGGTGATTCTAGTCTGTTGAGGCCCAGGCAAAGCTTCACAGGGGTCCCCTCCAACCACTCATCACCATTATGTTATCAATAATCAAACAATTAGAAAATAAACTTTTTAATATCCAACTAACAATCCCACTGCTGGTGTTTCGACTCTGACTCAGGGCCACAGCCTGCAGAGCTGGACATACGGCTTCTCTACTAGTTAACCAATGTTAAACGACGAAGAACAAACACTGCAACATAACCCAGAAGTTATGTGGTTCAAGTGTCTGTCCCCCTACAGCTTAGACTAGCAGCTTCAGTCTTTTTCTATTTTACTGTTTAATATTAAATTGTCATTAACTGTTGTCTAGCTTTCTTTCTTTCTTCACTCCCAGCTGCATGATTCCTCTTCATTTTCCCTCAGGGCCTTTCACTGACAAATTTGGGTTTTAACAGGAATAATGCATGCCACACTTTGCAGAAGTCAGAGTAAGCACCGTCAGTCGGGTCCCCTTAGGGAGGTTTCCGACTGTCATTGGAAACTTGGCACATTTTGAACCACTGCTGGGGTTTATTATTATAAATTATGTCAGCCCCCAACAGTTGCTTGCATTGCCTGTTGACAAGCAGCACCCTTTACATCACTCCAAGGTTTGTTTTTGTCCCACAAGGTGAGAAATTTGTCTTGATCTCTTCACCCATGCTGCCATAAAAACACAACATTCAACATCAGACACATTAAACATAAAAAACATGAAAATTATATAATAATAAATGGTCGTCAATGGGGCTAATTTGCAGTGAAGAATGGCACAAATGGCCCTACAGATTGTCAAGGTTTCATTCCATATTAGTCAGCGAGGAGGTCATGCAAAGACGCCAGGGAAAACTATAGGCTGACATATTAAACCATAATGCCCTAAAATAGAAATCCACATTTAGGCACCTACTCAAACATATATAACAATATCCCTCTTTCGATTAGATAATAATTCTAAGTCTGATATGGCCTACCACTATTTTACCATCACATTGTTTCGTCAAGTTACCATTTTTTCCCGCACTTCGTGTAGTTTGGTCTTCACAGGAGCCCATAGTTCACATGACGGGCACGTGACGCCACCCGGAAGCCTCGGACGCGAGCTGACAACAAAACAAAACTTCCTCCAGAAAAACTTTCATTTTGTTAGTCATTAATAATTGTTTATAATGGAGTCGACCCTTGAGCAGCATCTTGATGACACGTAAGTTATTACCGACACGTAGATCGTGTGTTTTACAGTTCAGCGCGTTTAAATAAGTCTTTTTGTTTGTTTCTTTTCTTTTGGCAGCATGAAAAACCCAGCAGTCGTCGGGGTGCTGTGTACGGATCAACAAGGACACAACCTGGGCTGTAAGAGTTTATTAGGCTTCTGAGCATCTGCGATTTTGTTCTTTTAAGGAAAGGTTTCTCGTAATAAAGACGTAAAATGATCCGGGCAGAGTTAGAGTTGAATTACTCAAGAGGAACTAAAATGTAAAATACTACAAACCAAAGGAGCACAGAGAAATAATACTTTTATACTTTTATACTATGTCAGGTGATGTTGTCTATGTCGTTTCCAAAACACGAACCATCATCAGTCCAAAATGAAATCATTAAGCACTGTTGGTTCTTATAAACTGAATCTGTATCCTTCTGTGGTAGAAGACTAAATAACTTGCGTTTCAGGCAGTTTACACACAAAACAAGACATTTTAGAGGGATTTATTAAAGAAATAATGGGTAAGCTTGTTGGTACTGTAAGTAGATGTGAATTGAGTGACGTAATATACTAAAGTATTGTTATTTGATATGTATTTTTCATTGAGACATGCAGTAAACCAATAATACAGACAAATATATTCTCTACACAAACACACCCAGTGGACCCAGTTTGTCCTGTATTCACAGTTCTCACTGAGATGTTATAATAATGAAGTTAATGTAATAACACATCACAGCAAATAAGGACTGTTATAAAAATCAAAATGTTACACCTATAAAAACATTCAAAAAGTCCTGTGTACCATAGCTTTCATAAGCCATCTATTTTTGAGTGATTGTTCTTTTTAGGATCCTTTATTGCTGTATGTACTGATGTATTGTTAGATTAGTCTGCCCCTGATCTCTTTATAAATTCTTCTTAGTGATATTTTCATTTCTTCCATCCCCAGGTCGCGGCTCCCTGTCTGATGAACACGGCGGTGTTGTGTCTGTTTTGGCCAAACAAGCTGCAGCACTCAGCAAAGACCCAACAGACACTCCGACTGTGTGCCTGGAATCTGAGTCAGGGTGAGCTCTCACACAAACTTTTTTTTTTCTTTGCTTGACAAACTTTCATAACCCTTTCTCTTCTTCTCAGTAAATGTAAGAGAACTGCCTGTAGTTGTTTTGATTAATCCTCAGGAGGATCATTAAATCAAAGAAAACAGTTGAAACGGATCCAAAATCAAAGATGGAACATCCTTTTTTCTTTTTTTACCTCAGACTTTGCTCAAAGTTATTGCAAAGGTGTGCTTTTCCATTTGTAAGGCTTTGGTGCCACCTTCTGGACAAACATCGTCTAGTTCCTCTGTGTCCTCATTTCTACTCCTCTCAGTACTTGTCAGAAGAAGTCGTTTAAAATGTTAGACCTAGTTGTAGTTGTAAACATAATGTAAACTTCCACAGCTTTGCTTTCTAAGGAAGGAAGGAAGGGTTACAGGATTTTGTTTCACACGGTGTAAATCAATTTTCAGATGAGCAAGTCACATATCAAAAAACAGCTCACAGTTGATATATCAACTGTGAGCTGATAATTCTGTTCTGATTTTTATTTATCAAAAGACTCTAGAAATACACGTTAATTAAAAACTAGTTTACACTTGTTACTTTTTCGAGCTGTAAAGCTGACACTCAGGATGATGATGCTTAGAAAATCTGTTAATCATTGCAGACAATAGTAGGGCATCTTTAGGGAACTTTGTATTTGTATGAAGTTTAAAGTATTGATCATTTTGTGCTACAACACCAGGCCCAAATGCATTGCATTAATAAGCTCAGTCTGTAGGGATTTGGGTTGGGAACCGAATGGTTGCCGGTTCAAGTCCTGAGCACTGCTGAGGTGCCCTTGAGCAAGGCACCTAACCCCAAAAACAGCTCTGGAGGGCTCGCTGTGGGCAGCCCCCTCACTCTGAGACCTCTCCATTAATTCATGTCCATAGGATCCTGTTTGTGCATGTGTGTGTATTTCGGCCCATGTGTGTGTTCATGTTCATTAAACAAAGTTTTAAACCGGATCTCCCCTTGAAGGGATTAATAAAGTATAAATTATTATTAATATGGAAGGTGAATGACAGACAGGTTGAGTTTCATATACGAGACGCTGTTGGTGGTTGAATTATTCATCATATTTGTCAGTAAGTTTATCATCTCAATGTTTTTTTTCTGAGTCTGTTGTTTTGTTTGTTTTTAGAAACATTCTGGTGAGGAGTCATGGGACCATCACAGTCGCCGTTCACAAGATAGCATCCTGAAGACAACGTGATCAAACTGGACAAGTTTTACTGTAAAGAAATGTTAACGCAACCATTAATCATCCAATTTGAACATTTTTGCCTGTCTCTGTGTTCTTCTGTATTGGATTTCTTTCTTTTGTGTGAAAAAAATAATATATTTAAATCTTAGAAATATTGTTCTGCTGTCATGTACACATTAGACTCTGCAGTGACTCCCAGCCATGTTACAGCTTTGTGTGCACACTTCGGTTTTACATTCATTTCTTTCATCTAATGCAGTCATGCGGAGAGTAACACCACTTAATAAACTTTGACTTGACTTTGTGCTGCCCTCTTTTGTGTGAAGTGTCAATTATTTTCTCCTCTGCTCTGTGTTTCCTGGTTAAACATTTCATTTTAGTTGGCAGCAGCGAAAAATTCACCAAGTAAATGAAAAGTATAGTTAATTATTAATCAAGCCAAATATGACGCCATTGGGTTCTAATTTTTCACTCTAATTAAAGAGCTTGATAGGGTCATCCTCTGAGTGAAGATGTCCACTTTGACACAAGTACAAATTTGTTTTGCAACAGACGTCTCGCAAAATGTGTTGCAAAACTCAAGCAGCGCAGATTCGCGCGAGAAAAGTAGTGGATTTTTTATTACAAGCAATATTTTTACATAAAAGTTCACTTTTTTTTACCTTCAAATTCTCACATCACATTCTACAAGCTCTCCTATTTTGCAGCATATCTACCTTCATACTCGGTCTCCAGACCTGACTAAACTCTGCGGTGGCTCTGATGTTTTGACCGCAGAGCGTTTTTTTTTTTTTCCCTCTCCCCCTCCTCTCTCCCCCTGAGCCCTCGGATGAGGTTCACTGCTACGTCTCAGTCACGTGGCCCTCCTCAGTGTGGAAGCTTTGCTCTCTGCGGCTCCTCGGCACAAGGCAGCGATGTGGAGGCTGAAATGTGAGATGCAACTCAGAGGGACTCGCTCGTAGAGGCAAAGTTATGGCACGTTCATCGTCGGAGAAAAACGTCCCGCAGCAGTTTCTCTCCTCCAGAAGGTCCCTCGCCGGTGATGCGCACGCCTTCCTGGGACGCACAAACCCAGAGCGAGAAGACCGAAAATTACGCATCAGGTTCAACTAATTGAATCGACGAATATAAAAGGACTGAGGGAGTTTTCAGGTATGGATTTTTGTGTGTGTGCCATTTTTTCCCTTTAACCCAAGACATGAATAGTTTTTACAAAAAAAAACAAAAAACAAGACGAAGATTTGTTTTAATTTAATACATTATATTAATATTAAATTATGTACACCTGTTTTTCTTTATTGTTGGAATACTTTTGTCAGAACAAACTTCCTCCAAACTGTTTCAAACCCAAAACTTATTTAGAATTTTCAAACTTTTCTCCTACGTTGCGTCAATGCAGGTGCAGCCTCTTTTACTCAGATCCCTGAAAACATCCCCTTAATATTCAGCTTGGATGGATCAGCTTGCAATTTTTTTTACGCATCCTCTTCAACGATCCTTTTCTTTCCTCCCAGAGTTAAGCTGAGTGAGGGGCACGATGCAAAAGGCCTGTCTGTTGAGTTTTATGTTCTCATTCACATATAAATATACATGATGTGATGTATAGTTTGACTTACAGTGTTCATATGTATATGTTGCACCCATGAAAAGACCAGGACTCTGTCTTCCGTTTGGCAACTTTATTCTTCCCGGTGCTGTATTTATTTATGATTATCTTTCTTAAGAAGCATCGGGTCCTCAACAAAAACGGCATACATGCGCATTCATCCCTTGACCACGACCCCGACCTTTTACGTCAACTCTGCACGCAGGCCGATGACGTCATATATCAAACCTAAAATTAAAAGAGTTCATTACAACTTTTTAATTTCTGTGTAAACTAACATGAAATTACAGTACCTGTATGTTTTTTTTAATTAACAAATTAAACAAATGTGAAATAATATTACATACAATACTTTCTAACTTATAGTGTTGTGTGCTTTCTTCTGTCAAATTTAATTGCATACAAATATTTCTAGGTCGCAACATATATGTTTTATACAACGTTTATTTTGTATGCACTTGAAGAATAGTGTACATGTTGAGATCTTATTTTGTTATTCATGACGTGCCTTCCTGTTGTGATGCGTTTTGCGACCTACGTTAAAGGGCCCATATTATGCTTATTCTGGTTTTATGTGCTCTTTAGTGTGTTTTCCTGTGCATGTTTAGGCACATCTATTTGCAAAAATTCAAAGTCCGCGTAAACGCGGCTTCTCCCGCGTCCTCCTGTTCGGTTCTAGCCCCCCTCGAAAAAAAATTGCCAGTGTGACGTCAGCTCATGTGGCACGCCCACCATATGCCGCAGCCTCAGGTAGCACAGTTGTGCTAAGGTGCTCTGGAAGTTCACAACCACAACATGTAAGTACGCTTCATTGTCTTTTTTATTTGTTTGAAAACAACTTTTTAGCTGCTACGGATACATTAGTTCTGTGAAGGCTGTCTGTAGCTGAACTGTAAACCTCGGCTAACATGCTAAGTAATGCTATTTTTCGAAATTTGAGCAGTGCTAAACTATTTATCAACTTTCACCTAAAGCGGTAACAGGTGTAGCAGTGTCAACCACCCTCAGACATGTAAGTAGTGTTTTGGGGGTCCAGATCCGCTTGTTACGGACTCAGAGCATTATTGGACTCTGCAAACGCTGACATTGTTGTGGTTAGCCTCTCTCTAGGTTTTGTGACTTTGCATTTGTTTATTGGTGTGAGAAGCTTGAACGGTGCTAAAGTTCGGGTTTTATGACCGTGGTTCGAAAAGGTCTAATGAATGTAAAATCCACTTTGTTACAGTGTCTGAGCTTTATAAGACTCTGCTAACTTCCCGGCTAACACAGCTGTTGTTATCCTCTTTCTACTCTCTTATCCACCTCTTCGTAAAACTGCTTTGTTACGTGGTGATTTTTTATCGATGTAGTAAGCCAGACCATTGCTAAAGTATTGATAATTGATCTAAACAGCTCGGCCAGTGTTCAGGTGGTGTTGTTTAATCATAGCACTGACTGCAAAAGAACGGGTTAACCCATATATTTATATAGGCTATTCAGTAACACAAGAAACGTAAAGATGTGTGCAGCAGGCACTTTGTTTTGAAAGATATGTGTGGTCTAAATATTTAGCTATGAACAAGAAGACAGTGCATTTTTGAATCATGTTAGATTACCATGCTAAATTTGCAATTTTTCTGTCTCTTTTTACAAACAAAGTGTACCAAATACGGAGCGGTCACACTGGTCAAACGAATTGGACTTCAGCGTTGAAGCGTGCTTGGGCACGGTACGGATGGCCAGTGTGACCGCGCCCTAAGGGACAAGCAAAGGTACGCACACACACCTAAAAAAATTGTCCAACTGCTGAAATCTGACGAAGAATATCAGAAAACTGTGATTTCATTACATGATTGCTGATTTTAGTTTTTTGTATTGTAGCTTGTTGCTGTCTGTGATGCATAACAACGAACATGCTGAACGTGATAAAGCAACAACCTCTACAGGACAGCTGGTCTATAAGGTGGCATTCCTCAAATCCCAAAAAAACAGACACAACATACAGTGAGTTACAAATTATTTTATTTTTTGAACCCAAAAGGACAACACATTTTTAAACCTTTAAAGTGATAAATACCTATTTAAATATACCTTTATAGTCTTTGTAAACGTTTCCAAAAAACAGATGAGTGTGAAAAATGAGCAGTAACCAAACATTATGAAATAGATTTTTGTTCTTGAATTACTTTTTTACAGGATATGTCAGGGACTTGGGCACTGGTGTTGGAGATGTTTCAGGAACCAGAACCATTCATGGAGGAGCTGCAGAAAATACCTGGCTCTGAAAAAGAAGAAGTGGTGGCTCGACACGTGTCCAGGTGTAGTCAAGGGGCGGGCGGAAGCCAACATACTGTCCAGTCGGGTCAGGAAACTCGGGGCGAGTCCTCAGGACGACACACGATAGGATAACCACTCCAACCACTGCCAAGTGTCTGCACAGCCTGCATGGAGACAATATAGTTGGATGTAAAAATGTTACTTCTCATTGTATATTTACACGTATAGTTCTACACATTTAAATGTTTTTTTTAACCGAAACTGAGAATAAATAACTTTCAAACAAATGATTTTCTCACTTGTTTACTTTTATTCCTCTGAAATAGTGAAACTGTTTGATTAGAATGTATTTGATTGAAGATGTAAGTCATTATTTATAATGAACATACTCTTCTGCAGTTCTCTGTGACGTTCTCCTCTGAAGATGTTGTGGATGTTTTGAAGTGTATATGGGTTTAAACAGTCCTGGATGTTTTTGGTACAAGGAACAGGCAGTGGATATATTCTCCTGATGAAAGAAGAAGAAACTGATCAAAATGAAATAATGTTCAATAAGAAGGAAAATAATGACAGAGGAGGAAACATTATTGCATGAGATATTGATCCAACAACCACGTGATTATCACCTGGGCTTTTGTAAGTCAAAGTAAGTCTATGATGTCATTGATACTTACAATTGCTCATTGAATTTTTAATCACATCAAGGAGGTGATTTAAAATGCAGAACAGTCGCTGCAATAAACAATGTACAGTACTAATGTAAATACAATAAAAATGTATTGTACAGAACACATTTGTGGCCAATAATCATATTGTAATCAAGCCAAACTTTGTGAAGCCACGAGTAAGACATATATTGATTAGGTAAACATGCTGGTAGCTCCAGTCAGTGAAATTGGAGGAGGCTAACGTATTTTTCAACACAATAACAGTGAGTATTTTTATGATAAAAAGATCATAGGCTACGTTGCTATATCCCGGTTACAGTATTCTGCAGCACACCTTTTCTGCTTTGGTAGGCAGTTAGCTGCAGTTTCCACACATACACCACAACAATGAAGTTACCCGATGAGCAGAAATTACACACATATTACATCTGAAAGGACTGCAAAATAAATACCTGCAACACCGAAACGCCGTGCTAATGCTCATGATTGTTCCTCCTGGATAACGCCGTTGCTTGTTTACCTGCTGCTCTCGCTGCATTCCCAATATGGTAAAAGGGGCGTGGCATTTCCGAGAACTGACCAATTGCGACAGAGCGGTTCGGCCGACCAATCATATCAGACTTGGCCCACGTGGGAATTTGCAGAGTGGGCTTTACGAACAGTATCAGAGCGGAGAAGGTGCAAGGAGGAGCAGTACATGAAAACAGACACATTGTTTTTGACTGTGAACATATTTTAGTAGGCACATAAATTAAATATATGAACCCATAAAAGGGCATAATATGACCCCTTTAAGATGTAAGAGCGGGAGATCGGTGGTTGTATTCCATGGCTGCTGACGAAATGCTATTCCAGTTAGCTGTGAAGAAGTAATGAATAAAAGGTGACGTGATTAAATTAAAGTGTGATTATTGGTAACATGGCTGACGAAGCAGCCGACCCGACACTGTCAACTGCGGTCAAGGCAGCCGCTCCTCGCTTTTACATGAAGTGAAGTGAGCCGCCCCTAAATTTGAAGTGCCCACGTATTCTGATCTTTATGGTAAATGCTCCTGACTCCAGAGGGAGTAACAGACAGAGAGAGCGATTTTGCCCCGTTATTAATCTCCTTTTTCAAAAAAAGTGCTAAATGCCGAAATCTTACCATAAAACTGGCTATGAGATACACGTGTATGAAACGGGAGCATAATATTACGAGTCTGCGGTAACTTCCGTTTTTCAATATACGGTGTTCACAATAAAATAAAATAAAACAGCTTTCTTGGAGAAAAAAAAAATAAAAAAAAAATATATATATATATATATGTATATATATATATATATATATATATATATATATATATTAGTACTTCGAAGACTACATGCACAGGATCTATGGAGAACTTCCACTGTGTACTGTTTGAGAAATCCACTGTCAAAGTTCCTTATAAATAGCTATAATGAGTCTTTTTTCTGACTTTGATGTCTTGTAAAAACATTTTCCTCCATAAGTACACCATGATTCTGATATGATTGGACTTAGTACTTCTTAGACTACATGCACAGGTACTATGAAGTACTTTTACTGTGTACTTTTTGAGAAATCCACTGTCAAAGTTTCTCGTAAATCACTATAATGACTCTATTTTTCTGACTTTGATGTCTTGTAAAAACATTTTCCTCCATAAGTACACAATGATTCTGATATGGTTGGACTAAGTACAAAAAACATTTTCCCTGAAATCCACTGTCAAGCTTCCTTATACAGCACAGCTCTCTGCAGTGTTTTGAATCTGACAGTACCAGTTTGATACGCTCTGTCACAGCTACATGTTGCACTTTTAATATTTTGCAATAAATACAAATACAAGCATTTTTCAAATATTAATAATCTGTAACGAATAAAAAATTACTATTTACATGTTTTTACATTTATTATAATCGTTAACATTTTCGTAGAACATACATATGAAATTACAAAGATTATGAACACCAACAACTATATACATCTGTCTTTTTTCTTCAAATTTGAACCAATACAAATATTAACAAAGATTTAAACAAACAAAAAATACAGCCATCAAATTAAAAATATGAAATACATTTTGTCCCAAGCGCTCACATGTCTTTAAGACCATGACATTTAGTTATTTTTTTTCCCCCTAACTGCAAAGAGCACAATCCCAATTGTTCACCCTTGCATGTTGGAGTTGTTGTTCATCCATGGCTAGGCACTGCTCATGGCACCATCTTTGGCATGCGTCACACTGTTTCTATAAAATAAAAAGTGCAAACCTTTATCAACTTGTCAGGAATAGAGAATCTTGTGCAATAGAGAAACATTTCTAGTTATAGGCAGAGCAATCTATACACATAATCATCTTCTATTTAGGTTTGTATGTGGGAATTTGTGTCCACTACATTACTCTTTGCAAAAGTTTGCAGCATATTTGCAATAAAATTGTGTATTATCTACTTGACAACTGAGGTCCTAGCTCCCATGAGAAGACTTAATTGTAATATCATTATTGAGCATATGCATTTATTTTTTAATTTGTGGGGGTAATGATGAAGACGAGGTTGGTTTTTGAAAGAGTACAATCTCTGGTAACACATGACAGCTTCTTTTTCTTGATTTTGTAAAAATCCTTGTAATTGCAAGCATTCATTTTTTTCATATGTGCCATAAACTTGCTTACTTTCTATATCTTTGAATTAATTAAAAATATTTTGTTAAAGTATCAAGGGGTTGAGGCTGGACTGAATTTCATTGTGTAGTGATCTGCAATGACAATAAAGGATTCATCCATCTATAACTAACAAAGACTTTGGCCCTCCAAATCCTTCATAAATACTGAATGAGAGGTCTCATCCTTAACTATTCAAAAATAAATTATTTTAGAATAGCAGAAGTGAATGTGTTTGACTCTTTTGAGCATGTGTATTCTAAAAGGTATGATTTTTTTAATGACATTACTTAAATGTTATTCTTCTTTTCTGAAGGCCTTACCTGCAAACAAGAGATCCAAAAACCCATCTCTGACTTATTCATTTAGTTTATCATTGTTATTCATTTATTAGTGATAGCAGCATAGTTTTGATTTGCTGATTTATGAAATGGGATAAAAAGAAACTCTTGCGCTAACTAACCCATTCTAGACGAACATTAGGCATTTCCACAATGTTCCATAAACTTATTTTAAAGGGTGAATAAGCTTTAATTAAACATACTATTTGTTAAAAACACCTAAAACAACTTTAATCAAAATGCAATTAACCTAGATTTTAAACACAAATACACTCAGAAATATGGTAAACTCCTTTTTTAAAAATCTTTTTTAACCTCCTGAAGCTCTTTGTGTTCTGCTAGCATAGCTCTACTAGAGGCATTAAGATGATTCTCCAATACTTTAGATAATGCTTTAATTTCCTGCTGAGAGACATAAACACCATATGATGGCAAAAGGATGCTCGCTGCCTCCTGAAACCCAGACATTTCTCTTTTCTGTCTATCCATTGGTGGATGCAGTGCAGCAATTTCTTTAGATTCAACTTCTCTAATCATAGGAACTAAGTAGGCCAAATAATACATCCCTTTTAGATTTTTGTATGGCATGCAGCTCTATTACCACAGATCAAATACACCCTCTCAGGGAGAGGCTGCTGTTTTATACTAACATTTATAACCTACTTACAAGAACTCCGTCCCAACTCCGACTGTCTTCTATACCTTGGAAACATAGGGGAACATCTTGCAATTCATGTCTGAGAACTGGAAGAATACTTAGAGCAATCACGTGGAGTTGTTTTCTCTTAACTGAGCAGTTGTGCTAATTTACTTTAACCATAAGGAATGCTTTTGTACCTAGCCAGGGTTGGACTTCAATTAGTGCTTCAGTTAATATTGAGGAAGTATAAGACTGTGGAACACAAATGTTATCTCTAATCAAGTCTGTGCAGTTAGTTTGAACCAATGTTAACTGTAACATGTATTGAAAAGCTAATTTAAAGTTTAATTTCACCAAATTGATTCGCAACAGATTAAAGCAGTTTGAGTTATTCCTGGGGGTGAATAGTAGGCGTTTACCTCTTTAACTGTATCTAAGGCAAAATCCATACCGTGAATATTCTGATTTAACTTTTGGATAAGCCGGTGAATAACAATCATCTGCACCTTTTTCCATTCTTGAACCTAAATCATTCCAGTCAAAAAACACATAATCAACTTTGGAGAATGGAATAGGTGTGAACATAGGAGAATACATTGATTTTGGCAGATTTTGACACAACCAACATTTGCTGAGATTACGTTCATGACAAAATGATTTCACAAATTCCAGATTGCTGTCTGCATTAGGTCTGACCCGGGGGGATGTGCTGGTTCCAATTACCAAATTACAATCATGATCATCTTCAAGCTCTGTTGTTGAAGAAGTGCTAAATTTATTGGAGGAGAGCGTCTTAGATTAATGTGAGAACTTGACAAAATGATCTCTTCATAACCTGACCTGCGTACAGCTGTCATGTGTTGGGTGGCTGAGAAGTTTAGAATGTTAAACACTAAGTGTGGAACTTGCACAATACAGTCATTGGCCAGTACAATAGGATCTGATATTGTTCAATCATTGTGGCTACAGCAGCCACTGACCTGACACAGCCAGGCTTTCCAAGGACAACCGGCCCCAGCTTAGACGAATAATACGCCACTGGACGGTAATCTGATCCATGCTTTTGCACCAAAAACACCAGAAGCAAATCCTTCCTTCTCACAAACATGGAGTCCGGCAGCCCCAGCACGGGAGCTGAGATAAAAGCAATCTTAAGATCTTGGAAGGCTGAGTACATGTTTTCATTCCAATCGGTCCCGTGGAAGACCTCAACACAGAGTCCATTCCAGCATACTCCAAAATCCAATGATGACAGTAATTTGTCATTCCCAGAAAAGTTCTACAAACACTGCTACAAACCCAAACGACTGGCTCTGCATAAATGCCTACACCAACACGCTGGTGTAGGCTGAGCCCAGAACACCTCTTCCCATTTTCCCTCATCACTATGGCTATGGCACCATGCCACCTGATGGGGAGAAACTCTGCAGGAGGTACAGAGCGTCCAAGGCGGTGTGAATGTGAGGAACATGATGTCCATTGTCGTGTTTGTGTAGGTCATTCCAGATGTGTTTGTTCACCACCTTATTTGCCTCTATGAAGGTTTATTCTCTGGTGGGCCCACAGCCCAACAGACCTGTAGTATTGCTTAATATGTAAATTATGTAACCTGAAAGTTCTTTCTTGGTCCCTTGAGGAGACATGTTTCCAAAGAGGTTGACTCTCTCAGGGGGCAGCAGCCGCTGTCACCTGCCTAACACATGCGTAACACCCAGGTATTTAACCTCAGGCTGACAGTACTGCAATTTGGTCAGAGAAGCTCTGTGACCACACTCAGCCAGTCTTTCCATCAGTAACATAGAGTCAATTTGGCAGTCCTCTCTCAAAGGGGAAGTGATCAACAAATCATCAGCATACTGCAACAAGGTACTTCCACCAGATAGTTCCAAATCATGCAAATCACGCATGACACAAAGCACATAAATTAACCAGTGAGTCCAAAAATCCCAGTGGAAGCCTGGTCCACGTCAACTTTCGGCCTTTGAATTAAAAAAAAAAAAAAACAGATACTGGCTATCTGGATACAGAGGAATGGACTGTATCGTACTTTGAATCTGCAGGCATTGCTGCCAGACTGGAATTTACATCCGACAAAATCAGAACTGAAGGCACAACAATGTTATTTATAGCTTTGATACCTGCACAAACCTCAATTCATCAGTGCAGCCTGGCTTCCAGTTTGGCAAGATGGGAGTGTTACATGGGCTGATAGTTTCAACCATCAAACCTTTATCAAAAGGGATTGAACTGCAGCATCGATTCCTGTAATTGATTTCTTTGAGGCAGAATGTATTGGCTAATATTTGATAGTTTCGCATAAGCTTTGAGTTTAACACTATGAGACAGCGTTACAGATTCTCTGAAAATTCCAGAAAACCAACCAATTTAACTTTTAAACAAAAGTAAATCTGAACTTTCTATCTTAACAAAAGTTCAAACTGGGAAAATTCATAAAAAGTCAAAAACTGGTACGTACTGGGAAATACTGACATAGACCAACATACAACATCCAACAACTAACTCACAACAAGAGGGAAAGAACACTGAGACTAAATAGCCGTGGGGTAAACAAACCCAGGGAAAGACAATGAGGGCAATCAAGACTAGAGGGAAACACACACAGAAATGAAGAAAATACAAGACAGGACACACCTGGACAAGAACTACAATATGAATCACAAAACACTAAAGACACAGAGAACTCAAGAATTTAACAATACTCCCTAGAAAAGAGAAACTTTCCAAAATAAAAACAGGAAACACTAAAGACTAAACTAGGACCTTTAAGATAAAAACATTAAATTTAACCAAGCAACACTAGGATAGATAGTCTTTAAAATAAGGAAACCGAAACTCTGTCATATCATAACAATATGTGTTAACACTAGCACTGTCCTTCTGTTCAGAGCCTCTCTCTCTCTCCCTGTTTGAGTGAGAATGCTTCACTTCCGGGTGCTCTGTCTGTCTGTGAGAGTAACTCCATCTCTTTCTTACTGAGTGTGTGTGCTGCTGATCACAATGTCTGTGACTGTCAGCCTGTCCTGTTCTCTCTAACTCTGGCGAAGAATCCCAGCTTGGATTACCGTGAAATGGAATAACATTAGCAATCTCTAACTTAATATTTTCTTGATCAAAAGACCCATGATATGTCCATTCTAACTTTGTCCATTCACACATGAGAGATGGAAATGGTGACACATACTTCCAACCTTTCTCTCTTCCTACAGCTCCTGCCGGCATATCAGCAGGGTATATCTGACTGAAATGAGATGTTTCATGTGTGATAAAATCAACTCTTGTCTGTATGTTGGAGAATGTTCCACCTAAGGGTGATGTGCTTTTATCTGTAGCAGCATTATGCGTGTGTGGATGTTTTATGTGTTTTTGTTTATCTTTACTTTTAACATGTTTGTTTTGAGATTTAGTTGTATTCGCTGTTGTGGACTGATGATTCCCCATCGTGCATAAAGCAATTATAGCATTAAACAAAACCAGCAGCAACAGGCACATACAATCAAACATTTAGAACATTGCATAAACATTTCAACTGCATCTGAGTCCATTTAATCAACCTTTTATCATTTGTTCCAGCTTTGCATATTCAGAATAATGTATACGTTCTTATAATCGTGTTGGGTCTGTTAATAACAAACGACTACCATAAGTAATCAGCTCAGTGTGCACACAACTCTTATCGCTCTGGCGTCCCTATGACTACAGAGTCTTATGTCCGGGCCGGACAACAGATTCACCTACAGGTCTCACCTATATCGAAATGAATTCTTAATAAACCTAATGATGTCTGTACATTATAATCTAAATAACTACAGAAATTCCACCACAGATATCAGAATCATTGTGTACAGTAAAAGTACTCCATAGAACCTGTGCATGTAGTCTAAGAAGTACTTAGTCCAACCATATCAGAATCATGGTGTACTTATGGAAGATATTGTTTTTACAAGAAATCAAAGTCAGAAAAAAGACTCATTATAGTGATTTATAAGGAACTTTGACAGTGGATTTCTCAAAAAGTACACAGTGGAAGTACTCCATAGTACCTGTGCATGTAGTCTAAGAAGTACTTAGTCCAACCATATCAGAACCATGGTGTACTTATGGAAGATATTGTTTTTACAAGACATCAAAGTCAGAAAAAAGACTCATTATAGTGATTTATAAGGAACTTTGACAGTGGATTTCTCAAAAAGTACACAGTGGAAGTACTCCATAGTACCTGTGCATGTAGTCTTAGAAGTACTAAGTCCAACCATATCAGAACCATGGTGGACTTATGTACTTACTCCAAGAAAACTGTTTTTTATTTTATTGTGAACACCTTATTTTGAAAAAACGGAAGTTATCGCAGACTCGCAGTTTTATTCTCACAATAATTTCACCGACCTCCGAAGCTTAACAGTATTTTGTTTGCTCCCGTTTCATACACGTGTATCTCATGGTAAGATTTCGGCATTTAGCACTTTTTTTGAAAAAGGAGATTAATAACGGGGCAAAATCGCTCTCTCTGTCTGTTCCTCCTGCTCCCTCTGGAGTCCGGAGCATTTACCATAAAGATCAGAATACGTGGGCACTTCAAATTTAGGGGCGGCTCACTTCACCATGTAAAAGCGAGGAGCGGCTGCCTTGACCGCAGTGCCTGACAAGTGCATAACAACAAGCTCACAGCTACGCACGGTAAGACCTCCCGGTTCTTTCCATCTCAGTAATACGGTTTTGTGTAAGCCAAAAGCTCTCAGCTCAACACTGCATTTACTACATAATCTCAAAGTTTCCCAGCTCCGATGCTTGGATTTGGTTTGGACTTGCTGCTTTGGTCAGAGGTGAAGGCTCTCATATTGTGGATTCGAAGATACTTATAGAACAATTCAAGCAAACAGTGATTAATACTTAAAAAATCACAATAAATTTAACTTTACAAAACAATTTTTCTCTGACACAAGTACTCTGCTGTTGTGAGACTTTTCTATGATTACATCTTGAACCTAAGAGAAAAGTTACTCTTAGACAGATTTAAATGGTTCATTCACAAAGTTACCAAAATGTATGAATTCATGAAAATTCGTACTATCAAGTACCTAATATTTGTGGATTAACACAATCTTTCTTCACTTTTGAAATCCAGAGGAGAGATCCATATTCTATAATTGTATTGTTAGAAATAATTTAAACTTTCAATACATAATCTGCACAGAAAGAGGTTATTGGCAGTGTTGGAGTGTGGCCATTACCCTTGTATTTAGACTTTGTAAGTAAATGAGTATCCTTCATTGAGCCTTTTAACTCTACAAGTGCTCAGTTAGGATTACTACATGCACTTGTTCACCTCTGCTGATAAACCGCAGTCTGCACAGGACTTTTCTTCTCCACATATGACAAAGGGAGTAAGCCTTCATTGTGATCATGCATAATATGTGGGTTCAGATCAGATGTTTTCAGGGTACATAAATACTGCAGAGGGAGATGTATCATTTAACAAAGTATTGCTAAAGCCATACTGTGTACTGTATATAATAGGTGTACTGTTACAGTGATATCAGCTGATGTAATGTAGCGTATACCCCATCTTTCAAGTGCATTGATGTTTTTGCAGTGTTGGAGTGAATATTGCAACTAATGGGACGCCAGATCTTTTTATCACCCACTTTTTGTGCCGCTTGCTATGGAGTTAGTGTTCTTGTCTTACCTCTAAGACCATTTAAAGAAAAAAACTGTGTCAAATTAGGTATTGTATGGGTTTTTTCCAGCTGTCATTTTTTTTCATGAAGACATGTCTGTGCAGGTTATGTAGCAATATTCTCAGTGAGCTGTCCATCAGCTTGCTCGCATGAGACAAATCAAAGATCCTTTAGTTGCTGTTTGAACAAATGTTTGTATGAAAATGTTTCCCTTTAGATTTGCCCTAAAGTAAAAAAATAAAAAAAGTAAAATAAAAAGCACATGAAGCTAAATGCACTAAAATGCAAAGCTCTTGACCATTTAACCTGTAGAAGCAGTTGGGTGGGTTTCTTAAAGACCAGCTTTGTGTGTTTGTGTGTATGGGTGGGTGTGTGTGTGTGTGTGGGGGGGGGGAGGGGGTAGGGCGGGGGGTAATCTGCTCTCTGCAGGTGTGGACACTCCTCTGCAGAGTTCGAAAGTCAGCAACAGACAGACATCTGTCTGATTTTATTTGTGAAGGCAGCTGAATGAAACATTCCTGTCAGTGCTTGACATGTGTTATGGGGCGTCTGTGCCTCAGTGGTACAGTCGGTTGTCGCTCAACTGGAGGGTCCCAAGCTCCTGTAACACGTGTACGATGTGTCCTTGGGCAAGGCACTTAATCCTAAATTGCTCCCACTGCTTCCTCAGCAGTGTATGAATGTGTATGAATGGAAATGATTTAAGTCAAGGCAACCTGTAAAGGCAAAATAGCTGTTTTGATCTGATATTTTAGCCTGAAATACCCCAACAAATGTTACAGGCACTTGTGATATGTGGAGTAATAGCTTTAGTGACCTCAGACATTACTGCTATTACCACCAGCAGGACAAAGTTTTCATTAATTCTTTGAATTATTTTTTACATGAGCTTGAGCGGCACATTCTATACAGACACTTTTTGCGATACAAGATGATGAATTTTATGCAATTTCTGTCAAATTCTTTCTATGTTCTATGGATGTATCTGCATTGAATTGTTGACGTTTTTTCATTTTTCTATCATATTCCTGTTTCTGCACTTCTGACCAGCCACTTTTTTGTTACAGGTTTAACGCAAACATTGACACAGCCGAGTTACCAGTGCCCTTGGAGCAACCTAAGAATGACACTCAGAGAATAGGACCATCTGAGTTCATTTTTTAACTCCAGAGCCGACAGGCAGACTACCAAAGCTGCAGAGGAGGTAACTCAACATCTTGGTCTCCTTAGAAGTCCCTTCTGTCCCTCAGATGTTCATTCTTTTCTGCACATCAATATTTGTGCATTTGTACATATTTAAATTTTCTATACACAATATTTAACATTTGTGCTGTGTCCATCTGTGCTGTGTTACTTACTCACTTTATTCTGCAGCATTTGGAAATTGTGTGACAAAGGACAACTTTAGGGTGTAACTGCAGATTCCTTATCGCAAAAGGAGCATTTGCATCAAGTCACCTGAGTTCTTCTGTTGTTGACAAAAGATGTAATCAACAATGACACTAGAAATGAGGCTCTGTACTGTGCTCAGTTCTGTACGGGACACTGGCTGAACTTGTTTCACTTCTAAATGTGTCATATCCTTAAAGTGAACATGAGACTTAAGCACCTTAATGAAGGGTTTCTCTTCTACAAGTACACTCTTGTTTGTGTGAAATTCCATCTCTGTCTTTCCCTGGATCTTATATCATGTTCCTTTACAGGTGTGGTTATGTACAGATTACATAACCACACCTGTAGTGTTATTACTATTTATTACGATATTATTACTATTTATTCCTCCTTTTTGTAGGACTCAAACATGAGATGTTGTCAGATGAGCTTTGGAGGTGTTGGTAAGGGGTTTTGTTACCTCTACGCTGAGCAGACTGTCTCTTCATGTTTCTACCTTGCATGTGAGTGGTTGCTCTAGCTTCATTTTCTACAAATTTGGGAGCAGTCTCAATCTTCTCACCTGACTCGGAAAGCTAATAATCATATTTCTCAGAACCGTGAATGATTCCTTAGGGTACACTCTGTAGTTTTTAAAGAGCTACATCTGTATGACACATACACTTGAATGTTGTGTTACACATTCCTGCCAATGATTACCGACCACTGATCAGAAGTTGGCAAAAACACTCCAGCAAAGGCAGTATTAAACAGAGCATTAATGAATGTAAACAGTTCTGGATTTAAAGTCTTGGCGAGAAAACAAGCTTTTGCAAATGTTACATGAGGACAATAATGCATTGGAAACATATGTTAGGCCTTTTGGTTTCACACAATGCGTCTTTGTGTGTAACTCTGAATGAATGCTGAAACATGTGTTTGTTTCCATGCATTTTACAGAGGATGCTTTAAAAGCTGTGCTACAGATTTCACGCACACATTAGAAACCAAAGAATAAGTCTTTCAGTGGTGGAAGAAAAGATGTGTTACCTACTCGTGTTAGCTTTTAAAGAAACACTTTGGGTTTAAGCCTTTGTGAGGGTCTGTATGTCCACATTGTGACAGATTTTCCAAAACATGATTCCCATAGTTAACTCATATTAGACCGGGACCATGATGTTAAAGTTAAAGAGAGAAGCGTGCAATAACACAGTGTTAATGCCTCACTAGAAAGCCCTGATCCCCCTCAATGGAACTCCTAGACCCCTGACACATTCACAAACATGCATCGAAGCACTAAACTTGTGAACAGCACATGGGGGGAAATTCTTTTCCCTCAGTACACTGGCCCAATTCATTCCCCGTTTAATCCCCTCTGTGTTTTCTGCCTAATGTGGTCCTTGCGTCTTATACATGTCTAAGTCAGACTCAGGTAGTGATGCAGTCTACAAAAGACTGCTGGTACACACAGGTTTACTGTGCACCTCTCCTTCTCCCTGCTTCAAAGGCATTTTGCTGGCCCTAGTCACAGCATGTATAGAAATAGTAATCAATTGAAATCATAGTTTGTTGTTGAATCAAAGACATTTTCATCTTCTAAAAGATAAATATTTGGGCGGGAAATTAGATGTAAAAATGCATGACGAATTTGAGATTTGCCTAATTGATTCAAAGCAGGACAGACTATTTTTGTTCTCTTATCCAGCTGCGCTTCTTGAACAACGGTCTTTGTCACCATGTGTGACCTTGTAATTCAGTTGTGATGTTATACTTAATAAACAGTTATGATTGGTCGAAAGGATATACTTTTTGAATGAACAGACAGCTAGGTTTTTCTTTTACAAATGTCCTTTTACAATTGTTGTTAAAAATGTCCAACTCTCTCATTCACTGTGACTGCTCTTTGACTTTCTCTTTCACCATCAACACCCAAACTGTGCTTGAATCCACATTTGAATCTGGTTCTCAGTTGTTCCACCTTGAGGGAAATGATTAAGGAACTAATGACTTTCAATACTTAGAAATGTTTGTTGGGAAGTTATTCCAAAGTATATCCATATAATGCATTAACTTTAGGGCTGTGCAAGTAGATCGCAATATTAGCTATATAAGCATTCACAATAAAAACATCCCATAAGTTTGAATTTATTCCAAGAAATAAAAAAACAATAATTTATTAAACCAGCAATGATTTCTCCCTCAACAAGTTGCAAACCGAAGTATAGTGTAAAACATGAACAATAGCAGATAGACATTAAACTGAAATGATTTATAACTAAAATCTATGTGGTAGTATTTGCTTATGTATTGATTTGAAAAATGTTAAGTTAAAGCACATTGCATGTTTTCTTAGACTGTGCAGGTCTCATGAATATACATTTATTTTCCTTCCCAACAAGTCTCATTTGATATCTGTGAACACGCATCAAAGGCATGTTTAAATGTGACCTCACACGTTTCCTGTTAAGTTACAAGTCATGCTGAAGTACATCTCGCTCACATCTCAGGCGTAAACAGGTCATTGGCAAATCCTCTCATGGCAGCAGCGCAGGCTCGTGTCACAAAGCTGCAGTCAGGTGGCTTAACTTTATAAGTTACAAATATACTGTATATACACATGTGTTGACACATGTATCCCCAGGAACATTATACACACCAAACATGACATTATGTAATCCATTAATGCCATTGTTGAACCCCTCTGCCATTTGTAAGTACATACATCAAACTGCATTATCTCATAGGTCACCAATTAACTCACTCTTTACATATGGAACTACACAGATTTCTAAAGTCACCTGGAGAAAGGATAAGTAAAAAAAAGTCAATCTGCTTTGGTCAAACATACCCTTTTAAAATGTTTTTTTTTGCCTTGGGTCTATTCTTCCCATTCTCGTGAAACCGTTACACCCTGAAGGAAAGTCTTCAAATTTGTTGAAAACAGGAAATTGTTCCAAAGTAATCAGATTCCGATTTTTGAGTTAAAGTTAATTGTCGCCAAGGGTACAATAAAGTATATCTTATCTTCTCTTAAGAAGGATACCAGTCCAAAGTTTTCTGGTGTCTTCACTGTGACGACAGTGTGTTGTAAGCACAAAAACTTTTGTACATTAGCATCCCAGCCTTGTAACTGCAACATCACAGAAACACTTGGAGGGGATTATGTGAAGGAGAGACACTTTAATATTTCATGGCTGATTCAGTTCCTTCGCCTGCAGTCTAAGGATAACATAAGGGGTCACAGCTGTATCTAAATCCTTTACATACCATCTCTACAAAAACCTGCTGTTAAAAGGTGAGCTGGCTGCAGGTGACAGATCCTAGTACTGGTGAAATCTGTTAGTGTAAAAGTCCTCTCCTTAAATGTACAGTCTTGTGTGTGATGACGAGGCACAGTGCTTTTTTGTATGCTGTATGCTTTGAGGTTATTTGTGAATGCCTAGAGGAAAACTCTGAAAGATACTCCCTTAATGCAAGTCTTGAATTAAAAAAAAAATTCCCCTAACCTTGCTTGACAGGTTGGCCAGGCCTGCAAGGTGGGAATTCTATGTATTTGTTTTGTGCTGTTGTTGTTTTTTAAAGCAAAAATCCATGAATATACTAACTAATTTCCTACCTCAATCAATTGCAGACCTGATTTTTTTTGGAATAAATTGAACTCTACATTTCTCTTTTTGCCTGCTACCAATCGGTGTTGGTTGCCTGACCAGGCTTCAGGCAGCGGGCCGAGTTGGGCCAGCTCGGGCTGAGACTCTAACCTCTACAGTTGGTACTGAAGGGCATGTGAATGAGAGATCCCAGAAACAGGGAACATTCTGCTTTGAGTGCATTGAAGAAAAAAAGTTTTTAAATTCATCTCCAATCAGTCTAAAACATTCACTTGAGTCGTTTTGAGTAAATCACTGATTTCAGATTGCTCGGTTTAAACTGGTTTGGACGTCAGTCGCTCAAAGCAGGTTTTGAGAAAGGCTTTTTTTGCAAATCTTTTCACATGAGCTCATGAACCAGATGTAAGAGAGTTCTTTGGTTTTACTAAACAATGTTGTATTGCTGCCTCCTGGAACAGACATCTAGGCTTATGTTTTTTTTTTTTTTTTTTTTTTTTATTAAAATATCACATTAAGCTTTATTATAATAATTCAAGCAAGCTTTTGCCATTTATGCCACAGCATGTCAATACTTGACTCAATAACTGAGTATTCCTAGAAGCATAATACATAACTCACTCTAAAACCAACACACTTAACACTGCTGAGACATTCAGTCCAGTGCAGTAGCTGTATTAAGAGCAAAAGAGGTGGAAATTTAGACAACAAGTTAAGACAACAATACTGTCACCTGTTGGTATAGCCTTACAGGATCACAATGTACGATATACCCAATGATTAGAATAGTAATCATTGTCATATATGATGAAAAATTAATGACAAGCGTCAGTTTTATCCTTTATGGGTTCCTTTCAGATGCAGCTGTGCGGCTCAGAGTTGGTTGTCTCCCAACTGGAGGACGGGTGGTTCACTCCCAGCTCCTGTAGTCCAAGTCCTTTAAAGTGTCCTTTGGCAAAAGACTCAGCCCTGAACTACTCCCGGTGGCATTAACATCAACATGTGAATTTGAATGAATGGGATTAGTTAATACTGATGGGCACTTTACAGAGCACCCTCTGCCATGTGAGCCATGTGTATATGTGGGGTGAATGTTAGTGTGAAGACTAGAATAGTGTTTTTAAGGTTCAGTCTATTTACCATTCACCAAAATGGTTGGTTCTAATGTTTGGAAAATAGTTTTCTGTAAAATAGCTTGAAGCAAAAGCACTGCAAGGAAAAATAAATTAAGATCAGGGTTATTGTTTTTACATCAAGATAGAACAGCATAGATTCTCTCACTAACTATGAATGTGTTTTACTTTTAATTACGCCTGAGAAGAGATTCAGATTCTTTATTGTCCCACATGGGGAAATTTCTTCTTGTCAAAGATGATCAATGTATATTCTATTATCTCTTAACCACATGTTTGTGACTAGGTGAAGACTTTGTGCCTCTTGATCATTTGACTTTTTTCATGTGAATCCTGAGGGTTACTTTAAAATATTGTGCTCGTTAAATATGAATGAATGAGAGCTGATAAGGCAGCCTATGAGATTTTTTATAAATTTTATATAGATTTTTTTTTTCTCTCAGTGAAGCCAAGGCAGCCATGAACCTGTTCAGGAAGGACGCCATGACCTCAAAGAAGGAGAAGGAAAAAGAGATCCAGTATGGGGAACCTCCAGATGGAGGTTGGGGCTGGATGGTGGTGCTGCATTGTTTCCTGGTATGTCTATGTTAGATGTTTATGATTCCTTACTTTTCAAACATGTGAATATTAAGCCTTGAAGAGCAACATGTTTCCTTAGCTGCCTGATTTCCTTACCTCTGTGTTCACATGCAGATATATTGTGTTCAGTTATAAGGTGGTCTTTTCTGGCAAGTTGCCGAAAGACAAAACTTCAACCAGTTACTCAATCAATTTCATATTTTCATGTGTGTGGGCGCAGGTAAATGTCCTAGTGATGGGAACACTGAAGAGTTTTGGGATCTTCTTCGTGGCATTCCAGGATGAGTTCGGAGGCTCCTCGGAGAGCATCAGCTGGATCGGTTCCATCATGTCAAGTCTGCGTCTGTCTGGAGGTTTGTCTTGGCCAAAAATACTCTGTATACCCTGCACACCAATCCAAAGACTGTATATAAAGATAATAACTTTTTCTTGTGTGTTCCTAAATGTCTCTGCTGATTTTGTAAGAACAGATAAAGCTCATACCATTTCAAGCCAATTTCCCTCTGCCCGTTTACACTTAATTATTTGAAATTGAAACCACCTTTGTGTGCTCCCTCCTCTCTGTTGTCTGTAGCACCCCTTGCCTCAGTTGCCTGTGCCAAGCTTGGAGCCAGGGTGACCTCCATTGCTGGAGCAGTGCTGGTTAGTGGAGGCTTCCTCATGAGTATTTTTGCCTACAGTGTGGTGTTCCTCTACATCAGCATGGGAGTTGTAGTTGGTGAGTAGGACTACATGGTGAGCACAAAATACCTCATCTAATCTTGTCTGGCAAAAATATACACTGGGATTGCTAATAAAAATGTCCATTATTCCTCCATTGTCCCAATAGGAATGGGTTTTGCACTACTATACCAATCCTTTTCCGTGGTCACTGCGCTGTATTTCCGAAAGAGGCTGGCGACAGCGTATGCAATCGGGCGTTCTGGGATGGGCTTGACTTTTGCCCTGGCTCCATTCACTCAGTGGCTTCTGGATCAGTATGCTTGGCAAGGTATTCAAGACAGATCTGTTAATGAGCGGATTCAGTTCTTTCGTGGGTGCATATTTATAATTTGTGTTTGACATCTGGATCTTGAAGTTTCTTTGCCTCTTACAGGGGCGATGTTGATTCTTGGTGGTCTCATGCTGAACCTGGTGGCCACTGGGATGCTCCTTCGGCCAATCAACGTGAAGCCCCCTGTGCCAAACCCTACCTCTTCTCCTATCCAAAAGAGCCCTGCTGTTTCCATCAAGAGCTCCTCAGAGAAAGAATACACTAAGAGCTGCATGAACGGCTCCTCTCATTTATCCAACAGCATCTCCAAATCAGACTCCTTCCCTTCCCCACCCCCTCCTCCAACCCCTCACAAAGACAATCTGGAGGGCCAATGTACTCAGGAACTCCAGGACCAGTCTGTGAACCCTGAACTGACCAGACTGGTCCTTAATGGGGTAAACGGCCACTGTGACTTGGGTCAGTGTAAACCCGCAACTCCAGATAGCTCTGCAGAGCTCAATGGCAGCATGAATGGTTCCACCATTGTTGGATTTCCCTCAAATGCCAGCACGCCAACTGAGGTGACTGTCGTACAAACCAAAGTTCTGGATTTCTCCCTGTTAAAAGACCCTTTCTTTTGCATTTACACCTGGTCCTTGGTCTTCAGCCAACTGGCTTACTTCATCCCCTATTTCCACCTGTCTGCCCGTGCCAGAACCCTGGGCATTGATGCCATGGACGCTTCCTTCATCATCTCTGTGGCAGGTGAGCACATGTTGATCAAGAGTTCCTTTTGTTGTTTCATGCCCTTCTTAAAAAGCAACTTACTAATGAAACTCTTCAATGCATTTTAATTGGGGTGCGCTGACTGTATAATAAAATATGTCTTTTAGCCATGTCTTATAAAGTAGAGATAATCAGAATTAAGGATTTCATTGCACAATTCGTTTATGCTTATGCTATACAGTGTCCATGTTGTAAAATATACACTGATGAAACATCTCTTTATTGATGAAAGACATGATTTGGTAACCTTTTAAGTCTATAATGGAGGCATTTTTTTTCATTTTGATGAAACAACCGTGGCATTCTTAATTCAGGGTACCTATGAAGTGCTTCTCCAGTCTGTGAACCAAATCTAATGTCCCCAACAATCAACACTAGTATAACCTCTCACCAACTCCTTTCTTCTAGATCAGACACCAGTTATGTTTTAATCAGGTCTAACATGTTGATGATGCTTACATTTTTAGTAATAAATCACACTCTCTCCTCCTATACTTCAAATATACACAGGACATTCCTGCTGTTTGTGGCTTCCAGCAGAGATCTCACTGTGACTATGAGGGAGGTCCAGGTTGCTCTAAGACTGGGTTTAAGAAGCAACATAAAAAAAAGTCCTCAGTCAACTTGAAGGCATTAATTATTTGTGAGCTGCTCAGACTCTGCAGTCTTATGTAATGAATGCGCTTACATAAAAGCTGAACTTTGGTCCACTAGCAAAGGCAGCTGGGTTCAACTGTATGCCATCTATGAGGCCTCTCCATATAGAACAGAAAACAGCATTTACATATTGACCAGCCACCACATGTGCATGTGATTCTTAAAGATTGCTTAGTCAGGCTTTGTGAATAATTGAAATGTATCAGATGGGTTGTGTGTTCATGAGTTACATGCTTTTGTTTGTAAACCGTCCCTGGTAGTCAGTTAAATGCAGACAAAGGTCATATTATCTCATAGATGTTACTTATGACAGTTTAATGAACAGAAAGTCTTCTACATTACTTTAGGATGTATTAAATGTAGAAAGGTGTTAGAGATGATGTCATGAATGTAAAATGACATCTAGCTGTTTCAATTATTCAGCAAGGCTTTGGCTTCTGAGATATGCTTTTAGATTTTTTTTTGCTTTTAGTTTAGACATTTTTTTAATTGTCAGCAATACTGCAGGAATTATGTCCTGCTAAAGAGACACAGGTAGGGTGAAAAAGGTGTTGATGTAGCAAAAACTATAGAATAGAATAGAATATATCTTTATTATTGTTATCATTATTATATTATTGTTATTGCTATAATAACAACGAAAAACAGTTAAGCAGCTCGTCGTCATCAGTGGCAGTGATTGTGATCGAATGACACAGCTGTATAAAAACACACAAGATGAAATGTCTAATGTGTGTAACAGTCATTCTTTAACTGCGCTTAAACCAGTTTTTAGATGTAGCTGTGTCCATTCCCTTGTCCGTCTGTGAAAACATCTTGTAAGCTTTTCAATAACCAGTGCTGGCGAGCAGCATGAGCAACAGATTCTTTTAACTCGGACACGTTTGTTCTGTCACATTCTCCAATCACGTGCACTGTAATGAGAGAGAAAGAGAGACAGAGGGAGAGAGAGATGGGGTGCCAACCACACCACAAAGCCACCATCCCAGTGTCCTGCTGTCCCTCTCTCCCTGTCCCAGCGGCTGTCAGAGAGGCCCATTGACTCGGCTGAAGGAGGGAGGCCACGATTGTTCAGGTCAAACTCAGCACCGACTCTGGAGCTAACTCCGGTCGCCAAGCAACAGCTAACTGAGTAAGTTTGCTGGCGTGGTGACAAGAGGGGGCTCCCAATTTTGTCCTAGCCCAGTTCTAAAGTGGTCGATACTCTGCAGAGGGGCACTGAGGCAGGAATACGCACAAAAGACAAGCGAGACAAGCCAAGTGCCACTGCAGAGAAGCTGGGAAAACCAACATGCCTTTTAAAACCCTTTGCTTTAATCCAGTGACTGGGGGAGGAGGAGGGGCCTCTTTTCATGCTTTACACACCCACCCTCCCTGTCAGTTAAAGCCCAGAGGAATGGGCATACACCTTTAATACCTGTGCACACTGCAGAGGGAAACACGGAGAAAATAATGTCCCTTATGCACTTAGCTGAAGGTGCTACTTGGAGAGGCCAAATTTAAACTGCATAGTGATGAGTTTGAACAAGAACAGCTGCAGGCCTGCACCATCCTGCTGAGGCTAAAACACACAAACAAACTCCAACTTGTCTGCATGCAGGCAGGGGACACCCCAGGATGCCGTCTTGGTTCGCCAGAGGAGGACACATAAACACTGCACAGCTGCCTCTGTCATCTCTGTAACCTCTGGGGAGAGGAGATGCTGTTATGTAAGGAAGGCAGAGGTGTTCCTTGCATCATTTTTTATTCAATTCAGCTCAGTCTAAAGCTGTAAAAAGAAGATGTTGCTGATTTGAAATAATAGAAAGCAGACTTTCTTTACTGATTCATTCTCTATGCAAACTCATGCATATTCAGCAGATTTAAAAAAAAAAAATCTATCCTGAGTTCACGCTGATTGTCAGTGACTGCAGCCTGAGTGGTTGTGGTGCAGAGGATGAATGACTGTGATCTGCATAGAACCTGTTTGTTTCATTGATCAATGGCTCAGCGCTGCCTTCTTGTAGCTATTCCTGCGACGGTCAATAAACCACTGCAGTTTCCGCATCACCTATCGCGTTCCAGTTGACCTCAGCAGAGAGCAGCACATATCTGCCAAGTCATCATACCCGTGTGCAGCAAACAATCAATCAGATGGGATGGACAGTGTAATGAGTAGTTTGCCTGGGTGTTTCCAGTGTAATAGAGATGTTAACAGATGAACGTGTTGCTACCCACTGTTTCTGGGAACACTTTCAGAGAATGGGAACGACAGGGAATTGACGCCACGTTAATCCCAATGCAGACCTTTGTATTTTTGCTGCAGAGCGTCAGCCTTTCCTCACATGCTTTTTTTATTTATTTTTTTGCCCCACCCTCACTCAAACTCTCTCTCAGAGAAACACACAACACCATTTATGCTTAGGCTCACTTAAGCACAAAATAAGTGCAGTATTGTGAGGGATGGGCTAAGGTTTGCTCCAAGGTCCCTGCATGTTACTTTGTGTAAGTGTCTGCATAGATCACATCAGCTGCAATTGAACCGCTCTATGCAGTACTTTGGCTGACTTCGACATGACAATCTTTTTGTGTTACAAAGCACGACTTCAAAATGCAGACAGGAGTGTCAGCCTCTGAAAACTCTTCTGGATTAACATTTGTGCCTAAGCTCCATCTTGATTCTTTCAACACAATAACTTGCGTGTTTACTTTTTTTAGGACATGAGCAAGATAGTCTAGATGATAAGAAAAGATGTCTGCATGTTTTATAGTGAGGTGACCCTATTAGGGGCAGGTGAAAAAATAATATTAACCATTTTTCATATTAGAGAGAGAGAGAGAGAAATACAGAGAGACATGAAGCAAATGTTGTACTAACTCAGCTAATCTGGTACAACCTGTTGAAAGTTTAAATGCAACTTAAAGGCCAAAGTAACAATAAACTGTGAGTCTTTAGCTTTTTAAGACAGCCCTTAGGCACATTAGTTTTTCTTATTCACTTGCGAGCATACATACGCTGACTTGTTATGTTTAGCAGGTTTAATACCTACCATGCTCACCTGCAATCAAACCAAAATGGAAATGCTTCCTCAGTAAGAGCTGAGATATATCTGCTGGATAGGGATCACAGAACATCCCAAGAGATATGCCTAGCATGGCTAAGAGCGGTGAACTAACCCCCCCCGCTTGTGGCATGCAGTGGTGCAGATGATTGGGGCTGTGGCTAAGTGGTAGATTCGGTTGTCTTTCAACCAGAAGGTCGGGGGTTCCGAAACTGTGACTTGAAATTGTATCTATCGGCAGGGAAGGTATCACTTACAGTTGTGTTTTTTCTTTAAGGTAACTGACTCTTAAATGTATGGAGTGTCTTTTGGTTATTCTACTGTAATTGTACAGCTTGGTCTAGACTGTATCTGTGCATTAGCTGAGCATTAAACCTGGAAACAGATTAAAACAGCTAGTCTCTCCTTCAAAAGGTATCACAATATGCCTATCTGTGCCTCTAAGGCGCACTCATTAAAAACAAAATGATTTAAATCTTTACTAAAATGTATTGACCAATGGGATATTTAGACACAGATGTATTGGATGCTTAATTTGTTTAATGGGTCAGTTATATTGTTAGTTCAGGAAGTGAGGAGGGTGTCTTATAATGGACATCATTATTATGTTAATTGGTTCCGTGATAAAGGAGGATAGTGAAGTCCCTACTGTTACCTGATTATGACTATTAGGTCTGTTTTCCTCATTTAAAATGTGAAGCTTCTCAATTATTAAAGGCATTTTATCTAAAAGTGCAGTTGTACATCTGTTGTTTGAGATTCCACCATTACCAAATATTAGTCTCCCGTTGCCATCTAAATATTTTATTGTAAGCTCTCCCCAGTCCGTCTCGAGAACCTTATAGAGCAGCCGAAATCTAAAAGTAACATTAAAAACTTAGACACATACTCTTTTTAATGGCTGTACCTTTATCATTTAACTTTAAATGTGAATATAAAATCATTGAGCTGTGTGAGCTGACAGTTTAACTAACATGCCCTTCTTTCACCCTCTTCAAATTTAAATGAAGCCCCACTGTTGAACTGTTTTTCTTCATCAGACCTGTCTGTTTCTGTTGCAGGTATCACAGAGACCATCGCCCAGCTGGCCTCAGGCTGGGTGACTGACATGAACCTGTTCCATAAATACCACTACCACAAGGCCTACCTGATCCTGTGCGGCCTGGTCAACCTGCTCTCCCCACAGGCCACCTCATACATCCTGCTGATGGTGTACGCCATCTTCTTTGCTATCTTCTGTGGAGGATACATGGCTCTGCTGCTGCCTGTTCTAGTAAGAAACAACCCTATCTGGACAAGGCTATGCAAATTTACTGTCTTTTCCACAATTTAACCTCCATTACAATAAGGGTACATTTTCTTCATAGGTCTCAGAGTTTTGTGTCATTTTAAAGAAAATAACTCAAATGTAACTTAAACGAATGTTCCTGGAAACGACTGAGAGGGTTAATTTGGGACTTATTGTGATGAAACGGACACAGCATTCATTAAGTGAATTCAAATAATCCGATGGATATATATATATTTAATCTGTCTAGATGCATGCTTGAGGTTGGCTGCAGGGGTTGAATGACCAAAGACAAGCTTGTCATGCAGTACAAAGAAGCTGTCATCAGGACAGGCTTCTGAACCGCGTCTCTCATATTTAAACATGGATAAACTCAGATGCATTTACAGCCATATCACAGGAAACATTACTTCTTTCAATGCAAATTAAATCCATCTAGTTTCATGGGATGGTTTTTATAACATTAAGCGACTTTATTATTTGTCATGCTGTTCATTTATCTTTTTGTATCAGATCCACAGCACATTGTTGTAATTTAGAAACACACATGATTTTGAGGTATTTCTTATTGTCCTTTAACTCAGACAATATCTGAGGCAGAAACTTCAACAACTACGACAACCACCTTTTCTAACACTTCTACTTGGTTTTTAATAAAAGTGATAATGATGATTGTTGGGATGATGTACTACATAAACAGATAAGTAATTCAAAACTGTATACAATTTGTCCTATGGCGATTGAGAATGTGAGTACAAAAGGTCACTGCAATCTTTAAAACATTTTACAGCTACCTGAGTCTGGACCATAGGTTGGTTCAACACAGGTTTTCTAACTGATTGATTATCAAAGGAGAAGCTCCTTCAAGAAAATTACAAAACATTTCTTAGAAATCAGCAGCTGCTTGTAGACTCAGCACATTTTAGTGACTCAAAAAACTTTCCAACTTACAAAACTTAATTTAGGGAACCTGCGGGTAATTTATTTTGAAAGTACACCACATAAATACACTTTTTATCTCACCGTTATTGCAGACTCAAAGATCTAAGAAATGTCTCCACTAGTCTTACAATGTTTGGAGATGAAAAAAGAACAAATAATTCTGGTCACAGTGTCTTAAATATTTCTTTAAAAAGTAATTCCCAACAAATTCAAAACTCTCTTTGAGATAATCAGTGAAATGCTGCAGAATCTTAGGTGCCCTTTAAAATTGCCTGATAAACTCTCCCAATATCTTATCACATTTACACAATTATACCAGAAACCGTCTCACTATCGTGAACCATGAAGACCCACTATGTGCTTTCGTGCGTTGCCTCATTACATCATTGTGAAAGGTAAACGTATCATTGAATGTGGTCATTGGAGAAGCTTCCCAACACCTTTTTATGAGCTGAACAACATATTGAGTAATGGAGGATCCTATATCTTCAGATCATATCACTCACACCTGACAACAAAAAACGTGAGGAGGCAGTGGTGTGGTCTAAAGGCCAGTACATGCCTCTGGGATTAAACGTTGACAAGTGTAATCCCTTGTTATTTTTACCTTGAATTGAAACTGAAGAGTAGGTTGGTCCAGTTTTCTTTTCTTTATTCAAACAACCATTCATGACCTCAGCATAGGAGGCTATATTTAGGTGCTATTTGTTTCTTTGTCACAAGGAATACAGAAAAACTCAACTATTCACTACATTTCATGTTTTGACACGACTTTTATCTTTGGACATATATTCAGACATATGTACTGTTGGACCATGCATGATCACACACCAGTAAAAATACAAGTGCTGTGTTGACAGACATATGCATTCGAGTAATAGCTGTTATAAAGTTTATATGAGAGCACCAAGATTTTCAAATGGGTTACTCTTGGATTTTTTTGCCTTATTTAGTCATTGTATTCTCTACAAAAATGATAGCGTACACTTGATAATGTAAATCCACACATACATTGTAATGTTTATCATATAGATGTGTTATTTGATAAGTTGTTGACATGTGAGTCATTAACTTAGAGGAGAATATTGGAGACGGTTTGTGTAGATGCATGTTCTTTTTGTTTTGATTTCTTTTGTTTTCTTAAGCTTGCTGTGGCATTTAGGTCTTAAGGGGAACTGTTTTCTCACGGTGCTCAAAAGCCTGAATGTTTTCATCAGCATGGTTTTCTATTTATTTAAAAGCCTTTAACAGGCTTAAAATGTGTATTATAATATTGCAGTCATTTGAAGTGTATGAAACATGTATTGTGCTAATATAAAAGCAGAAAAAAACATTTTATCTTTATAAGTGCCTGTGTTTGTGTGTGAAGAGATCCAGGTTTAATGTCACATATTATGATGTATTATTCTTCTCTGCAGGTAGATCTCGTGGGGGCAGAGAAACTCAACAACTCCATGGGCTTCTCCATGTTCTTTGTGGGCCTTGGTTGCCTCACAGGGCCTCCTTTGGCAGGTGAGTGGATGATGTCATTGAAGGCTCTCAGGAAGTCTGACATGTGCTAACCCACTTTTTCATATGCACACAATAACAAACCCTTACATAATGCAGTTCATATGCAATGGATTGTAGCCATGAGGTTTTTGTTCAACTATGATTTGTTAGCCATGGGGTGAGTTTTTACATGTTTCCAGGGTTCTGTCTGTCAGTTAATAAGAGCTTTAAAAAGAGTGAGTAAGTCTGGAGATCAGTGACTGGGTTTGTAAGGCTTTCTAATGAACATGTATGTTAGGGGGTGTTGTAGCCCAGATTTTCATGGGGTCCTAAATTCCTTGCAGTGTGTTTTAAGTGTGCGTCTGCATTCAGTCACTTCGGAGCGTGGAAACTGAAACGAACAGGACAAAAACAACCTATAGTCAGTGCAGCTCTATAGATGCAGACTGGAATTTTGAGTCTGCTTTGAAGAAAATGCATATGGGGGTTACTGGGTCAAATTTCCCCCATACTAAAAGAGAGTTGAGCTGGAATAACATGGCCGGGTCTGACTGACTTTGTTTAAGTGATGGCAGATTGACTTTGTTAGTCTTGGAGATCTGTTTCCTATCTATACCCAGTTTTCTATTACAGTGTTTTTTGTTACCTCAAATTGTCGTAGATTTCCTGGAATGAACTTAGATTTTTCTAGGCCATCCTAAAAACATACCAGACATATCAATCATCTGTTGAACACATTACCTCATGCAGAAACAAGAGCAGACACCCAGCGTGTTGTAACATGATAAACACATATTATGGCCATTCTTTTTCTGTGTATGTGTGGGGTGTTTCCAGGTAGTGCCCTTTAAGGTAACATTTGGCCCCAGTTAAAGTGTCTGTTTGTTGATGAATGGGGATGGGGGTCCCTTGAACCTACTGACATAGTCCCTTCTCTAAGTATTGGGATACCACCTCACAGGAGTTCATGGATTTCAGGGTTTTAATGTGACTAATGACATGCTTCAGGGTGGTACAAAAATAGCAGGTGGCTCTGTTTACCATCCCTGCAGTTCAAGTAAAAAACTGACATGAGTCAAAGTGTGGCCCCTGCCTCAGGCAGAAAAGGTGTGATAACATTCCTGTGTTTCAGTCAGTCTCTTCAGAATAGCCAACTGTCCACTAATGCTCAGTAACAGCTTTGTTGCAGTCATAATTGTTCTGTTTGACTTGGGACCATTTGATTTCACTCAAATTAACCAGTGTTGGAAAAAGTGCTTAAAAACCATACTTAAGTGAAATTAAAGAAACCTCACATGAAAGTTATTTAGCTTATTGTAAGAGGCACCTTATAGAAAATGACTGTAAAAGTCTTACAGTAGCCAATTAGAAATGTACTTAAGTATCTGGTGATGAGATGTTCTTAAGCATTGTGAAGAAAAGTACAAAAAAACAAGACAGCCAGATTTTCACATTCTGTTGTCTCACCGGAGGCTGTAAGGACAACTCAAAGAAAAAAACAACGCTCTCATCCTCATCATGCGTAACGGCTCCAGACTGTCTACAAACATGTGGATAAGATTTGAAAACCCTGGACTGATTTAACCCCTGGTGATATTAATGATAACAATATTAAAGTCATACAGACTTTATATATGTTCAGAGTGTAGTGTAGGTACACTTCCTTGGCCCTGTCATGCTTCGGAGAAGTGTGCTTCGGCACGATACAGTTCATGCAGGAGCACAAGCAGACGGGTACACAACGTTGACAGCCTTCATTATGGAGAAATCCCAGAGTGTTGTGGCTGTATCGGACTAATAATGACTGAAAATAAGCCACAAAGTCAGTAAAGCAGCTGTCATGTTCTCTGTGCTGTTCTCCCATGTGCGGACGTGGACCAGACAGCGCGTCATTTTTTTTCCGCCTGTCTTTTAAACTAAGGATGCTTCATGCATGTGTTGTATTCGGTTGTTTTACGATCTTATGTAGAAGAGGTAACCGTGCTCAGGCACTGTTAGACCTGGTGCAGTATGAGTGCAGGCCAGCGGTGAATGGGGAGGGGGGTCAATGGTACTTAAGCATGGTATGGGACAACTTTGCTAGTGAGTGCGCTCTTAGTTCCAGGGACTTCACTTCAAGGACCTCAGTGGTTCCTGTGGCCCATTGATGTCAGCATTTCAGCACTGCCTGAAGTCATGGGAAGATTATGCAAATCAGGATGTATTGCATTGCATTGGAAAGGAGAATAGTGCTACTGGAAGCCTTGATTTAAAAGGCCCCAAATGCTCAACTGAGATTGTTGTACAGGTTAGATGCTATTTCTGCTTTGGCATTTTGTAGCCTGTCACACCTCCTGCGGTGCCTTGTGGTCAGCTGCAGGGTCCTCAAAGCAAGCAAAGACACATTTCTCTGTGATGTGTTGTTTAATATGAGCAGGGAGAAGTACTTTATTGAAGGAGTGCTTACTTTGATCAGAGAAAACGGAGCATGTGTTTCGTCTCATCCCAGAAGTGCCAGAATTTCTGCCTGTTGTACACAAAACTTGTCTTGCTTTGTCTTTTTGTTTTAAAACAATAACTTTAATCTTCCTTTCCACGTCATTTGTTAAGTCCATCATTGTAAGCACAAGTTAGGCAGTGACTTTTTTGTCCACCCACTACCGTAAATCCGCCCGCTGATACCAATGCAGCCCTCTAGCGCGCACCACTCTCATTTCATTTGCATACATGCATAGTCTACATAATCAATGGTGATGACTAGAGACTGACAATTCCATTAAGATTTTACATTGTAACTAGTAATGAGGTGTCCAATGTTAATGTAGTGGAGTAAAAGTTGAAGTTGCAAAGATCAATAATACAGGAACATACTTTCGTACTTTTACAACTCTACAGTTAAAAGTGAAACGTCAAGTGGCTCATGTAAAAAAAGAAAAAAAGATAACACAAGAAGATGAGAAATTATGAGTCACCTGCAGTATAGCTTACACTCAGATCACGCAGGTTTAAAATATGATCTCTCACCATGCCCTTCTCAAAGTACTGGCAAATGAAAAGCTTTTTACAATTAAATTATTTTTATTTCTATCATTATTATTATTATTGTTATTAAGTAAAAAAAATGTGGGGCCCCTGCCTCGGGCAGGAAAGGTGTGATAACATTCCTGTTGTTCAGTCATTCTCTTCAGGATAGTCAACTGTCCACTTATGGTCGTAGTAACAGCTTTCATGTGGTCATACTTGTTCTATTTGACTTGGGGTCATTTGATTTCAGACGTGTTAACCGCTCTGAAATGTCAACGTGGCTCATGTAAACAAAACAGTTAACAGACGTAACTCTTTAAACAGTTTTCCTCATATTACAGGGGGATAGCAGTCCTACTATGGAATAATTGTAAACATTTGACAAACAAAAGTTTCCTGCCATTTTGTGGTTACATTTTTAGAGAGGAAACCTTTACAAAGAGTTTTATTGTTACTTATAGCTTTAATAAAGAAGAATAATGTACTCATGCTTTGTAAAGCATAAACGAGATCATGTGATTATCCGGTGGTCAAAAAGGTCCCTTCATATGTTGTATCATTTGTATTTATAAATAACTTTTTTGCAGGCTTCCTGTATGACTACACTCAGACGTATGACTGTTCCTTCTACCTGGCGGGGCTCTGCTATCTGCTCTCCTCCCTCTCACTCTTCATGGAGCCGCTGGCTCAGCGCTGGAAGGCCAGGAACAAACTGACCCGGGACAAGAGAGCAGAAAGCAGCTGTAAGACCAACGGCTGCTTCACCCCGGACCGCCTGCAGAACGGCGCTGTGTAGGAATGAAACCAAGGGAACGCCTACATTCGTGAACCAGCATGCTTAGAACTTCATAGGCCTGCATAACGTGGACCTTGGACTCCAGCTTAAAGTCGGGACCCAAGTGACCCTTAAATTCAGCAGGAATGCAACAATGGCCAAGGAGGAAAAGTGTTGAAAGCACTACATGATGTCGAAGAACATACAGTTAAGGGGTCGTTGGTGACGGGATGATCTTGTTGAACTTTGAAAAGCCAAAATTTAAGTGTTTCTCAAAATATCTCATCCCCTAGTCCTTGGTCCATGCATTGAAACCTCTTATATCATCCTGCACATTTTAATATAGCTTTGCAACAATCACTAATTTCAAGATACTTTGCAGGTATTTTAAATTTGCACAGAAATGACTGGAAACTAAGCTTTGCAGTTGAGCTTAAAAACCCTGTCTATATGGTTTGTTTTTTCCGATGATAATAATGGAAGCCATGAAAAACTGATCTTCCTCTGATTCCCCAGTTATTATATCGAATTTCTTAACCACTTAACTGTTGCCTGCTTCTTTGGCACAATGTATAATCTGTCTGCAAAGCCAAATGTAGCTGCAGCTTCAGTAATTTAACAGAGAAAAGATGTGTCTCTCTTGGCCTAACATTATGAATGCATTAGCACAAATCGTAGATTGTATGGCATCTGCAGCATTAAGAGGTATGACCGGTGAGTGTCTCACCATCTTTCACTATATTAATTATATTCTGGCTTTTCAGAATGTCAACTAATGCAGCATTCATTCATAAAGATTTACTATTCAAACTTTAAAAATGACTAGCTCATTCAGGATGTCTTCTTTTCACATTTTGGGACTCTTTCAACTTTTTCCCCTCCATTTAAATGAATGGGCAGACTAAACCGGTAATGTGGCATTGAAAGGCAGGAGACGGTTAGAGTCTCAGCTGTGTTCAGCACTCGCACAAAAACAAATTCTCAGCCTTTTAACTTCAAAGGACACTTACTCAGTCAAAGAAACTGTCACATTCCTAAGTCCATGTCTCACACTGTGGTTACACTTCCACCTGCAGCAGAGGACTCAGCGGCACAATAAGGCGGTGAGCTTTTGTTCTGTGGTCGTGTGATCCATTTTTACATTGAAACTTGTACTTTCAGCTGAGTTTGTGTAATATCAGGAACACATCTGCAGACTACAGAAGGCTTTTAAAGGTCAGTAGTTAGTTCCGCAATCAATTTTTACAGCAACAAACAACCAGTTGGTACTGGCAAAATAAACAAAGTGGAAGCCTCCTTTGACTCAAAATGGCCCATAAAACAATGGCCACTTGTGTGTTCAATGTAGCCTAATCATTACACTTCCCTGCTTTCACTAATACACACACGACTCAACTCATTGACCACCTTTTGATTAATCTCTTTAACTCTTTCACGGTTTACAGTGTTATCTAACATGCAAATATTTACCAACAGAGTAAAAACTTTACACTGACATGTCTCCTACTAGCTAACAGGTTTCAGCCGTCCTCATACAGCTGTGTGATTGACACATCAGCTCTTCTCAATGCGCACAATTCAAACTATTCAAGTGCTTGAACTTCAATTTTATGGCATTTAAACTGTTTACAGTGTCTGCACATGCAGTTTTCAGTGCAAGTGAGCACACTTTTGTTAAATCTAAAGCTCAGCTGTGACCTGGAAATGACTCGGACAAACTAGATACTGCCTTCATTTTTTTTGTGGGTCAGAAATGATAAGACAAATATCTTAAACTTCACTTTGTTTTTCTTAGCACTACCTGCAAATAACTAAATAGTTACAGCAAGCTCACAGCTTATGAGCAGTCCTATGCAAAAGCATGCTGTTTGTAATTTTCCTGCCATTAGCAGCTCAAGTGCATATCGTTTTAACTGTAGCCAAGATACCAGCTCCTGACAGAAAGAGTCTGTTTGGAGGAAGATTAAGTATGTTTCCATACATTTGGATCACTGTGTTTCTGAGTGGCAAATGAGCCGATGAGCTCCCCTGAATAGCCGGGGTTTCTATGTGATTCTATGAGATTTTGTGTCAATTATATCATTCTTGTATGTCTGTAATTCTCTGACCAACTGTGATACAATGATGCAGAAATTGTCCATATAAATACAAGGTATCCCAACTGGCTGGTAGGAAATGAATGCCAAGCATTTACAGTGCCTGCAGACGGCCAATTAATGGCAATGCAACTTAAGTCATTATATTGTGTTTATATATGGGAGTTTATTGGTTGTTTTATCTTTTTTTTAGGTTTTTTTTTTGGTGTGTTTTCAGTGGATACCTTGTTTTTCACCAGTTTGCCTTACGATGTACCTTGTATCTTTACAAACTTTCCTGTGATGTCAGCCACAGACACATTAGAACCTACTTAAAACTTGAAACGTATCAGTTGTTTTACTTTTTTTTTTGAAAGTTGATGTAACTTAAACCACTATGACCACTTGTCAGTCATTTGTTTCCAAGTTTGGACTGAGGGGGCAAGAGGTATGGACATGTTTTCTTATGCTGCCCTCTTGTGGCTAAACGTTGCTTCTACTCAAAGAATGCTGTCTCAATTAGTACCAAATTATTCCCCCTCAGCTCACCTTCATAATACTAAGCAAGCTCTTTGTGCTGTTTCAATAATGACAGTCATGCACAAAAGCTCTTTTGGCTCACAAGTTGCATTCACCACCAGTTTGCTTTTGTAATTGAGGACCACAGAATATTTTGTACCATGATAAATCTTTTATGTTCAGTATTTGATGCTTTAAAAGTAGATTTTGGTTTGGGATTATATGACTTGTTAGCTACCCAAACATTTAAATGATCTTTATGTTTAAGAAATATATCAGAAGAGTTTTTCTATGAGCCTTTCAACATCTCAAACACCAATTGAGTCTGTTTGATGGTGTTTGATTGAATGTTGCTGCATATGCAATTCTGTGTGAAGTACTGTGTTAAGTCACTACTCCAGCTCCTAGATTTGTGAACTGATAGTTTAGAAAATATGCTTAACCAATCATAGATATGTTTCAAGGGCTTAAAGCTCATTTCTAAGCCTTGTAAGAGTGCGCAGTCGACAGCAATAAACCGACATGTGACTCAAGTCTGTCGTGTGATTGTGAAAACAGTAATGCATTTTCTGTCTCTCTGCAATAAACACTCACAACCTACATCATATCTGAAACCTTTTATTGACACTTTATCAAGACATACAAACAATTATTTATAAACACATTACATTCAATCTCATTTTAAGTTTAATAAAGACACAACAAATATGTATAATTTCACCTGGCTTTAAAAGGTTTCCACATTTTGTACACTGATGTAATAATCAAAGCAGGTTACTTACAGTGTAGTCGACACCTGAAGATGTTCAGTGACAGCCTGGAATCAAACTGATGAATCGTCTGCTGTCCAGTGGAACTCTGTGAAACATACAAATGTGTTTATCATGTGGCAGCGGTTCACAGTTCTCATGACAGTGTCAATCATTTGCAGTGAGATTCAAATGGTAAATGGACCTGAGCTTGTGCAGCGCTTTTCTAGTCTTCTGACTACTCAAAGCACTTCTACACCGCAGGTCACACCCTCGACACACACTGATGGCAGAGGTCGCTATGTATAGTGGCCATCAGAAGGAACTAATCCTATCCCTACACGCTGATGAAGCAGTGGGAAGAAATTGGGGTTGAATGTCTTGCCCAAGGACACATCAGACATGTGGCTAAAGGAGCTGGGGATCGAACCTCCAACCTTCAGGTTGAGAGACAACCGAGCCACAGCCGCCGCTAAAAGTGCAAGACAAGACTTTAGACATTTAAACGCTGATCAACATGATACCAAAATACTTAACCCTTTAATTAACTACATCCAATCAGCAATCATTTCTGAATTCACTGTTTTAAATTGTAATTTGTGGATTCTATTGCATCAGTCAGATAAATTATATATATATTTTTTAGCTTGAATCCCAAACATGTCTCCCTCTATGATTTGATGACTAAGGTGCTTGTTCAGCGCATACTGTACAACAGTTCACATTTGATTAAATATAAGAATGTAATATAAGAACTGGCAGTACCTTTACCAAGAACTGTAGGTAAGTGCAGTGATTTGGATGTTTGATATTGTGTATAGTAGAGATAACCTTCGTGTAGTGTTTGAAGATAAATGCTCTCCTAAAAGGCAAAACTGAGCCTATTGTTTGAACACTGATAATCAAGAAGAATGACCAATCCATCCAGTTTCTGTTGATCTTTGTTTGTAAGTATCTCATCTTCGACAAGTGTTGGTGTTTAATTACTTAGTTGCATGAATCAAAGTTTTTAGTTCTTAGTGCAGATTGATTAATTATAACTATACATTCACGTTTTACGGTTGGTGTATGTTTTATGTACAGGTAAGGATTTGTTCTCCATTAAATCTCACATTAATAACTGTGGTTAAATGAACACGGGGTTATCATCTGTGGTCTAATGTCGTTAACATCTCTGAAACTAAATGTTTCTGGGGCAGAAGCAATCTATTTCAAACTAATTACATTTGTACAACTGCTATTGTTGCCATGCTTGAACAAGATTAATCTCATACAGTTGTATAAAGCAGGGTCAATAACACTATCTGTTATGAAGGCACGACTCGCTGACGACGTTCATCATGAATGAAAATGCCTCTTAAAAATATGCAGGTTTTTTGGCCTAGTTTGATACTTTTGTAATTGCAATGAAATGTAGTTTGGCAGCAGTCCACTACACAGCATCATAAAAGTCTTTATATACACCTAAACTCAAACATAGGCTCAATATGAGAAATAAAAGTAACTGTGATAAAAGAAAAGGTTTAGTACAACTATCTCCCTGACAACCTCATGTCACCTCTTGGTTGTTTGTGTCATCACTGATATCAATCTTCAAGTCAACGAGAGTAATTCAGTTTTTAACCTATACTGAACTACACAAAGAAAACGACTGAATCTGCATTACTTCCCTAGCAGCTTCAGAAACTATAAAAACTCACCTGAATTATTTTCAAAATTGTACATCTTTTTTGCATCACTGAGAACCTATTCAAAATTTTAGAGAATGATGATTACCATGTGTTACATTTTATCATAAGTATTTAAAACATGTCATTGTTTTGTCAACGTAGAAGCTGCTGAAGTAAATATGCCTTCGGTTAGGGGGCAGTGAACGGTCCTGTTAATAATCACAAGATGATTTCTGTTAACTGCTTTGAGTAGAAATAAGCCCAGGAATGACTTTGGCTGAAATAGATACTTTGCCATTTTGCATTTGTTATTGTAAAACATGTGGTGTTGACACTTTATACTTACCACTGCTGCCTATGCCAACGATACAGGCCTGGCAGGCAGCACCTTTTCTGCTTACTCACCCTCATGCTATTTTTACACAGCAGTCAAACAGTGATACCACCAGTGAGCTCGGTCCTGGGTGTCGGTTGTGCATGAGTGGGATTTTGTCAGGTAGACTGACAGGGGAAGGCAGGTGCTCGGTGGTCCTCAAGATGGCAATGTTTCTCTAGTGAAGTAAGGGGCCCTTCTCAGCACAGCTTTTGTCCTCACACTATTATAACTAAAATGGAGGGAATGGAAAACTCCCTCTCCTGTGTCGTTGCCATAACTGTATAAGGGCACTGGCAAAAAAAAACACAGGTTTCTTAGGAGAACTTGGGGGAGGGTCCGCAGCGTGGATACTTCCAGCGGTGGCAAAAAGGGTAAACTATTTGGCCTGTTCCAATTTTTTTCCCATGCTTCAGCAGACCTCTGATGATGAGTGAATACAGCTTCGGCACAGCAGCACTTCTTCACTTGTCTCCTTGGAGACGCTTCAATCAGAGGAGGACACAAAGATAGGGGCAAACAATATTCCTAGCTGAGGTTTGGGCCAATCCTTTTCCCTGAGCCAAACATTAGGTCAAATCAAATCACTATGGGAAAGAGTATAATAAAGACGAATCAGCCCAGCGGTTCAGCTTTGTCTCTGCAGAGAGACACCCTTAGCTGAAGATGCTATGGATATTTCACAGCAGTGTCACACACAATCTCTGGAGTGGAGTGTGTGAAGGGTGGTGATGGGATTTCCTCAGCTCCTATTCAGAAACAGGAACAGTGCACACGAGACCCCTTAGAGGAATTACCAGGAGGACCACAGGACATGCTGCTGTTTGCTCCAGCCCTTGATTCCCAAACTGCACCGTTGTCTGCATCTGCCAAAGTTTCACACTGCAAACGGGATTCTGGCAGTGAAGAAAGGGCAGCAGAAGCTCCTCGATCCTGACAAAGGTGTTCAGATGCCGCTGTAACAGGGGATCATGTGGGAGTAATTTGTGGTGGGTAACAAAGGAGCCCAGAAAAGGCCAGTATGCAAACAACGATCCACACACGACACAGGGTTCTCTCTTCAAAGGTGCTAAACAAACTGCAAGTTGTCTCCCCTTTTGTGTGCAGTAACAAAATTTCAAGTGAAAACTCCATGGAACACAATAAGGTTTGGCAGTGTGTTTCTTCAATTCACTTCCATCGAAGAAACATGTTTCCCTTCAAATGAACAATTTATTGATAATCGGTCACATTTAGTGCCCAAAGCACTTGCAGGTATGTGAACAGCTTCACATGGGCTCTACGGATTTTCCTCTCTCTTGACATCAAAGTGTACATTGCTCAAATTTTCCATCAAAAACAGAAGTCATCACAGGTGCAGATGGGATACACAACTAAAAAAGCTGCTTCATAAGTGAGGACTCACAAACACTCTGCAGAAGTTTGAAGGTCTGCCCTCAGGGCTGCTCAGGAGTCCAACTTGAAGAAGTTGTGATGTCCACATATATAACAATTTTCTGACATACTGATATTTTCAATACATATTTATCCAAACTCAGCAAATTATAATTCAGGATAGGTTTCTATTGCATGTCAAACATAAATGTCATAAACAAAATACAGTAAGTAGGCCTTGGGAAGATGTTGGCAGGCATGAGCTAAGAAACTCATCTAATTAAACCTCTAAATTGAAACTCAAACATTGAATGTTATAGTATGTCTAATACTCTGACGTTACACAGACCTACTCACTGAACAAATATCAGCTTTTTGTTACTTTGACCAACATTTTTCTGATACTGAATAAACGTTTCTTGAGAAGACCTACTGGTTTGAGAGCAATAAATGAAACAACACAAAACTATCTAAGCCTTTTATCCATTAGTAGCTGTTTCTCATAAATCACATTACACAACCATTTTGAAAGGTAGGGATGCACAAAATTAAATATTAAGTAAAAAATATAAAACATGTTAGTGTTGCTTTACTATGCTATGCGTACTGTTATGGGCAAAAATGTCACAGCTGTTAGTATCCATTCTTCCACATAGAGTCTACATTTGAGTTTAACCAGAGGAAACACACTTAATTCATTGTCTAACTTGCAACTTGGTGTATCAGTATTGATAAAAAATGCACTCAAAGAGCCTGAACAAAATTTGTAGTTATTAAAACATTATTCTCAATATAGGTAACTGAAATGATTTGAGTTTTTCTTGAGTTATATTAAACAAGTGACCTTCAAAATGTTTTCCCAGAATTGAGAACGCACACAGGCGTACAACTCAGGCAAGAAAGGTCCATCAAAATTAGAGCATGTTGCAAAACGTCTTCAGTACATCACACTCCTATCACCAAACTGCCTTGATGACATTGGGTCGGTAACTTAAAGATTGCAAGATGGCCAAAAACTACAGATGAATAAAGTGTATGGTACTGAAAATCAGTTTTGCAACATGTCATTGTCTTCAAAATGTTCTGAGAACCTAAAAAGACAAAGATTGTAACTGTAGTTCTACATCACTCGCTACACCTTTCATTTAACAGAACCTTCAGTTCACAAATGCCATGCTCACCTTTGTGACTATCCATCAAAATGTGATTATAGTAGAAGTATTATTGCACTCGGTAAATATCCTGAAATAGAACAAATAGACACAATAACAACAAGTACAAACTGAATGATGCTATAAAGTTCAACAGCCCCAAAACAAATGTTACCTTTGTGTAGCTCAGTTGTTGTTTGTTTGTGTAACAGAAATGTGGCTTTAACATCATAGTAGCATGCAAGGCCACTGTTAGTAGTTTGACTTGTGGTGGTGTTATTGTGTCTATTTATGAGATTATTTTTTCACTCTTTTTTTTTTCTTCAAGTTAATGTGGAAAATTAAGATTATAACATAAATGGACAAGAATTACTTTCCAATATGACTCCTCTTTTTTAAATTGAATTATAATTTAACAACTTCTCTTATTTTCTTGTTTTACAGAATTCTGGCTGAATCACTTTGGATTTATGACTTTGTAAGCATTAACTCACCCTTTAAAAATAATTTCAAAAACACACACTGTCTTAGTTTGGTAGGAGGGCTCTTTTGTCCATTTAGTGGATTACATGGCAACATACAAACACTCAAGAACCATACTAGTGTAACCCCATAATGCAGAACACACAGCATGCAATAGTTACTGACAAACAGCAGATTTTTTTTTCTTTTTTTTTTAACATCACTTGAACTTTGTGTTCAGATTTTTTTTAGGATGCTCCACGAACAACAATCATGACAAGATAGTCCTCTTCACTCTTAGCCAGAGCTTTAGCTGAGGAATCCAGGAACTGCTGAGAGAAATCACAGGGAGGGAAAGCATGTAGAACCCCAGTGTTGTCCTTATCTCTGCTCCCCCCAACAGGTAGGCTGATGACTCCTGCTGCTTGTTTTTGGTTGAGGTAGGACACCAGGTTGCGAAGCGGGCGCTGAGTTGAGGCCGCCGGGTCAGACGAAGATGTATCCTCAGTGGTCCCAGGAACTGCAAGCAGGATGGCGTAGCCACCGGGACCAGCTACTTTGATGCGCCGGGACACCTCGTCAAGCTTGGGCTGGTCCAGACGAAGACGCTGGGTGATCTTTAGCTCGGCCACTTGCCTTCCTGTTGAGCAATCAAGTAGCAAGTCGCTGGCTACGCTGTGGTCACCCTCCAGCAGGTGCATGTTGGCTGGGAAGTTGCTGTTTTTGAGCAACAGCATGCCATGCCAGGCCAGGCTGAGTTTAGTGCTGTCTGTTTTGGATGGCTGACCTCCCTTGGAACTGCTCTCAGAACGCTCTCTCTTGGCTGGCACCTTGCCACTATCGCCTGCTTTCCGCTTACGCTCTCCAACCACTGAAATACTGCTGCCCGAAAGTCCCTTGTCAGACAGACTTTGGCTTTTGAGTCTTCGCTCAGCCCCGCCCCTTTCAAGGCTGCTGTGATGTTCTCTTGTTGGGGAGGGTCTCTCTCCTCGCAGAGGTCGCTCTGAGTCACTGAAGCGCCCTCCATCTCTGCTGCTACCTCCAGGACTACCATCTGGAGAGGGACGCCTACGTCTTACTGTCCTGTCAGTGCTGTCAGGGGAGTGGTCTATATGGCGTCCATCCTCCATTATTCTCCGCTTGCGTGCAGGTTCTCGTCCCTGGAGCTCTCTTTCAAGAGACCAGGGCTCCCGTGCCCGTCGCTCACGTTCCAAGTGCTCCAGGGGCTCAAAGGGTGAGGATCGTACCCGATCCCGAATAGCTGGGTTTGGCCATTCAGTACCAGGAAAGAGCTCTCTCTCCCTGAAGTGAAGTGGCGGTGGAGTCCGTTCTCTGACCCTCAGAGGTTCAGGAGTGGCACGGTGCACAAAAGATTCAGCCACTATGTCAAACGGTGGTATTGGGAGAGGCTGAAGGAACTGTTGCTGGTAGCGATGCTCAGTGTCTGCAAAGTCCACTCTGAGTCTTCTCTCTGGACCCCCAAGAGGGAAGCCCCTCATGTGTGTGCACGCTGCTTGTGCAGCATCCAAACTTTCATACTGAATGTAAGCCCAAGTATCCCCTTTTCTATAGTCAATGGTCCTTATAGTGCCAAAGCGATCAAACTCTCTTGCCAAGGCAGCAACAGGAACCCAGGGTCCAAGACCACCCACCCACAGGCGCGTGGTGGGAGTCGCTTTTCCATAGCCTATCTTTATCGGGTTGAGGCCCACTACTTTGCCAGACATGCTCAGCTTAGCACGGTGAGCCATGTCTAGGTTCTCAAATTTTAAGAATCCATATGTGCTGGTTTGTCCTCGTGTGGGTCTTTTAATGTCCACTTCCGTTATGACCCCAAACCTGTCAAAAGCTCTCCTCAGGTCTGCTTCTGTAACAGTTATGTCCAGATTGCCTAAAAACAACGTCCTATTGGCTCTTTGGTCATCTTCTGGAGATATAAAATCCTCCTCACGAAAAGCAGCTCGCTCTGCAATAAAAGACGGACGTGCCCTGGCTTCAAACAGAGCAAACTCCCTGTCCCGCTCCAGTTCTCTGGGCAGAGGGGGCGGCGGGGGAGGGGGGAGCCGACCCAGGGCGAGCTGCTGCAGGCGGTAGTCTCTGTATCCAAGCCCGGTGGGCGAGAGAGGTCTCTGCAAATGTCTATGGCTTTGTGCAGCACTATACAAGTCTCTCTCCACAGGAGAGCGGCTTCTCCTCCTGTTAATGTACACTGCTTCAATTTTCAGCGGACGGTCGTAGAGTACCAATCTCCCCCTCGCGTGCTTCGCCGCTCTCGCGTCCTCCGGCTTCCTGAAATTAACGAAAGCTATCCGCTCGTCGTTGCTGCGGCTTATCTTGACGCTCACGTCTCCGAATTTTTTAAACTCGTGAAAGAGTCCGTCCTCTATGTCTTCGTCGCTCAGCTGGGTGCCGAGGTCGCTTATTTTCAGCGTTTTGTACTCACTCTCGGCGCCGGGCGGCTGGACCCTCTGCTCCCCGCGTGAAGTGGTCCTCGGTGAGGCTAAGTCGAGCGGCAGGCTCAGGCTGTGGTTTTTACCGACGGAGCTAGCGGCAGCAGGCTGACAACTGTGATTATTTCCAGTCCGACCGTGTCCCTCGAAATCCCTGTCTCTTTTTTCGCCGAGCAGGCTTCTCCTCGTCGAGCCACCGTCGCCTTTGGTTGAGCTATTTCCATTATTACTCCCACTGGAGACGGAGAGAGCCCCCATTTTCTTGCTGGTCGGGTGGCATCCTCCCCTGTCTCGGATATCGTCCAGGGCCCGGGAGCGTTTTTTAATCGGCGACCGCTCTTTGCCTTTCATTTCAATCCGCACGAAGCCGACCCTGCCGGACGCTTATTGTATTTTAAAAGCTATTTCTGCACAGTGTTGCAGATAAATGTTAAAATAAGAAACTGACTTTTCATTGACGCTGCGGCAAAACAACAACAGTCGCCATTTTGTAGAGATTAGCGTGAAAGCCCGCCCCTTGTACTCGATTGGTTGAAAAAGTGGGTGGAAAACTTTAAACCACATGTCAATCATACACTTGCAAATTTAAATTTAAACTTATTTATTTTTAACATTGTCTACGAAGAAAAAGCGATGGGTCATTAACTGGTATTTATTTCAACAGACTAATATTTTGAGCAAATCAATCACTATTAAATATTTATCATTCACTTATCACATACTTGTTCTTGTAGGCTATTCTTGTCTATGACTCACAATTATTTTTAATTGAAAGAAAAAAATATATATGCCTACTGTATATACATTTAAATGTATTTATTTGTGGCGGTAGCTTACCCTAATACATTAAATATAGTCTATAGGCTACATGTCACCAGATATTTATTTTTTCACACGTCATACAGCTATTTGTTAATCTGCACCCCCTTCAGGTCACTACTGACATTAAAAGTTGTATTAATGTAAAGACCTACCACCCACTTTTTCAGTATGGTGGTAGGGTTTTTCTGTCTAACATCAGTCAAATTATTTTGTTTTTATAACAATACTTTAATCAGTGATATTACTCTTTTTTTTTTAATTAAAATGATAGTTTGATGTAGGGAGGGATAGAGACATTTTTCAACAAGTAAACCTACAACCAGAGGGTGGCAGTATTTGAACAGAGAGAATTGGTTCAAAAGTTAGGCTGCAGAGTGGTGCAGTGGTTCGGCGCTGTTCCCCCACAGCAAGGAGGTTCCTGGTTCAAATCCCTATCGGACAGGCCTCTCTGTGTGGAGTTCGCATGTTTCCCCTGTGCATGCATGGGTTATCTTCGGGTGCTCTAAATTGCCTCTAGGTGTACTCCACCTATTGCTCAATAGTAGCTGGGATCGGCTCCAGCCCCTCGCAACCCTGAAGGGGAAAAGCAATATAGATAATGGATGGTTCAAAAGTGTACTATAGCCAGTAATGCCTAAAGTAGCCCTGATAAAGTCCCTGTATGAGCACTTATTTGCTCTATAGACAAATCAAGATGATTGTAAATAAATTAAGTGTAAAGATGACAACATGTTATAGATTATTTCTCAACATTTTGGTTACTTTAAGAGTTTCCTTTTTAACTGTAAAGACAACACAACTCATATTTGACTGCTCAGAGTCCTAACATTCTTTTCCACACACTTAGCTGAGTTCACTGTTTCTATCAACCAGTTTTACACTGCTTTTGTAATAAACAATTCTGCATTAATTGGTCAACTCAATGTAGGGATTTTTTTAACCTGAATTATTTTTTTTCCTGCTGATGATTAAATACTAACAGAAATGTTACAGTCAAACATTTGGAAGCTGCTCTATTTCATGATTGTTTCACTTTCCTTACTTCACTGTTGTGTGCTTAACCACATTGTTTAGTTTAGTGGGACATGTTAATGCTGTTCTACTACTTCAAATACAAGCATCTTTGTGTGTCACAATAGTTGCACTTCAAGGCCAAGATCAATCTTGTTAACATCAAAGCTTATAGAACGGTGGACCAGCGGGCAGCTTTACCGATTTTACTGAGCATTCAATCATATTTTTGTGTCCATTAATGAGACTGCAGGGCAAAGTAATTTCCTGACTCGTGTGACAGTCTTCACCCAATGACCCTGCCACACAAGAGTGATGGTTAGTTAATAAGTGCTCGCAGCACTGTACAGTCTAAACTTTACCTTTTCATTTATTTCCTGACAAATCAGATCAGAACTTTGTAGCCTGATTTACTGAGCCAATACAGATCAAAGCTTTACCACTGTCACTTAAAGGACACTTAATCAAAACAAATGTATACCTATAGTAGGAAGAGGTTTAGGAATAATATGACCACAATATCAAGTATTGAGATATTAATTTGCAAATATCCTAAAAGTGTTAAAAAGTTCAAATATAAATTTCCTTTTTTTTATTTCTATTCAACAAACATATGATTTACCTGCTCCCTTCTAAGCTGAGCGCTATTTCTTCAGCTTTCCTAAAGATGGCCATCACCCAATCCCTTATCCCCACTGACTGCTCTTCTTATCTCCTTTTCTTAATCTGAGATTTAATCACGGGGAGTGGGGCATCTATGTTACTCCAGTAAGAGTTGCTGTCTCCCAGGGCCTGGGTGGAATTTGAAGCTGTGGGTGTGGAAAGTGTTTCTGATGGGTTTGTGCATTCCTCTATTGGAAACACATGTTAGCTGCTCTCACAAAACCCCGGGACAGACTAAAAGGGAATGGCAGCTAATGTGCTCCAGCACGGCTGTCACGGTGAAGCGAGCAAAGAAGAGCCAATACATTCACCCTTAAGCCATGTACACTCCTGGGGAGTATAAGTGCAGCTTCAGAGGGCTTTGTCCACCACTGGAACTCCCCCCACCCCACTCCTCAATTCAAGTTGCATTTTCACTCGCATACAGATTGAAATGTTTGCACATCTGACATGAATATGTTGGTATTTAGTAATTTACACCAGATGGGATGGTACCATGCAGTTCAGTGTTTCCCTGACAATAAAGTAAATTGTTTGGGGTGAGCACAAGAAGATTTTCTGAAAACAATTATTAGGAGTGCATTTAGAGTACATGTAACAGCAACGCATTTATGTAATTGTCTTCTTTAAAAAGCCAACAAATGAATAAAGTAAAGCAGTTATGAAGAAAAGCAAAAGGCAACTGAACTGACCTCAATAAATATCACCCAGTAAAAAATGCTCTTGGCTCTTGGAATCCCTGATTTCTCAGGTTTCACTGTACTTCATGACCCAGTTGATCAAATGTGGAGTTATTTGTGATTCATCTTTGGCTCACTCCTTGATCATCATCAACAGTGAGGTGTGGTCACACAGTTATTTTTCCATTAATGAATCAGCCACTTTCCCCTGATACATGAGCTGCCAACCTTAAGGCCTCTTGAGGAGAGGCAAAGTAGGCTGCACATGTACCGTCTCTGTGTAGCCTTCCAGAATACAAAGAAACTCACTTCCTGCACAGCAGACATCTTTGGCTTTTGGCAACCACACTGAAGCATTTTACTGTATGTCACACAGCCACATCACAGTTGTGTTTTTGACACACACTTTGCTTAGCTGGGTTATCGTTTTTTACGTCTTGTAATGGGTGAAATTATTCCAGCAGATGTTACCATTGTTAAATATTTTTGTCCCCGTTTCTGAAAATAGCTTCCTACTGAATGAGAAACATGATTAAGATGGAGGCCTTTATTACTGCTCACGCTATAAAGCACAACAGACATTTAAAAAAAAAAAACAATGATTAATATGATAATTACAATCTTTACATGCTTAAATAAGTTTTCCTGGTCTCAGCATTGTGATATCCGACTTAAAACGGAAACATAAAGTTCCTATTAATAGAAATAGAAAATCTTATAAAAAGAATCAAATTCTTATCCCATTCTCTTCTGAATAGTGAAAAGTCTCCGTGATGGCTTACATACTTGTTAAGAGGAATATCTGAGTCAATGCTGAGCTGGGTGTGTACTTCAGGGACTGCGTATGGGTCGGGAATGTATTATGCTTTGGCTCAGTCAGTGCATAGTGGGGAGCTGGCATTATTGTGGTCATGTGGGCCAGGAGAGAAGGCTGCCAGGCTCTTTGGCTTTCATGCGTAGCGCCACCAGGCCGGTCGGCTTGTATTCGGCCTCTGGTCCCTCGATTGAAGGGGGCCCGAGGCCTCCTGGGAAGCTGTGGAGCGAGTAGAGGCCGTTGATGCCGGGATGGTGGGGCGGGTGGTGATGGTGGTGGTGGGGATGGCCGGGGGATGTGGGCATGCCCATGAAGCCCTGTAGGTTGCCGTGGGGGTGAGGGTACGGGCTCATGCAGGAGGAGGGGATGGAGTCAGCACCCAGGACACAGCCAGCACCCGAAGCACCGCCGCCTCCTGAAGCTGTTCCGGGCCATAGATTGCCCTGCATCTGGACAGAGGGAGGGACAGGATGGGAAATATTAGGAATTTAATGGAGTGCTTTGATTTAATTTCAAGAGGTTGGAGGAAGCTTGTAAAAGAAAGCTCTAAATATTTAACCTTTGTCATTATATATGATATATCTCCAGTGGCCTACCTGGTATGTGTCATGGCGAGGGAGAAGAGAGATATCATAGGTAGCAGCAAAGTGGTTGCGGACCTCCTGGATCTTCCCGTAGCGTTCTCGTTTCCTCCACTTGGCTCTACGATTCTGGAACCAGACCTTCCAATCACAAAGATAAAGTGCCGCAGTAAAGTGTCACAATTTCTTCAAGTCATTTATTGAGGGTAGTAAAATACGATGTAGTTTCCCTAACACACCTGAACCCGAGCCTCTGTGAGCTCCGTCCTGAGGGCGAGCTGCTCCCGGGCGTACACGTCAGGGTAGTGCGTCTTCTGAAACACTTTCTCCAGCTCTTCCAGCTGAAAGGTGCTGAACGTAGTGCGATTGCGCCGCTTCTTGTTTTTGCCCGATAAGTCGATGGAGTCGGCGATAGAGTCCCCGTGTAAACCTCCGGACTCTTTCAGCTTTCCACAGCAGTCTGTGCCAATACCAGGATAGCCCATAGTCTTTGGAGCTCCTTTGTCTCTGACTGAGGCCCAGAGTGAAGAGAGAAAAAAGACACCATTTTAAAATAAATGCATCTCTACCATACAAAGTCTATATGTTTTTACTATCAATGCTTCATATGATATTTATTGTTATATGGTTTCAGGCTGCTTTCATTTCCTTTAAGTTACAACAAATTAAAAAAAAAATGTCCCATTGTTTTTAAATTTATCTTATGATGTTACTTTTAAGGGTCATTTATTCATATTCAACTCTTAATAACTAATACTGTAGTTGTGATCAGTAAATATATTGTGTTATGTGTTTTATTTGATTTGTCCCAGGCTCCACACTGATGCTGTCCGACTTTAACAGTCTGATTTATTTTGGGGAAGACTGAAATTTTGTAATGTCAATGATGCTTCTTTAGATATAAAATATTGAATCTTTAATTCTTTGTGCAACTTGTTTATTTCTTTTGTGAAGTTGCAGAAAGTTAAAAGTTTGAGCAGGACCCCGACAAATACTGTGAACCTGTCAGCATTCTTTTAAGAGTAACACAAATACGCAAACCTATGCAACTTTTGAAATGTGATTAATATAGCAGCATACTGAAGACGCCCTTCCAACATGAGGATTAAAACGCACAATTTTTGTACAGAAAGTAATCCCTGAATCAAATATCTTTGCACATGAGCTGCCAGTACAAACATCAATTTCACCATGATCAGATTTTAAAAACCAGTGCATTATACTTTTACACACTGTTCTAAAATGTAATGCAGCTCTATCACATCAAACATTTTGTTTGTGAGGTATCACTGCATGCAATTAATATCGTGCTTGTTTTTTATGCTTCTTAATTTGATTCCCAAACTTGATCTGCCGTAAAAGGCTCAACTGAGATGCCTGAGAAAATCAACAAACAACGGTTATTAAAGCAAACAGTGTTTTAATTGAATTTGCTCAGACAACCCTTAATAAGGCCAGTACCTCTCAAAGTTAGGTTCAGCTTGAACAAGACGGCAAAAAAGACAAAACTATGTCTGATTAGTTTTATTTTTTAATGTTTAGGGAGGGCTTTCAAAACAAACAAACAAGGCATTTTTTGCAATGGTTGGTCATTGCAATGTCTTTGAAAAAATACGAACAGTAAGATAATTAGGATTTAGTTGAACTTCTGCAAAGACTACAGTTTAAACCTGCTCTATATGTCAAGAGGATGTCATAACTTTTGTTGTGATTTTGTGTAATGCAAATAAAAGTAGACGGATTAATTTTTGTAGTACTGAATCATATGACAAATGTATATTTAGCAAAGCACACAATAGTTTAAATTATGAAAACATAGTCTGCCCTTTACGTTCAGCAGTGAGGAGAGATGTGAAAGCATTTGCCTTCCAGTTAACAGAGCGTGGAAAAGGCTTTTTCCTCCTGCAGTGTTTGGATGTTGTTGTCCATTTTCATTAAGTTGAACCCTGAGCTCCAAAACAAAATCACTCTCTGTCTTTCTGCAGGCGCTCACTCACTGGGGGCAGCCGAGACATTACTTTGCTATTCCCTTAATTCAATATGGGGCCCAACAGAGAGCACTTCTCATTGCAACATTAATTTCCTTGTGTCCATTAGATCCCAACGCACACTGCAGTTCATGCTGAAAATATTCTCGGTTAAGATTACAAACTGGGGCCGCGGGACATTGTGTAGCTTTTACCCTTGTCAAGCACCCACATCCGCTCTGCCTCCATTTCAGTGTAACTGGAGATCTATCTGAAATCCAGGAAAAGGCAAATAGAGGATGAATTTAAAGCGTGTAGGTTAAGCATCATGCTGCGAGCCTTGGGATCAATTGTGTTACACTGAAATACATGTGGTTGAAATTTAATTACCTTAATTCCAGGCTTCATGTTCTGTAAATTCAGGTTTTCAATCTAAGTGAAATCTACCGTCAGTATTTAAAAACATACATTTTTTTGCAGTTTCTTAAAGCGTATAGAATATTTACAGGTCTGAAATGAATCTGCTATAGTTACAATATCAAAATTTAAAAAAATAAAAATAAGTATTAGCCTAAAAAAATTGGCAAAGTTTGACGTTAGGTTTATGCTGCTGAGTTCACTATAAGCTTTATTATAATAAGGGAGAATTGTCTTTTTATTCGTGTAGCACAGTAACGTGTGTTTGTGATAAGGATATTTTTACCTCTAAAAATACAAATGATTCTAAAATGTGTTTGGATACATTTGTCAAGGATATTTAAATTGATGTTGGATATTTAACAATATAATAAAAAATAATGTTATATTCCCCGAGAAATAGTTTGTCACATTTCCCCAGTCAATAGAAATATGCATTGTAATAATTTAACTGGATTATAAACAATTGTACAAATTTAAACTCACTCATCCTTTGAAATTTCAAAAAGTAAAAGCACGGAACAATGAAGTGAAAAAAAAAAGGAAATCTTTAGTGTGAAGATGATCAAAGTTGGTTTGAATGCGTTGGCCTGTCTCACAATCCCAGAACCTTTCGTCCACTGTAGACAAAACAGGAAGCCATGTCTCCCTTTGAAGGTGTACGAACTCAACTCAAAAAAAGCAAACAAAAAGTAGGCATGCGCGCACACACACACACACACACACACACACACACACACACACACACACACACACACACACACACACACACACACACACACACACACACATACAGGCAAACTCATGTCTTTTCCGCACATACAAACATTCTGATCTAAATGCCATTAGAGTCATTTAGCTAATTTCCTAATTTACAAAAGAAAAATTATTAGGGAATCAATTTATGTGTGTGAGCATATATATATGTGTGTATCTGCTTGTGTGTGTGTGTGTGAGAGAGAGAGCGAGAGAGAGAGAGGTACAGAGACGGAAGAGAAAACTATACTTGCTTTCCTTCGCAGAATTGATATGAAAAGTCCTAAATGTCCACTCTCAGTCCACACAGCTGATTTCATTATCCAAACTAATTGTGAAAAAAGTGTATTGGCTTTCTTTGGCAGTCACTTGAATCAGGCTGTTGTATATTATTCTGGACACAGATATCACAAAGACCTTATCAGTGCTCATATCCTCTGCTGCTTTGCACAATCATCAACACCAATAAATAAAGTGAAACAGCACACCATTTCTTCAGGCTTCAATTCAACACAGTTGATACATTTCTTCACAGGATGAACTTCTATAAGCCTAAAAGTCTGACAGCATTTCAGCACATGCCTTCCAAAAGTCAGTCTGACGCATTTGACATTATAGTAACATGCATCCAGAATGAAAAAATATGTATGTTTGCATCTTTATGCAAACATACAGAAGGGTAAAGATAAATGGATCACCTTATGACACACCCAACTTTCTGCCAGTCTGACCTTTAACCTCTCTCACTTTACATCGCTGAAACCATGTTGATATTGTTATCGTGCTTCCATGTGCCTAGCCAGTAAAAATCAAGGAATACTTCAACGTAATTATCAGCTGAAAAGTACAATATCACCAAACCTAGAAACTGCAAAAATTTAAATCTAAATTAAAAATATTTGTTAATTTTTTATTTAGTTTATTTAGTTTATACCTCTAATTATTTTTAACTGCTAGTTGTGTGCAGCATAGCCATAACTTTTTTCAAGGTCAAAATTAAAATAATTATGCTAAAGCTAGGATTGTCATAACTTAAGTAACTAACAAATAAAACAGGCTAATTTGACCTTCAGGCCTGTACTATATTAGCGTATATATACCTAATAGTATTATATTTATCATACAAAGACGGATCAGTCAAATCTCAAGTTTATAAGTCTTCGTTAAAATTAGTTAGACTGCGTAACCCTGTTTTTACTATTACCTGTTAGTCTTTGTGTTCTTATTCTTTGTTAAAGAAACCCCCTCTTTTAAAGGACCAAGTGAAGCTATTTGTTTTAATGACATTTGAACAACATGAACTTGCGGAGTTCAGAAGGTGCTAGCGTGAACAGTTTAAGCTATGTGTCTCTTAAATCAGTAATATTTCGTGCAAAGTATACTAATTGCATTCACCTTCGGAGTTGTGCTCATAAAATGCCGGCTTGCCGCTGATCGCTGACCCCTTCTGATCCTGGTTTATACTCTCCATGAATTTGTTGTGTTTGGACGGGGAGCCGGGCGCGTTGGCCGGAACAGCGCCGTGCGTAAAGCCCGCCGCAGCATCACCAAACCTCCCCATGGCGGCTGCGTACAGATCCCCGCGCAGACCGAGGCGGTTTGGGAGAGGAGGAGGAGGAGGAAGGTGTGAGGGTTTCTGCAGCTCATCGCAGGAGAGGAAGGAGCCGGAGCCTCGGTGCTCCAAACCCGGAGAGGTCTCTGGCGTCCTCCTGCTGCTCTGCGAAGAGAAAGGCAAACAACTGTCCGTGTCCATCTTTTACGGATCCAGCAGCAGTTTAGACAACAGCGACTGCGCGTTGACAGAGTGGGCGCTTGAGTGAGAGACTTTTTTTCTCTTCTGTGTTCATGTCAAGTGGGTGGGATTTAACAGATCAGAAACAAAGACCCGTGAAACCGGGAAAGGACTGTGTTCGAGTGCGTGTGCGTGTGTGTGTGTGTGTGTGTGTGAGTGTGAGAGAGAGAGAGAGAGAGAGATAGAGAGAGAGAGAGAGAGAGAGAGAGAGAGAGAGCATCCAGAAGTCTGATATAATCCGCCAAAAATTCAATCACGTGTGGTTTTTGTCCCTCCAATTAACCATTTAATTCCTATTTCATATGTTGTTAGGGGTCTTATCTGCAAATCATGCAGGACAGGAGACGCAGGCAGAGGGGACACACAACCGTTTACGCACGGAATCTAAACTTATTCAAACACATTTTAAAACAAAAAGACATTATGAAACTCTCAGTATTTTTTATTTTATTGTATTTTTTACTTTTTTCATGCAGCTATTTCATTTGACTTTATTCCGTTTCTACATTATTCTACAGATCGTTTTTTTCTTTTCCGATAAGTCAGCCCGACAGCTTCTTTAACTTTAGGCATCTGAGCATTACTGCAGAGCAGTGCTCTATTTAATATCTCATATAGGCCTACATTTTCTTCTTTCTCCGTTTCATGTTAATGCAGAGATCAATTCTTAAACGGGCGTAAGCCGCTTAACCATGAACTTGATATATAGCCTATAAAAGCAACACTTGTGTGTGACGCTAATTTTGGCTTTTAAATACGTAAATGTAAATATTATTATTGTTATTATTATTAATAGGAATAATAATAATAATAATAATAATAATAATCTACTTATCCAGCAGTAAAGCAAACGGGAGTTACAAAACTATCGAAGTCGATAAATTTGAATATTAAATCAAACTCAAAATCCATACCATATTTAATATAGAGGGTAATCATGACATCCGAGGGCTTCATTTTATTGAAGAAATGTTACGTTTTTGCTGCTTTAAAGTATGAACAGATTCAGCCTTTAATATAATAATAGGTTACTTTTTCCTTAGAAACGAGCCGGCTTCCTTTATGACATTTAGGCTATTTAAAAGTAGGCTACAAAGAAATTTAATTGGAACTGTTTTTATTTCAGAAGAAGGCAATTTATTTCAAGTAACGAAGCGATTATTCGATCGGCATTTAAAAAAAGTTAACAATAAGTAAGCCAATAGTTTGCCGGATTTGATTATGCGAACGTCGTTTGTTATGTTATCAAAATACCAATAAAAATTAATAATAGAAAAGCAAAAACAAAACAAAAATACTGTAAAGTCAATGTACATTACCGATGAGTCTTTAGGCCCGAACAGTAAATATTGGTCGTTACTGTTTGCATGTCATTCAGCTCTTAACTATAGTCCTCATTTGTGTGTCTGGACTGAATACTTTATAAGACATTATGGAACAGGTAACATAAAGCCTTCTAATGTCAAAACAATAACCTTTTTAAACATCATTTATATTTATTTTAAATCAAGTTTTAATGAATGCACTGTTGCTATTTGTTCTATATATATTTGACTGAACACGTTTTGGTCGAGTCTATATAAAAAATAATAATAAAGTGAAAGTAGGAAATATGCATGCTTCATATCAAAGACACAAGTTGTATTGTTTTCTTCACCATGCTACTCAACACTGATTGAACGTCTTCAGAAAGAGTTGGACTCATTTGATACATGTATGTTATCTTCGATCTGGACAAACCCCGTCTAAACACAGTGCACTTACCAGGTTCAGACTCGGCACTGCTTGCTTTGAGGACATCTCAACATCTCCCCGGATACCTGAGGCTGCTCAGCTGATGGACAAGTGTGTAAACATGAAATCCATTTGGGCTGAAACGCTTCACAAGCTCCATTTGATTCCATTTCTGGTTTCTGGAATATCAAAGTGTCCACAGAACACATTAAACATCCAAGTGTTAGAAGGAAGAAATGTGGAGCTAAGATGGCATGTGAATGATGGCTTCACGTTTGCTACATTATGGCTTGAATTTTTAAGAAGAGGAAAGCTGAAGAACGTTGCCACTGTTCTGTTCAAGAATTAGACCAACAGGACATGCTAATACTTCTGCTGACAATCTTAATCCTGCTCCAATGTGCAGAAAATACTCTTTACATGCCTCTCTTTACTGCAAGACTCCTACAATTAAATTAAATGAGCAAAATGAAAATCCAAGCCTCCATGTGGACACAAATTGCAAAGACATTTCTGTCTGCAAGGTGAGGAAAACCTCCTTTAAATTTGACATGATTAGTGACCTCAGATGTAAGGCCTAATGACATTTATGTGTAACATGACTTGGATTAACATGTTTGGGTCAGTAGAGCACAGAGGCTAGAAAAGAGGACGGTGTCATGTAAATCACAACCAGTGTCGCCTTTTACCCTCTCACACTATGCAGTACATTCATCTCATAAACTTCAGCCTAGGTGTAGCTGCTAGCTTTTGTCAAACCGTCTGACTGACCCCCCATTAAAAAAAAAGCTCATAATTCTGTTAGAGGGGAGTTTTAAGATGTACACACAGGGGGGATATGTTTCCCAAATCTCGTGACAAGCATGTCCTCTGTAGCCCAAGGCAGCAGAGCACTCTTCGATTCGTGGACCCAGCTGAGTAAATGCATTCCAGAAATGTGGGCAAGTGGAAGAACGTCTGCGCTGTGATCTCAGAGCTGCCGCAGGTAACACTGTTTATATGAATACTGCATTAAGATGTAGGGGATTATGGGTATGTTATTCACTGAAGAACCGATCTCCTATGTGGACTTCTCTGAGTTGTGGCTTGCTTGATTATACCTGAGGGGGGTCCAGTCATTGATTCATTAACTGAAAAGTTAGACTTTCAGAATGAAGGAGACGTAAAATCTCATCCAAATAAAAAATACAGAGCATTGTCCTTAATTTGAATTTATGAATAACCACAGATGGAGATGTGCACATTTTAGAATATAAGCCTTTGTGAAAAGCGGGGGGATGGGGGGGGGGGGGGATAAAAAAGCAAAACTCATAGTCCATACCATGAGCATGCTCCCCGTGGTCCTAAACTCTTGTCCTCTTGAGTCTGTCCTGGGCATGACCCTGCACAGGAAATCAGTTCAGCCTGTCAGGAGTCCCAGGTCTCCCCCCACCTCAGCCCCCGCACTTCCAGCTCTGGGCACAGACAGCATGGATAAAGGTGACCCTGCACTCTCTTGGTGCACCCTGCGGCCCTCAGGCTATAGGACCCACTTTCACCCCTCCCTCCACTACATCCTCTCTGCAGGGCTGTCAGTCTGCAGGCCTGTCACACCCTGTTACACCTTACATCCTCTCTGCTCCACACACACAGTTGGCACTGGCTTGCATGTGTACATATACACAGCTTTATCGTGATCTGCCAAAAATATTTTTCAGTGACAATCAGATTTTCATCAATATTTTTTCATCAACTATTGTTATGTTTTTAAGTGAGAAATAAAACAACAATAGATTTCGTGTCAAGAGAGTAAACAAAGAACTAACCTTTTCTGTGACAATTTGAATGATTGTCCAACAGCACAGCGATAGAGAAGTTATTTTGATCAGCCAAATGAACACCAACGCACTGCCAGCTAGAATGAAGTGCAACTCTGTATTTCATAAAAGCTGGCTGTCTTTGTCTCGCTGTCACTGCCTGAGGCCTTTCCTCTCACGTACAGGGTGGCGCTTCAACCTGAGGTTTGCATTAGAATAGGAGAAGGATAGCTAATTTAATTACCCGCCATGAATGCACAGAGATGATCCCATATGCAGAGCCAGGGCTGTTCTCAGAGGCCTCCCTCACATCCTCCAGTCTATGTCCAGAAGCTGCAGAGCCAGCTGAGGATGTGATTGACAGCTGCCGACCTCGGGGTCAGCTGGCTAGAGAGGTGCATTCTGGGAAGCTGAAGCTCTGCTGTAAGCATATGGGGGTTGAGTTTTTGAAGGGAAACGGGAAGTGGAGTCGCTGTCCTCTGTCTGACCTCGTACGAGGCGTCATGGAGCACACTGGAGCCCAGCAAGGGTTAGCAGCAAGTCAGAGTCCGCAGCCACAACACAAGAGATTAGGTGGGCACGTATCTGTGAGGAACAAAACAACCTGTTTCTCAGAACAGATGCTAGATGGTATTTTTTTTGCCTTGAGTTTAAGTGGCCTAAAAAAATATATATATTTGCAAGAAGCCTTAAAAATGAGAAGTTTTCAATTAATTTCCTGGTTGAAAGACAAATAGCTGCTCATGTGTGATCTTCAAACTAAGGAAACCTGATGTTTAAAGTTGTAGGCCTATCACTTACAATGACAAGTCCTGAAGGCCTACTTGCCAAATTAAATTGTGATGTAGCTTTCCTGGGGTAGATATAGGCCTATCATGAAAATGTTCTGCTGCAACACTTATTGCTTTCTTACTGTAGTTTTAGCAATTGGGTGCAATTGACCCACAAACAATAACTGTTGCTCATATGACATTTTTTTATTCAGTTCACTCGAATGGTTTTTATAATTTACATAATGTGTTCAGCATATCACGAAAGACCTGTGAAACCTTTTTTATAAATACAGAAATCAAAGAAATGATATAGGCCTACCTAGGCTACATTACTGGGGCTGTCATAGCTAAATGACCCATGTGCTTTCTTACGCTTTTAATTTATAGCAGTTTGATAAGAGCAATTTTCTCTTTTCTATAGGTTATAGAGAGCTGAATGAGGAGGATTTGGCGTTACAGTAGCTCAGAGGGAGAGAGATAATGAACTGTGTATATGTGTATGTGTGTGTGCGGGAACACCGGGTTCTGAAAGCTCAGTCTGTCGTGATAAATGCCTCTCTCCTCCGACTGGCCCTTAATGAAGGACAGACCGATACAGGCTCGCTCCTTACTCACAATCTCCAAGAATCCGTAAACATGTACCTTAGCGAAACCATCTGGATTTAAAAGCTCAGCTAGGCCCCGATACTTCGGACACGCGCCAGAGCCAAATATAAATAATCTCTTAATGTGTTTTACCGCGTACCGGGGACCATCGACGCTGACGCTCAGACACGCAGTTACGCATGCGTAACGGGGCAGTCCAAATACTGCCTGCAATGTCCGACTTAATTTAGGTCGTTTCATTCGGTAACTGTTATGATATATATCCAAATATTAATTTAATCCTTATTATTATAATAGAGCTTCAAAATCCCACTTTTATCCGTTATATCCCCATGCATATTAGCCTATATTGGCTCAAGACGGGCTACATAAATCAAGTAGCCTATAAATTAGCTCGTAATCATCTTCATCATCAGGTTAAATATGCTGACATTGGACTTGTAATGGCCAATGATGGCTATATCCTGGAGGTGGACGCATAGTCTTTACTTTGGAATCATCCATCGTCGGCTTCTCTATTTGTTTGCCTTGGCCATTTTGTCGAGGTTAAATGTAAGGTAATGAATTAGTCTATTTCTGAATGATTTTATTTCCACCCAAAATGTTAAGGAGGAAAATAAGCTAATGTGAGGAGTTGAACCCTGGACTAATTGGGACACTTTAGTGGTGAGTATTAGCTTTAATGTCACTGATGTTGTTTGCGTTTTTTTTTGCCCATGACTCAGACTCTCGTATTGAATTAGAGGTGGTCGACCAGCGATAAACCGCTTCAAATTAAGGTCATGGGAATTTCATTATCCAGAGCCATGAGGACAGGAACCTCCTCAGGTCCTCATGTCCTGTTCTGTCCTGTTCTGTCCTGCGGGTTTCCGGTGAGTGGATTGACCAGTAGCACCTGTGTTCATCCGAGCGGGGGTGAACATTTACCGACTAACCTGATGCCCACCTGTCGATTAAGGGTAATGGACTTTATTTCAAATGAATTTGAAATACAAAGTGATTGAAGACTAAGGATAGAAACGGTTAATTATTGAAAAAGTTAGGATAGGGAATTTAAATCAGTTTTAGTAGCAATAATTTAAGAATCTGTATTTATTCACTTACAATATTCAAATTAAATTAAATTAAATTAGGCTATATCGCATATAATTTAAAAATAATTCGTTAAAGTCTCTTATATTCCGGCTATTTGATGTGATATTAGATGACCTTTCTTATGATGAACAGTAAAGCTGCAGAGACGTGACTGTCTATCATGAAACTTCCGTAAAACACAGAAAACATACGGCTAAAACAATTAAAAATTATCAACCATTTTCATTTCTCTAAGTAGGCCTATCACATTGAAAATAATATTTATATAATCTTTTTATTTTTTATTTTACAACTTGTTTCATCAAAATCATTAATTGAATTTGGGCTTTTTTTTTTTGCGGACGTTTGATGATACAATTATCTTCTTTTTCGACCGCAAGTTTCTCCATAACGTTCTTCACTGTTCTGTTAAATTAAAATAATCTTTAAATTAGACTACATGATAAGGCATTCGATGAAGAAAACGTTCGTATTATCGGATTAATTAATTTTCAACAGTTGAGAAAACAGGCTATTTGTGTTTTATAGGCTACTTGTTAAACATCTTGCCTCTTATATTTGGTAAAATATGAAAAACCTAGGACTATAAGTTTTCTAATCGACATGAAAAAATATAAATGTTCTTGCTCAGTTTGCAATAAAATCTTAAAGCAGCTTTAGTCCACATCATAGCAAAATATAGACTTTATTATTATTGATTATTTTTGAACCCCATGCAGACCACTTCATTTAGTCTATACTATATCGGAATTATTAAAGACAACTTTTCCAAAGTGACAACTAATATAAATAGAATGTAGAATTGTCTTCATCAAGCTACAATCAAGATCTTCGATTCGAAAAGGTAGCCTGTATTTTTCTGCAAGAAAAAAATGGCGTCGACAAATGGGATCAATTGTCATTAACGATCGAAGTCTGCGACTGTCTGTACTAATATAACACACACATACACACACACGCACACACACGCACACGCACACGCACACGCACACACACACACACACACACACACACACACACACACACCTGTGATCCGGAGGCTCCAGACAGGACTTGCGTCTTTGGCAGCGGCCTCCGTCTGCAGCGCATCAGATGAGAAAACTCCTGACGCACCGGAGCTCTCCGGTAGCCTGTCATCTTTTCTTTTTCCTGGGAAAAAACTTTTCCGTTAAATCTTACAGACATACTTCAGAAAGTCGGCACTATATCAGTCAAAACGACTTTTATTTTTTCTAAACGCCTAAATCAATCGCTTTTCTCGAGGTCGGCTGATGGAGAGGATGACAGAAACAGAAATTAGAACCGATTTAACGGACTCATAAATCTGTGTTGCTGTCAGTCAAATGGATTTGTTTGAGTGACTGTGTGAAATCTTTACCAGGATATATACTATGGCTGCTGGCTGGCTGGACAGACGGGAGGGGGGGCAACGCAAAAAAGCTATCTTACAATGTTCTTTCAAATGTATTTTATTTATATGGACAATTAAAGAGCTTAGTCCAAGTGCATGCTATGAAATAAATTTGAAAATGTACATCTCGCCTATAGTATTGTAATCAACCATAATTTAGGAGCCAAAATATCTCCACTGCAAAAACAAGAACTATATTATATTTATGTAGCCTACATTAAAACCTTTTACCTATCAGTGTAAGAACTGATAAACTCAATCCTAAAGTATCTGTATCTGTGGAAATATAGGAGTGATTCTTGTTTTAAGAGGATCAGTTCTTCTATTTGCTGAATGCCAAACCCCCTGGTGCAGTGCAGCCCTTTGTTCCTGTCCAATCAGATACAGCTGTACAAGCCAAACTCTGCAGGGATAGCTAGGGTCATCCTCTCAGCGGATGCTTGGGCCCATCCTGCTACCGATGCCCCCAGGGCCTGCATGGGCACAAAGCACGACCTCCCAAACAGCTACCCAGACACTGACTATAATGCCCTCCTTCACCCGTAGCTCGATGGACTTAGCACGGTGGTTTTGTTTCAGCTCTGATTTTTCCTCAGTTTTCAAATGTCTTTCTATTGTGGAGAAAAAAAAGCTGAAAATACAGGTTTTAACACTAATGACTCAAACTACCCTTTTCATGTCTGTTCACTGTCTGTATTGTATAAAAATACATTTTTCATTCAATAAACTGTATATTAAGGTGTTAAGTGTTTTATTTCCGTGAGAGGCATCATGCAATTGTAAGTTTTTTCCGATGAGGGGGTCCCGGGCAGAAGATGAGGTCTGTAAATTAAAAGAACTCTGACACATCTGAACCAGGCTGTCACAGCTCTGCTGGGGAAGAAACAGACCAGCAGAACGAATCAGACTGAGTGGAGTTCCACCAATAAGGGACATGTGAGAATTCAGCCTGTTTAGAAAGAGAAATAGTAAACGACCTTTGGGGCTGAAGTGGCTAGATAGAAAATAAACTGTTTGGAATTACTCTGCACATTGACGAATAGAAAGCAGCTGCAAAAATCTGAACTTTCTCAGTTGATTTCTGTGTGATTTGCAAAAGGCTTTCAGCAGGCACATCACACTAACCTCAGGGCTTAGAGAGTTGTAATGTTTTCAACATGTCTGCTTTTTAAAAAGAGATACATTGCATTGCTGGAGGTGAAAAATTAAATCGAAAGTAACTTTTTTTGCATGGACTTGTGGGGAAGCCGCCCTGCAGCAGACAAAAGTGCTGATGAGATGCTTGAGAAGATTGGAGGTATTTGACAATTGATCAGCAATGTTAAAGGGATTTAGGTCATGATAATGAAGGCTGCAGTGGGCAAGAGGGGCTTGAGCGCTCCAGTAAACGACACACTAGAGACCCTGTCTACACCAAGTTTCAGAAAACCTCATTTATGGCCACTTTGTTGCAGCTGGATTTCAGTTCCGACCAGGAGATACCATTACCAGACACCATGCAGAAGTCGAGGCACTGTCACTTTTGCTTTCCTTTTTTGCGACACTTTCATTGCCAGATACAAGCACACAAACATGGACATGCTCACATGGGAGAAAAAAACGGCTTACTAGACAAGAACACGTGACACTATCACTTCTTTTTCTGCATCCATCCCAGTATTTTTATCTAAATGCTTTGCCATCACTTCCCATAGTGCATATTTAACTCTTGGAGTAGGATTGTCCATGGGTGGCATTGAAAAGTAAACAGAACGATTATTTTTAGTATTTGTATTTGTCATGGCTTAATGGGTAATTTTGACTTTAATAGGCAAAGGGCTTGCATAGTGAGACAGCTAGACATGCATCTGTAATTCCATTTAGATCTGGAACCACTGTGCTGACCATAAATTGAAAAGTGACTTTGAGGTTGGTAATCAACCAGAAAATACATCAATTTAGATCTTCTTCTTTTTTTTAAATCAACCGACCTGTCCTTTTTTTTTGTTTCATACTTTAGGCTGCTGAGCTGTGACATCACAGAGTACTCCTCTTTTTGTTTCTAGAGAAAATGGTTCTCTGATACCAACTGAATTTGTCTCAGGAAAGGAAAATCACTTTTGACATCTTTAATCTAGTGGTGTATCCCAGTTAGGATTTTTAGCCCTGCTGTGGAAAGTCAACTCAGCTGCAACTGTGAGTTGTTCCCTGAGAGCCACAATTTACAGACTTGGCCCGGGAGTGTAATCTTGCACTATAACCTAGACGGGGGAAAAAGCCAGGGCTGAGCATTTACGGTAGATCTTTCTTTGCCTGATAGTGTACACTATCCTCTTCAATCTAAGCTTCAACCCTCTTACATTAAAAAGCTCTTATTAAGGGTGTCTGAGATTACAAAAACATTTGGAAATCAGATACCCAGACTAAGACAAGATAAGACAGTTGACATTCCCAACCTCCGATTTGAGATGTTTTTACAACAACTTAACTCTCACCCATCAAGTCAAAAGCAACAAAGCAATGTTTGTTGTTGATCTAAATCATTTTTTGAATATTAATCATTGATTTCATGGATGCTCATTGCTTCAGAGACGCTCTTTGTTGGATGATTTCTTGTGTGTGTTAGTGAAATGCTGTGATAGTGGAAGTGACCACTGTCCTCTCAGTTCAGAGACCTGACAGTGAACTCTGGCCACCTCCCAGACAGCTTCCCCTCCAGCCTCTAGCCTCCATTATCCAACCTCATAGCCTGGGGACCAATCACCCCTGCTGCCCTCTCTGTCTCTTTTTCCCCCCTTTCTACTTCTCTCTCTCTCTCTCTCTCTCTCTCTCTCTCTCTTCCTCTTTCTCTTGTTTCACTCTCTCTCCAGGCTCTCTTCACCCGGTGCTTTCAAGAGCTCCCTGTGTCACCAGACTGATTAAAACAAACACTGACCCTATTTTGGTATCTAATCCAATTGTGCTCTTTTTTTCTTCTCACTGGCCTCGGAGCACGCAGAGTATTAGGTGTCCCCCTCCTCCTGTGACTCATCTTAGATTTCAAACACTTGGGAACATCACATATGGTGGGCAAAGAGTAAATAAAGTCTTATTAAACTCCTTTTTAGCACTTGTGTACAAAGCATATAGCATGTATTGTCATTTTGAGCCCGGAATGATGAACAACATGTTGCATCCTGTTTGCATGCCTACATGTGTGCTGGTTGTCATTTTAATTGAACTGTAAAGGCTGTTGGCAGTGTGTGTGTCAGAAAGCTAACCCTGCTTTGCGAGGATGCTGACTGGGGGGCTATTGAGAGAAGACTGCTGTTTATTGTTTTATTAACAAGGGCATGTTGGCCTCACTGGGTCAGGGCTTTACCTCTGACCCCGAGCAAAAAGACTAGAGAGCAGCGGCCTTTGTGTCTCAAACGGGCAGCAGAGCTTATTGAAGTCTGTGTGTGTTCTTCTGTTGATAAAGAAAGTGTTATTTTTTGTTTAAGATGCTATAAACGTTTTATTGCCTTTTTAAAAAAAAACTTTTGTTTTGACATTTTGAACGGCTTTATCAGGATGCTAGAATACATTCCTTGCGATCTCGAGTAATATGACCTCTTTGGCTTAAATTGTTATATGCTATCTTGTTGTCAAAGCTGAAAAACAGTGTTAGTTTAGATTGTGCTTTGTGATATCAGATATTATATTGGTTTTTGCTGTGTAATAATGAAACACAAAACGTCTTTTTATAGTCAGCAGATTCATTCATTTAAGCAAAGAAAGTAAAATGTGTTGATGATAGTATTTAGGCTTGGCTTGAGACAAACAGTCTCATCGTGCTCCTGGACCGTCTGCTGAAAGCACAACAGACACTTTGAAGCTTTGAGCCTGCAAGTCTTCATCATTATGTCACATCCTGTCACACAGTGTCATTAATGATCCCATCTAGTGGTGATTAACTGTCATATCATGCAAAATGTAAAGTCTGCCACTTGTACCCAGCTGCCTGTTTGATTCATGAACATTTAATATAAATGTTTGTCAATTTAGTTAAAACATTTATGATAATATATGAAGGGTGAAATTCATAAAATTGTATACAGTATACTAATTTTAGTTGCTCTGACTTGGCAATGAAACTGGTAATGAAAATCAGTTTAATGGTGAACATCTAATTCAATTTAATCAAGTGTTGTACTTAAGTTCAAGTTTGAGCTAGTTGTTCTATATACTGTAAATATATCAAACAAGGTCCTGTGATTTTACTGAGCCACAAAGATGCTTTAAGACACTATGGTGCTGATAAAACATCAAAAATCATGCTGATTATTTCCTTCCTAAAAAGGGCACATACATGAAGAGCTTTGGTTTTAATAACTTCATGCAGCCAGACAAACAGCCTGTCAAACAGGCACCTTCCAGATATAGAAACCAGCTTGGATTTCAGCTACAAACTCTTTTGTGAGCCTTGTGAATTATGGCCAATTACCTTTACCCTCTTATAATAATCATTTGTTTTCTCAACTGTCATGAGCAAGGCCTTGGAGTTGCTATTACCCAAGACTTCAGTAGGCGAGTACAGGTTGAAATATATGGCGGTAATCATTCCCACTAATGGCCGTGCAGCTCAGAGCAAAGGCAGAGCCCAGAACTGTACATCAAACCTAGCGGCTAGCCACATTTTATGACCAGGTCATTTCACGTTGTACTCTGTTGTTTATGGTTTTAATGGCAGACTGTTGCCAGCTTTCAAGGCTGCAGTGGCCGACTTTAACTCAGGCAACATGCTCCTGACCCCAAAGTTAAGCATCTTTACAGTTAGAATGACACTCTGACTGTTTCATTTGAACCATCCTGTTGAGGCAAAAGCTTGTAAATTGCCTGTTACTACAGAGAGTATGCCTCCCGCTGTTGTTAGCTTTGCTTTTGACCCACTGACTCGTTGTTCTGTAGCTCTATGTGAAAGACAGATAAAAGGAGACATCAAGCTTTTGTCACCCTGCATTCGATTGATAATGAAACAGGGTGTGGAGCGAACAAGAAATTAAAAGAGAGTGAGCTGAAAGGGAGGGTGCGGAGATAATCGATGGTCGCCACTGAGAGACCAGTGATGAGGTGATTTATCTCCCGGAGAGAGAGAGAGAGAGAAGGGATAGAGACAGAGCTGTCTGCTGATGGAGCTGCCAACCAGACAGACTCTGTATGAGGGCGTCTGAAAAACAGGAGAATTTATTACTGTGACTGCTGGCCTTATTTCTGAGGAAGACATGAATCTGAACATGGAGGGGGAATCAGGCTTTCGAGGAAGGCAGGGAAGGTATATCAGCCACACTATTAAGTGACACCTTAGACCTGGCACACAATAAATCCATATGAATTGAGATATATGCAGCCGATTGATTTCTTAATTCAACATTGTTATATCACAAACCATTGTATTTTTTTTATTAGAGAGAAGACTATGATTTTTGTTTAGTTATAAAGCTTTTCTGCCATCTTGCTTCTCTTTCAACCCACAGGCCCAAGCTTTCTGACTTTCCCTGAAGATTTTCTTATTTTTTCTGCAAGTTCAAAAAGTAAACATGGGCCTGTTTATGAGATACAGAACAGTGTGCTGTCATCCCAGAATAATACACAGCAGACCTTCAAACATGGCTCTATACTCTGCAGAGCCGAGTAGTTCTTTTGTACAATATACTAAACATCTTTCTTTGTTGTGATGCCTTTGATGAATATTAAGACCACACTTACATGCCAGTTCCTTTTATATTCATGGATTTACTTTGCATTTTTTGGTCCTCTCTCTTGTTATCCATAATCTTTAGTCCCACAGTCCTCTAAAAGAGGCTTTTATTCCTTCATGTGCAATGCTGATGGTAAACAAAAGTTGAATGTATGTCTGGTGTCGTTGATGCCACTCCCTGCTGCAGCCCAGATGGCAGTAAAGCCCCCTCCCTCTGCAGCAGAGGTCTCAGCAGTCTGCCTCGACAGCAGGAGAGGAGATAGAGGGAGGATGGGTAGATTAGCATGCTAATCGTTCTGAGACATAAACTGGTGGGAAAAATATCAATATTTGTCATTTACTGATCTCGTAGAACAAAATTTAAAACAAACCTTGTTCAATAGAACAATGGGCTGAAGTAAACATATTTTATAATGTGATATCAATGTGGGCATAAATACTCTGACCGCTTTATCCTTACCCATTTCACACTGCAGCAATACAAAGGATGCTAACTTTATCATCATCCTTTGGCACATTGGTCTTTAAATTCATATTTTGTAATTAATAATGACCATTACATGCTGCTGCTGCTACAATTCTTACCAGTAGAGGGCAGAGCAGCATCACAGTGAACCTTCAAGAATCATCAATTAGATCAATTTCGTTCAGGCTAAGAGTACACTCAGTACCTCTACAGACACAGCCTTTAAATCAAACCAAGTCCAGAAGAAAGTTGAAGTCAATAATGTTAAGTCTCACTGACACCATCGAAAAGCTTGGATTGGATAGGTTTACCTAAAACATTGGCCAGGTAATGTATATAATTGATGCAAAGATGCAATAGAAATAATATCTACAGTGCAACATTTGGGCAAAATTCATGTTTTACCTAACTGCCATGTAGCTTTGAAACAGTATCAGTTTTAAATCATCTTGCGTGACAAATGTTTTTTGAAAAGACTCCATGAATGAAAGCAAATCACTCCTAAAGCTTTAAAAGAAGATATCGTCATTAAAAAATGCAATGATTAAAACAAAATTGCAACCTTTAATTGAAAAAAAGATTTTCAGAGGTTTTGCTGAATTTGAACCCACATTCTGGATAAAAGCTATGAATAAAATGTTGACGCTCCCCTGCAGAGAGCTGGCTGAGGTATTAGAGGCAGAGGAACACGAGTCACTCTGTGGTCTGTGTGTGAGAAGTGGCCTTTAAATTGCACAGGTCCGTTAGATGTTCATCCATGAATAAAGAAGCCTCCCTGCAGACTTTTTTATCGGCATGAGAACTGCGTGACTAATGCTATCCAGCACTGGGTTTGTGGTGTTGGTGTGTTATTCAAATTAACTAAACACATGTTGTCCTATTAGTACAGCAACAGGGATTATACTCACTTTAATATCATGATCATGTTAAGTGAAACTGATTTTGGTAAAACATGGATTTTAAATTTAGGTATGAAGCTGTACAAAGCACCATCAGCATTAATGCATATCCAAAAAAAGATGCACAACCAACCAACATACCCATCCCCAGGGAGTTCAGATTTGTGACAGAATGAATCTAAAATGATCACCGAAACCACTGTGCAAACATTTCGTTCACAGTCTTTTAGGTCGTTACATAAAACATGTAATGTGTGTCATGTTCCTTTAATGCTGTATTGCCCTCCGAGCATCGGTAGCAATGGATTCGTCATCATGAGGTGGCAGAGAGGAGTCCTCAGTCTGAAGAGGAGTTTTCACAGGCCACTGAGTGGGTCTGTCAGGCTTTGGTGTATCATGTCAGTGTGTTTAGAAAGAGTACTCTGGTCACAATGCCAAATATCACTGCACTTCTTTGAATACCGACATTGTGTAAGCCAAAAAAACTGGTATCATAATTACAGGTAACTAAAATTGTATCTAATTCAAGGCCTGTCCCAAAGCTTCTGTTTTTATCTTAGATTCTAAAGGCTTTTATTAGCAACGTCTTTCCTTTTTAAGCTACAGTGATGTGAAGCTCAATCTGGAAATTGAGTCATATCTTTTAAAAGAGCCAGATGATTTCTCTTAGTAGTTACTTATAACCCGGCTTGAAAAATGGTCTAGTCATACCTGTAATATCGTAGTCTTTTAGTGAGATTAAGGCATGTAGCCTGCTTAACGTATAGGGTTCCTCAGGGCTCTGTTTTGGCTCCTCTTCTGTTCTATATGTACATGCTCACACTTGTTCCGCTCATTAGGATGCACAACATCATAGCTTTGCATATATACCCCGTTATATCTCCAGCTAAGATGCAACAACTCTCAGTCTTTACAACCTCCATTTGACCACTTCTAGGGTGTCAAAAACTTGATGTGAAAAAAAAATGTCCTGAAATTAAATGTACTTAAACTGAAGTTGTTCTCTCAGAGGTGGCAATGCTTTCTCAGTTTTTGGCCTCATTTTGTGGAAGGAACTCCTCTCTCAAAATATAAATCTGCCCCTTAAACTCAGTCATTCAAAGCACAGATCAAAGCCCATGTGTCACCTTTAGCTTTAAAAATAAACTTTACCTGCAATTACCAGGTGTGTTTTAACTTTGTTGTATTTTATTAAATAATCCATTGTTTTTCATCTTGATTTTGCATGCTATACACATTATTTGTATTCTGTGTTTACGCGGTTTCTTTAGCCAATGTCTGAAAAGCAATTTGGGCAGCTAACATTGGATTAAGTGCTCCAACGAAAGAAACTTGACTAGTCTTTATTTACTGTTCAATTTTGTTATTCACAGGATTTGCATTAACATGAGTTACATCAGCTTGAACATAATTGTTTTGTTTTTTCCACTGACTCATTCCCATTAGTGCCAACAGGGCCAATGGGTTTTCATTATGCATGATAGGGATGGATGCACATTGATCTATGAACTAGCGGGAAGGCTCTGCTGTTTGTTTGTTTTTCTTTCACTGTATAGCAGCAGCCATTTGCTTTACTGGAAAGTAAGGAGGACCAGATGATCCCACTACATTATCAAAATTAGGTGTCCACACCTCCCTGAGCTTTTCTTTGAACGATGACCTTTACACTGTATGAAAAACAAAACAATAAACAATTAATTGTTAAAGTTTATGGCTAAAGCATGGATAACTAATTTCACAATTTGTTGGTTTTGTTAACAGGAAAATAACATTCAGATTTATTTCTGCCTTTGGCAAAGCCATAACATAACCTTTAGACTATATTAATGATTGCTTTAAGGGCACTTGCCTCACATAATCGCCATGAGACAAAAGAACAATAAGTGATGAGGTAATCTTGCGGATAAAAGTTATCTGATGTATTTCCAGCAGCCCTCTCTTCATTCACCAACTCAAAGACACACACATTCTATAGGTAACTACAAGGCACTCATGCAGGAACTGGCATTAGAGGTTTTTATGCTTTGCAAATTCCTTATTTTGAGATAATTCATTGCTTCAGAGCTCAGCCCTTTAATCTGAAACAATCTCTACGTTTCTGACTTGAGGCTGTCGATATCAGCACTTTTAAGTTATTGTCCGTGCAGATGAAATTCTGCTGATGTTTGAGATGTTTGAATGATGATATACCTGGCTAAGAAAGTCTATAGTGGCTGGCTTTTGAATGAATTCTATTTTAGCTTCAAGAGATAACGCGTCAACTGTCACTGCTCATTGCTCAGAAACACAGTAGTAAATTCCACTTTTCAAGCTAGGAGCATAAAGTACTTTCTGTAGATATGGTCGATAGCCTCAAAGCAACCACAAATGTAAATTTCAAAATAAAAAAAAGCAAAAATAAAAGAACAATTTAATAGACCTTATGAACAAACAGAAGATCGTATACTTTGGTGGTGCCCACATATTATTGAGTAAAGCTCTCTTGTGAGGCCAGCTTATTGGATTTAAAGGGTTTGATGAAGAGATAAAACTGAGTGTCATCAGCATAACAGGGAAATTAGATGTTAAGGTGACATATAATATAACCTAATAGTAGGATTTCCATTCTTCTGGGGGAGGCCAGATATATTATGGCTCACCCAAGACAACCACAAGCACTATTTCTGATGCTTTTTCAACAAACCAAACCCTTCAGCTGCAGGACAATATAGCCTGTGATCAATGGTCAACATTTAGGGGCTAGTATGACTATCAAATTGGAGTTGGTGGTGAGAAACAATGTATTAGAGCATCACTGAACTTACATGCAGATATGTGTTTATAGACATCAATTAAAAGCTAGCTAAATCAGACATCAGAGGACTGCAAATTGGTTCCAAGAATCCATCATGGTGGACTGTTCCGCCCCTTTTGCCCTCTACACGGACTGTAGTCCTATATCCTGCCAGTGGACAATACCACTTAGACTAGAATAAAATAATTCACACTTCTGATAACAAAATCTGGTCAAAACATCTACAGATTCTCCATTTACAGTAAGCAGAAGAGTAACTAATCTTTAATGATGTCTTCATTCATGCAAAATGAGAAATGAGTGGTATCCAAGCCCATCTTGCGTCACTGGCTCTATGTAGTGTTTGTCATGCTGTTTCAAGGCTAAATCTCTGCTATCGATTTCACCAGTTAGTGCACATTCATCACAGATGTCAATATTCTTGCTTGTCCTGTTGCGGTCATGACTTTTCTGTATTGTTCTTTATCTGACGAAGAGGAGTAAAGGTTTACAAGGGTGCTAATGGGCCTTGTGTCACTTCAAAGGCAGGGATGGGAGATAAAGGAGAAAATAAGGGAAGGATTCTGCTTGTGGCATTAGCAACATTTCTGAAAAGATAACAGAGTAGACATGGTTACAGCTTCCTCTTTCGTCCTGGGCAGAAGATCAGCATAGTCATAGTGAGTGTCTGCCTGTCTCTTCTATGCCAGCGCTATCATACCCAGAGGGGAGTACACAAAGGTGTCAGTACATTGCCACAGTTTAGACTGCACCATTAAAGGCAGGAAAAGGGGGGCTGGCAGAGACATGTGGTTAAATGGCAATTGTAAGTGAGACTAAGCTGCATTGATACACCCCCCGAAACTATAGGATCTGATTCAGCCTCCGGTTCTCCTCCCAGTGATTAATTTGTGACCTGGCATCTTTGCTCTCCAGAGGATGGAGATATAAGGGCCGGTGCTCCGCAGGTAATGACAAAAAAAAGTTACACCCCACCTGTTCTGAAAGCAGATTTCACATCCATAATCAATTCAATATCTGTTAACTGGCTCTTTGGCAGACAAACTCCACAGAACTAAACCCTTTGAGATTGTATTAAAAGACTCTGTAAATCACAGCTCAGTCTGATGGCTCATTACTCCTCCATCCAGAGCTCCATAGTTTAACAGATATTAAGGCTGAATCTAATGGCCCTTGCTGCAGCTTCTCGGTCATTTACCTTCTCTGCTGTGTGAGAAGAATTCAAATACACACAGCCAGCTCAAGGTCAAGATGTTTCAGATGTGTCATGTTGGTTTCTTTTCAACAGAGTCTGCCTCAATAGTTCATTACCATCCCTCTGAGATATATGATCCGTGATTGTTCAAGCAGCTACTCTGCAGCACAGGCACATTGTGTCTCCTGCTGCATAATTTAAAGGTGTGATAAAGTACCTGCTCACCAGTCAAGCCACACATCAGAGGTGATGTGATTATAGAGGTGATTATAAGTTGTATTTTGCAGGGGAGAGGAAGGGGTTGTTGTACTAAACTCAAGCAGCTCATTCACAGCCGTACCGCAGAGCGTCTGTAGGTGCTGGGAAAAAAATAGAAAGGAAGGGGGAAAAATGCTCAGAGGGTGAGTAACATCATATGATCGGGGGTTGCCATGGCAACTGATCCCAGCAGTCAACCCTTGGAAAGTGAGTCACATGAGTTTATTGAGGGAGACAGCAAATACTGTGCATGCATGTCATATGGGCTGATGCATTGCTACTGGGCTGTGTGTGAGGAGGTACATTATGTTTTTATCGTTGTCTTTTGATAACAGCAAAGAGCCACCCAGAGCAGCAGGCAGGATGTGTTTTGTAAACACCTCACATCAAATTTTGAAATTGAAACAAACTTTGGGCAAATATTCTACACTACAATACAAGTAATTATTTGTAAATCTCTCCTGCAGAACACATGTGTCTGTCACACTAACACATTCCTCCTCTGAGTCCTTCAAACAGGATCCATGTCCAGTTTTGACTCACACTTTCTGCTATGTTTTCACTCTCTTTGCTTGTTCTAGTAACAGAAAGGGGATGATTTCATGGGATATGGGATATCCCCACAACACTTCCCCTGCACTGTTTAGTCTCCGATTATATTCTCTCTGACTTTTCTAATCAAAAAGCAATTTTCCTCAGCAACTACACACCAACTTCTTTCCATTTGAGCTAAAAAAAACATTACATCCAAACGACAACAACAACAAAGAAATCTCTGTGTCTATTTTGAAATTTAAAAAAGAAAGTCAGTGAGCCTTGCAGGAGAAGAAATATTGAGTGTGTAGCAGTGGCAGACAGAGCCAAGGGCACAATAAATTGCTGGTGTCAGACAGAGTAATGGCTGTTCCACAAATTATCTACACCTGAGATATGTCCATTAGAAAAGGACTGTCTTTTTTAACTTGTTGTCATCTACAACTGTAGTCACAACAGCAAACCATGACTTGTCTATTATCTACTACAACATCAAGACAACCACTTTACAATAGATGCTATAATTGCAGGCAAGGTGCTCCAATCAAAACAATTAAAAAAGGTATGATAATAATAATAATTGTATTATTATTATTATTATTGTTGCTGTTGTTGTTGTTGTTATTATAATAATCCCTTCAGTATTCATCAGGCTGATAGGAGAGGAAATTTTACTCGTTTGATGTATCTGATGCACATGTACCTTTGCCACGCTTTTATTTGCATCCTGTGATCACTGCAGATAGTTTTTTTTTTTTTTTTTGTGCAGGTGGGGGGCTTGCTGACGTACGCACGAGCGGGTGAGTCAAACCTGCGTCAGACTTCGTCGTGACTTGCCATAGTAATTTCTCCACCCTATGGGGGGCTGCTTTTATTCCACAACAGCACAGTCAGAACCACGTGGAAACCAGAGGTGTGAGCAGTTTTCACCCCTGCAGAGCTGTCTAGCAAGTGCTGACTGGAGACAAACAGAAGCAGTAACCTGCACAAGTTAATGTGATTACAGTAGCCAAAGTTGTGGCAGGCGTTGAGCTCCTGCGTCAGACTTTACGCACCATGCGCCCCTGTGTGACTGGAAGCTCCGTGATTTCGCATCTCTGTGCGCGCAGAAATGTTGCATCAGGAGACAGTGCCTGAATGAAGATAACCCACGCGTACTGTGGATTCATACTGTCACGCTGACTTGGACGTCAGACCTCATTCTGCACACTACATAAGGTAAGGATGACATTATACAATATCTATGATTTCACCCGTTTAGATGTGTGGTGGTTTCGCTTTAAGAATCAATAGTTCCGTCCGTCGTGAATCTTCAGTAAAAAGCGATCGTTCGACCTTCTCGAAATCTATCAAAAATGCTTGAGAGAGACAAGCTTCAGCTCCCCCTTATCAACTGATTAAATGGTGATTTCGCCGCAACGTTGACAGTGAGCGTCGCTAGTTAATCCTCCGCGTTTGACGACGCCGCGCCATGTGAGTCCACATTTGGCTCGATTATGACAAAATCTGCGAGGCTGCTGATCATCTGCTGACTTACATTCGTTTTTTTCTGCATCTCCGCCTTTCTATTGCAGACACTAATTAAGGGATTCAGTTGACCTTGACAAGGCATCAGAGGTTATATGCAGGCAGAGAGGAAGCCGCAAGCTCTGGTTTGTGGGCCTGTGTGTGTGTGTGTGTGTGTGTGTGTGTGTGTGTGTCTGAGGGATGCTTAAACATGGCCATGCAGGTGCTGTTTTGTACCTGTCACAGTCACTGATGCTCATGAACAATTCCCACTGGGATGTATCTGCACAAGTCTTATATTAAGAATGACATCAACTTATGTCATGGCTTAACCTCTTAAAACGATAAATGAATGGATTTATGTCTGATCCCCCAACACCATCACCTTTCTGTCCTGTTACAGCAGCTCAATGTTTTTTGCAGTCGACCCTCTGGGGATATCACGTCTGTCCGTTTGAGATGCTAAGGGACGAGATAGGCGACCACTGAAGCTGCAGGGATGGGATTTCAATTTAGCAGTAAGAGCCATTGCTTAGCAACCAGACAGGATAAAAGGAAAACCTGCGCAGTTGCATCATCAACACCAAACTGTGTGTGAGCTTTAGGAGTATAATGTTGTGCACATGCTGGTCACAGGGTGTCACAGGGGTCCCATGCCTTTTTAAAGTACATACTTATTCTCTAAAGGCACATTGTCCTTTAGGTCAGTATTCCTATTTTCTTATAGTTTACTCTCACCAGCACATTTGTTTGACTTTTTTAAGTACACACATTGAAAAATGACTTTTTCCTACTCACTTTTCTTCCTTGACATAGAGATTGAACACCAAGTCATAATCTGCAACAGTGTCTTGCACTGTATGTGAAGCCCTGCTGTCTCTGTAATGTGCCATCTGTGTAAGAACATACTGTGAAACCCACAAAGTTGCTGGTGTTTTTCTTCCACCACATTATTAACAGACCTACAGATAATAGAAAATCGGAATAAACCTGAACACTGGCCGCTTGGGTTTGACAGGCCACTACATCCTGAGCTATAAGTAGAAACGGGGACAGTTTGTTCCTAACTATAACCAATTTTTCCACGAGTGAAAAAGAAATGAGGGCAAAACACTGTGTGAACCGTCTTTCAGGGCTCAACTCTCGGCAGTCTTAAAATCTCGTAAATCTCAGCACCTTAGCTAAAAAGAAAAAAAAATTGTTTGCAAACATGTTTGTCATGGCTTCACACTTCATTCGACTGTCGTTCCTTGGTGACTCAGTACTGCGCAGTTGTAGACTGCTGTGGAAAAGTTCACAGCCGCTCTCGGATCTGTGTGATGCTCCTCTGTGAGCCGCTGCGTGTCGTGACTGCAGGGGCTTATTGCTCCTGTTGAGGAATGTGATGTGCGTGCTGCTTGCGCGGCCTTTGGGTGGGCTTAGAGTCCGGTCAGCTGGCAACCGTTCACGAGAAGTCACTGTGAATAAAAACCCATCTCTGATTTCAGTTTGGCTGAATCTGTTTTCAGATTAGAGGTCCTTGTCTCCAGATCAAACACCTCTGGCTTTGATTCTCTGCCACTGAACTGCGATAAATAAAAGTCAGATATCAAGAAATAAAAGTCAGGGATCAAGAAATAAAACTTAGGAAATAAAAGTCAGATATCAAGAAATAAAAGTCAGGGAATAAAAGTCAGATATCAAGAAATAAAAGTCAGGTATCCAGCAAAACAAACTGAACCTGAAATCTGTTTCCATAGCTTGTTTTATATTTTTGTCATTTTCTGCTTCTGTAGCTGCCCTTTTGGGATATTACCAGGTTGTCATCATTACTGTAAAGTTGACCTTTAGTTAATGAAGTGATGTAGCCTACAGTCATATAATTTCAATGTTTTTGTGCAATGTTTCCAACACTGTTCTTTAAGGGTCAAGGGTCTTCTCATTTTAAGTGTTTAATGTTTAGAGCCATACTTTTTCATTGTTAGGTCTATGGTTTACAGTTTAACCACTAACTTTATAATGAAGATCTTGTGGTATCTCATATTAAATACAGATCGCTTCCACTGACATCGTCAAAAAGCTAAGGTGCTTCGCTATGCGAACATTTTATTATTAACTGAAAAACAAGTGTGAAACTAAAAGAATCAGTGAAATCAGGTTGTTTCGAGGGAACAACTTTCACTTGCCAAACAAATTTTAGAGACTAACTTATTAGTTGACAGATTTTCTCTTCAGGGGAAAGTGACTGTTAATTCAGGAGAATTGGACTACTGGGCTCATTGATCTTATGCTCATAAATGTTTGAGAAAGCCTGCAGAAAAGATGTTGAAGCTGCATGATGGGAAAAAATACAGACACTAATAAGTGATGAAACCTAGAGGCTTTAGTTTTATTGTTTTTCTCCTCTGGCCAGCAGTTACACAGACAGACTGTATGCTGCTTTTCATGCTGTTCACATGACTCAACTGTAGTATAATGGGCTCTGCTGTTAAATGGATTGTAATTCAATCTTTGGGTCTTGTTATCCATAATGAAGTGGATTACTGAAATACCTCACTTATGACTCTTAAGTACTGTATTTTACCACCATTTCACAGCACCCCATGTACTAAGTAGAAAACGGGAAATGTGATGCTTATAATTTTGACTCAATCAATGTACTGTTTATTTTCTATAAAATATTAGAAACTAGTAAAACGTGCAAATGTCACTTTCTCAAAGCCAAAGTTGACACTTGCAAGTTTCATGTTTTCTCACCCAAAGAATCCTCAGAAGTTTTTGGTATCATAGAAAGGTTAGAAAGGCAACAAATATTCTAGTTTGCAAGGCTGACTGGAAGCATAAAATGTATTTTATTTTCAAGAAAAAAAGTCCAACACATGATTTATTTCATTCATATTTTTTGTTATGTATCTCTATCTCTGTAATTAATAGTTGTCAGTGTTGCTTAAGTGCAAAACTTACAGGATTCTTACAGAGAATTTGCAGAGCAACTTGCGTCCTTACACCTGAAGTGTTGTTGAAAAGAATACTTCAGTTTTTCACTACCACATATGTCTTTTGTGTGTTTCCAACCCTTTCTCTTCACAGATTGAAGACAAAGCACAACTTCCTTCTCCTTGTACTTTCTCTGCTTCCTGTCTTGCCACTCTCTCACAACCTTCACCCTGAAGGAGCTCCTGTGTTGCAGCCATGCCAAAGAACACTAAGGTGACCCAGCGGGAGCACAGCAATGAGGCGGTCACTGAGTCTGTGGCTGACCTGCTGTCCTTGGAGCACCCAATGGACTATAAGAGCAGTCAGATTAGCATGGGTCTGAGTCCTGGCTCCACAGCTCCAGTTAAGGCCCTGCTGCCCTCCCCTGACCCGGACGCTGAGGATGGCAGGCCGGCCTGGAACAACAAGATGGAGTACATCCTGGCCCAGGTGGGCTTCTCTGTGGGCCTGGGCAACGTTTGGAGGTTCCCCTACCTGTGCCAGAAGAATGGTGGAGGTAGGTGGACGCATGTCTGACATTGATTTGGGTGCATTTTAAAAGTTCACAATCCATCTGTATCAAAGAAGTCTTAATGCTTTCTGATGAGAGTGTTGTAACACATTTTGTATAGTTCATTGAGCCACCCATTAGCCTATCAACATGCGTTGCCTCAGAGTGCTGAGTAATTGTTTACAACAGTAAGTCAGTGCTGTGTAAAGGAATCTCTTTTGATTCTTTCTGGTAATGAAATCAGATCCCATATGGGAGCAGCTAACTTAATTTCATGGAACCATTTGGATTTAATTTTTCTAATCCCTTTGTGTGAACATGTGATTAGCATTTTCCTGTCTGCAGTTGTGTCAAGGATACTGTTCTGTGCCAGGCAACAACTTGATAAGACATCATGGCATGGATTTTTTCAACCACTGGTCTCTATGATTGGCATCAAATGTAATATTATACTGTTATATCACATAACACATTTACGATGGAGGATTAGGGCCACGTTAAAATAAAAAATAAAAAATAAATTTGAGAATAAAGTTGTACATTTATGAGATTAAAGTCGTAACTTCACGAGAATAAAGACCAGCCTGCGCATAATGATGAAAGTAGAACTCTTAAAGTCTTTAAAGAACAAAAGAATAAAGTCATTATTTTAGTCTATATCACAAGAGCAGCAGCATCCTGTTCTCAAATGACAAACATGGAGCATCTTGTCCTAAAGGTTTCACTAATAAGGAAATAGGCTACTTCCTTGTGTAGTCGGTAAAAACAGTTAGTTCAAGAGAAGTTTTCACTTCAACTTGCAAGACCTTGTTTATCTGTAAAATTATGTATAAACAGGACACAAACTGGCTCTGCACATGAGACACTTTAACAAGGCAGACCGATAACAGACAAATAGTTGTGTTGGGGCTTTACTTATACAGATATGAAACTACACATGCTTTTGGCACATCATCATCTTCACATTGACATATATTGTCAATATCAGCACCCTGAAAAGATACTGCAAGAAACTGTGGCTTTTCCGAAGAAAGAACCACACTGACTTGGAGGACGTTGTCTGCAAGAGTTCTACTTTCATCATTTTGTGCAGGCTGGTCTCGAACTCGTTAATTTACGAGATTAAACTCGTAAATTTACGAGTTTACTCTCGTAAATTTATGACTTTAATCTCGAAATGTAAAAAAAAAATAATAATTTAACGTGGCCCTAATCCTCCGTCGTACACATTCAATAGCTTCACATTACAGAAAGAAATACCCAAGCAGTTTTGCAACTAATTTTTCTTTAGTTTCTATAGAATTGAAATACACACACACACCCCTCCTGCAAATATCAAAGAGTGTTCTGCAAGTGTGAAGCCCTGAAAGAGACTTTTAACATTATCCTAAACCATTAATCATCTGCTTTTGAGACTAGCGTGTAAAGCGAATGCTAACCAAACTCATCTAGAAGAAAGTCTCCTCTTATATAAGATGTAATTTTTATTCACTTTACAGTATAATGTAAATACTTAAGTTCTTTGAAGATATTTATTGATAAAATGTGTTTCATATAGCAGCAGTCTTTTTAAAAAGAGTTTTGCTAGCAGCTGCCCATTAGCTTGGTACTACTGGAAACAAGCCTGGGAACAGGGTGGCGCAGCTAGCATAACTACGGATTGATAATTTTAGGCTTTTTTTTGTACTGAGTAAACAAATTATATTATGTTAGCTGGTGATCTTTAGGGGAGTTGGTATAGGTGGATTATGAGACCGTAAGGGGGACAAACAGACTGGCTTCCTATTGTTTCTGGTCTTTACATGAGGCTGGGTCTGGATAAGCTAACTAGCTGCTTGTAGTAGCTTTACATTTGCCTAACAGATGTGAGTGGTGTTTATTTTTGTTCATTAACTTCTTGATAAGATTATGTCCAAAATGCCAATCTTTTTTAATCAAAGGAATGATTCAATAATATAAATCGACTTTTGGTGATATGGTAACAAGATGATCATATCATGTTGTGATTTTACAAAAGTTTGTAAACCACATTAGTGATTGCAGGTGGATTGTAATACAAGATATTTTTAAGATTTTTGTTTTACATGTGAAGAAACAGTGAATTGTATTTAAAGTCAATTATATTTTTTGGCTTTCATGCCTTTATTGATAGGACAGTGATTAGTGTCGGATACAGGGATGAGAGGGGGTAATGACCTGAAGGAAAGGAGTCGAACCTGGGCCGCCCATTTGGAAGGAAATAGCCATTGTACATTGGGCGTGGCATAACTGCTAGGCTACCCGGGGCCCCTCTGCTGCAGGTCTATCACTATTGCCCTATGAAAATTCTGTGCAGTTTGCTTTGTGTCAGTGTTACAGCCTCCTCTTGCTTGATAAATTGTGTCCTGTCAAACAATTAGCAAACTGATAGAGCAAGTCAGCAGCAAGCCATCTCCAGCATTTCTCAGACTTTTAGTTCTTTTGCCGTCAGCAGATACAAAATGTGATAATTTCTTTCTCAAAAAATTGCAGGGTTTCAGTTTATAGATGTGAGCTTTAGTCTGTTTTACTGGTATTGTGGAGAGATTAGAGGGTGGTGATGACTAAGAATGAGGAAGAGGAAGAGTAAATACTGATTTCCTTGGCTCTCAGACATTGTAAGCTCTACCTTGTGTGGGAGGTGTGTGTACAGAGGGTATTTGAGAGGCATGATATAACAAAGCATTATCAAATCATTTTAATCACTGTGTGTGTGTGTGTATGTGTGTGTGTTTGTATAGTGTGTATCCCCGGCTGAATTTGGACTCAGTGGGTGGTGTTGCATTGTCTTGTCTGGACTTGTTAAAGAGACTAACTATGTCCCACATCAATTGTTGTCAATGACTTTCTATTTGACGGTGTCTTGTTCGTGTATGTAGTTAAGAAACAGCCAAGGTGAAGCTGTGTAAATCATTGTTTGAGTCAAGAGCATTTTTAACAATGTGAAGTCACATAGGCCGATGTGTAGTAGGCCTTCACTTCCAGGTTTTAGATGTTATTTTATGCACATTTTTTTGGTAAAAACGTTTTATTTAATAGGGATGCTCCTAGCGACTAATTTCCCCGTCAATTAACTGCAAATTTCAATTTGAACTAGTCTAAAGATCACAAAAAATATTCCGAAAACAGTTTAAATTGAGCACAATTCTATAGAACACGGCTGAATATGGGAACCCAGCATATACAGGTGGACAATGTTGAACTGGTTTGACTGATGTTGCCATCACAGTACTAGCCAGGTCCTCCTCGCAGGTTAAAATCCACATGCCTGTGCTAAATGTAGTTACACATCGCTCTGGTCGAGTGTTTATGCCCGTTTAACATTACACAGCCTACAACTTTATATTCATTTGTACATCAAACTAATGACAAACTGCTCTGTTACAAGATACAACCCCTCCACTGTGCTGGTAAACATCCAGGTACTTAAGCATTATGGCAATATGGCAGCCGCCTTTAACCAGAGTATGCGGCTTCTAAGATACAACAGTTGACTGGTTGATATAAATGAGTATAAGTTTGACCGTCTTGTAATTCAGGTGCAGAGTAGCCATGGTGACTACATTCAATTGTCAGCTAATCGTGAATATCCCTAATTTTTATTTTTTTTAAAGAAGGAATTGATTAAAAATAATTCATGAATGGTACCTCCTGCATCGAGTTTACATTCAGTTCACTTTTAACTCTGAGTAGTTTAATAACTGCAATAAAGGGATTATAGTTTAATCACAAGTTGAGACTGAACTTACTCTATGCACAGTTGAAGACCTATTTCTAAAAAATATGACCTTTTATGTTTGCAGAAAAAAACAATTGTTTTGTTTATTTTGAGGACAGAATCAGCTTCATTGGCCAGATATGTAAAATAGCTCCATGCTTTCGGCATCATTGTCTCCTTCAATGGCAAACACTTGTTTAAATGTCAAGCTGTTCACATGACCGCAGGAATCCTGACTGTGTGTGTATGAACGCTAACCTGTTCCTCTCCCTCTCTCTGCCTCAGTGATTTGTAGTCAGTTTAAAACAGTAAAGACGTTTAACCTTCTTTTTTTCATTTATATATAATATTTACTTCTTTGTCTATAGAAATCCCTACAAATTGTTCTATTGTTGCAGGCATGATGGAGCTGTCATACTACTAATGACCAAAGACATCAGGGTGACAGGGTTTATTAATCCGTCCATCCATCTGTGATATTAAAAAGGCTTTACTTTAGATATTGGAAGGGACAATTCGGTGTTTGCTGGATATTGGAAGGACACATCCATCCCGCCCATTCTCAATTTTCTGCCCTTGTTCCAGTTACCATTCTTCTTAGTTTGATTCTATGCTAGGCCAACATGTTTGTCAGATACACAAATCCACTAAACACATCTAGTGGGGTATTTCATGTATGGATGGTTTATCAGTGATGCTGAATAGAAATATCGTAGAGGGAAAATAATGTGTTTACATTTCTCTTGACGAAAACATGTGAGTTCATCTGTGGAATTGCTGCTCAGAATAGACATCAAATAGACATCAAAGATCAGTGAGAGCAGTCACTTCTAACAGTGCAGATAATAACACCACTTTTTAAAATGACACTGTGTACTTTTCTTTGTTGTTCTTTTATGCTACCATCTCTAATAACCACTCACGATGTAATCAGTGTTTTTGATCGAGTTTAATGTCACATTCATTTATTTTTTATTCTTGAAACAGGCTTCTCCTTCTAGCTGTCGGTCAGTCTGAGCTCATACGCTCAGGCTGTGTGTGTTGATGGTTTAGTCGCCATGGTGCCTCTTCATGTCTTGACGTAAGCGAGTCTGGATGTGTTGACCAGTTGTCTCTGAGTGCCTGCTGATCTCTCTTTGTTTCTCTTTGTTTTGTTTTGTGTGCAAAAAAAAAGAGAGATGGTCGTGTCTGACAAAGCAGTGAATGAAAGTTGACAATAAAGAGGAAGAGAGAAATTTAAAAGAAAAATGTCTGAGGAGGTGAGGGAATAGAGCGGAAATAGTCTAATTCAAGGAGAGGATACAGGAAACTGACTCCAAAAATAGAGGCTGACAGAAACGATTCCTCTTCAGCTGTTTTATATTGAGCTTTCTTCTTCAACTAAACATGGATTTCAAACAGGGCAGAGAAACATTCAGGTAGCAGACGAAGCTGTTAATTCTTCATGTATCCATCCTCTGTCTTAGGTGCATACCTGGTGCCCTACTTTATCCTCCTCCTCCTCATCGGCATCCCCCTGTTCTTCTTGGAGCTGGCTGTGGGTCAGAGGATCAGGCGGGGTAGCATCGGGGTGTGGAACTACGTCTACCCACAGCTGGGAGGTATCGGGGTCTCCAGTCTCATGGTACGTACCAACATCAGCCCATTAACCAATTTAGTCAAAATAAGTGACACATACTATATGTGGCACATTGGTGTCACTAAGTGGGTAGGGTATTATATATATTTTTTTTTTGCTGTAATATCATTGCTTAATGTTGAAAGACATGACACAGGAAGATGATGAAAGAGTCATTAAGTTAACTTAAGGACCCCTAGATATGAAGTATTATTACTTCGACTTTCCTATCTGAAAAATCCTGTCTTCATCTGTCAGTTTGGCATGGCAGATGGCTTTCAACACTACACTACCCATGAGCCTCACTTGCAATTTCCTAGGAGAAGAGTCCAAACATATAGGTGCCAATCGAAGTGGATAAAAATATATGGACATAATGAAAGACTTTCTCTTTTGTTAAAACAGTTGCTGAGTTCAATCAAAGTTGAACCAGTTTTAAAAAATGAACTGATTTGGGCATATCATTCAATTGTTTTACTCAACAGAAAACAATACTTTTTTTCTTTACCACTCCTGGACAAATTCCTAGAATTAAATTATTTCCTTCATCTCTGCCCATTGTGAAATGTGTAATTCCAAAAGTCTGAACAGAGTTGGGAAAGAAAACTTTCAGGTTTTCTGTACCAACTACCGAACAATTTACCAACTAATCTTGAACTGGTTTTAACCAACTAATCTTAAAATTAGTCAAATCTTTTAAATCCAGGCTCTCTGGTTTAAACGCTTTATCTGATCTTGTAATGTTTCTTTATCCTACTGTATGTGTTAACTTGTTGATCCTTGCTGCTTCTTTACTGTAAGAGTGAAGCAGATTATCAGTGTAAGATTTTGTGCTGGTGATTTAATCAGGAGACTTTCATGAACATCTAAGCCATCAAATAGCCCCTACTGCAAGTCTCACAACACATTTATGGGATTCATTAATGTGCCATTTATCTCCAGAAGCAGTGGTACCCAAAATATCTCCCAAGACCCTTGAAATGTATATCAAGTATAAAGGTTGTCACTAGCATTTTTGTTCATGCTTTATGATGAGGTTTTTTTCTTCACTCCCCATAATTAAAACCACTCCTTTGCATGTCACATGTATTCAAGTTGACCACTCTCTCCTAACCAGTTACTTTAAAGAGGACATATTATACCCCTATACAAAATATGTTGTGACCCTGTTTAAACCAGCTCTCTCAGAACGTTCAGTTTTGGTGTGTGTGTCTCTTGCAAATGCAATGAGCCCCCCTGAGTTTTCCCGGTAGACATCAATCCTCTGTAGAAAGAATAATAATGGCGGACCTGCTTAAAAGTTTTGTACTAGGCTGGGGGTGGAGTCCATGTGTGGAGACACCAGGGGAGGGGATTTTTTTTTTTTACCAGAATCGCGCCTGTGATGTCCCAAGTTGAGAAAATTTGGAGCGGAGCATTTTTCTCTGTATTGTAAGACACAAACAAAGACAGACAAAGGATTGGATGGGTTTATTTCACATTTTGTGGGTCGGTAGACACTCAGGTTACCTAAATATATGTTCAAAAACACTGTCAAAGTGGATTTTTCATAATATGTGCCCTTAAAGTGTTCATAAAGGAACCTGGTCCATTAAACTATTTTAATGCCAAACTGATCCTACTGCTAACATTTGATCTCTAATCATCGGATAAAAAAACAAAACGTATTCCACTCCATTGAAACTGTAAAACAATGGATGAAGCACAATCACAGAAGGTAAACACCAACCAAAGCGACCTTTTGTCCGTTCACAAACTGATGTTTTAACAATTCTTCTAGTAATATTATTTTGCTTTTAAGCAATAAAAATTAAGAATTAACCGTGCATCATTAATAAATGGTTTTTGGTGAATATGTCTAACCCCTTTTCTAAAATGCTATTACCAAACAGGTTTGTATTTCATCTCAGATAATAAATGTATCACTTTTACTCGTCGACTCAAAGTTAGACATGTGACGTGAAGTGACAATAAATGTGCTGTAGATTTCAGTCGTCATGACACTGGCCGCCATGTCATTTGACTCACTTTTGATGTCTTACAGCAAGCGGCGTGCAAAGACCAACGCTGATCACTGTCATAATCTGTCCCCATCAGCTGCAGGAGCAATGGCCTATCATGTCTCCATCCCATCTGCTAAACACACAGTCAGTCAGCGGCTGATTCTCTCAACCGCTGACCTCCTGCGTCAGTCTTTTTAATAGAGATTTCATCAATCTAGCATTAAAGAGGGGAGGGGGAGCCTGGTATGGGGCAGTGAGGCGTGTTGCAGCCCGGATGTGGCAGAGAGAGATTCAGCAGCTATAAATACCTCCTCATAGAGGACCCAAGCCTCTGCTGCTGAGAGCAAACAGCTCAATAATTCATATACACACACTGACTTAAGCTGTGTGCTCGGCAGCCTTGAGCTGAGGAGGTGTTCACCTGAACAAACTGCATGTGTTTGTGATTGTGCATTTGTGTGTAGAGACAGTTTGTTGCTAGGAGTGATGAGTTGAGCTGTTTTCTATATTTTTTTTCCTTCAGGTTTGTGGTTTTGTGGGCCTCTACTACAATGTGATTATCGGCTGGAGCATCTTCTACTTCTTCAAGTCTTTCCAGTATCCACTGCCTTGGGCTGAGTGCCCCATCATGATAAATGGAACTCAAGCCAGTGAGTGCAAACACAATGCTCTGCACAATACACCTTAACCATTATAGAGATGTATGAAAAAAGACAAGTACTTATACCATTTCCAGATTCAGTGACTTAGCAGCTCAAATCTTTCCGTATGGTCCTGATCTCAATCCAACATAACAGCCCTGTTGGCGAGGCCTGTCAGATGGTATGACCCCAACATTGTCTGACTGTCCAATGGCTGTCAGCTGTTAGCCTGTGGTGGAGCTAGTGCAGGTTCAAGCAGAGTGAAGGACACCAGCTTTCATCAACTTTCAAGCACAGGATGTGTACTCTGTTTGGGATATGAATGCAGTGGAGGAGGGGCGGGGAGGTTGCTCTGGGGCGTCGAGCAGGACTCTACAACATAGAGTTACCGTATTTTACTAGTGGCGTTAGGGGTGACATTGCAATGTTTGGATCGTTGTTTTGTTTGTCATATGCACACGCACTAAGAGACACATGCACAATCCCCCTGGTGACACATTTCAAGTTCCCACCCATAATTTGACACCATTCCACTTCAAAAAAGGGGGCTAATGCAGCAAGAAAGACGAAGTGCAAAGGTAACATAAATATATTGTTAGCTTGAAAACATGAATGCAAAACAAAATTGGTTTTCCGAAACAGGGAGGAAATGAAAACTAAATAAAGACAGATTCAAGAGACGAAAGAGAAGAAAACTCTGCGGGGCATATTCAACATTCTTACTTAAAAAGACAATATTAGCTACTGGTTTTTTGTTTTTTAATCTAAAGACCGTCCAGTGAGAACATTTCCAGTCTCCTCCGATGTGAAAATCAGCACTTAAAATATGAGATATGAAAACTACAATCCTTCAGGAAAGATGAATTCTTCTTCTGGAAAAAAGGTTGATGTGTCGATTCTTATTTCTCATCACTGGCTCATTTAAAAGAAGGCTTTTTTAAATAAAAAATGGACAACAATATCCTGGTAGGAGTTGAGGTGCAGTATTTGATTTGGTTAAGAAATATGTGCCAGGGCTCATGCTTTAGAAAGCTACACCTTTCTCCCTAAACTAGATTAAAAACTGTAGAATGACACAATTAACCAAAAACAAACAAAATACAACATTTCAAACACATTTTTTCTACATACTGTGTACCATGTGTTTACATCATGCTAATCACTTTGGGACTATTGGTTTAAAGCAGGAAATCATATTGTGTTTTTAAACTTTAGTATTACTTTTTCAACCAATGGCTCTTTGCAAAAATACTTATCTGACAGAAAGAATAACAGAATGTAACTACAGATTAGTTACAAAAAGTTTTTATTTAAAAACGAACGATCGTTAGACATCCAGTTTGTCATTGCAATGGGCCAACCTAACTGTGACAGTGTTCTGATGTCCTTTCCCTTTATTCCCTTTTTCTCATCTTTTAGTGGTAGTGCCAGAGTGTGAGAAGAGCTCAGCCACCACTTACTTCTGGTACCGGCAGGCTCTCAACATCACCAGCTCTATCAATGACACAGGCGGCCTCAACTGGAGGATGACCCTGGCTCTGCTGGTGGCCTGGATCATGGTCTGTCTGGCTGTCATCAAGGGCATCCAGTCTTCTGGGAAGGTATGGGGTTTCCATGGCTTTACAGAAGGGGCAAAGTATTGAGATTACCCCATCATAGACCTGCTTTATTATTTAATGATTCATCCATATCAGAGAGGCTCTGCTAATGCAGAAAGAAGAATGCTAAAGCCTTTCGTCAGCACTGGTCTATTTATGGTTCTTGTCTTTATTATGGAAGAGACACATGAAACATTAATAATCTTAAACTGAAGCAAGCAAAGAGCGGTTTAAGATACAGATGGAAATTACTTTGTTTGGCAACAACTGCAACAACATCCTATTAACTCCATTCAGAGAGTGAGTCATAAATGACAGCGTAACATCCAGCCCACATTCTCAACAGGAAAATACACTGATCGCCAAGGTCTGACACGATTTTTTAAACACCAACTCAGTAATCAAATTATCATCCTCAGTACTCAAATATAACCCAGCACAAAAAAAACTGTCAGAGGGAATTTTGTCCTCACTACTCCAAACCTAGAAGAATTCTCTCCACATTTGGTATGATTTCACAGATTCACTGCCAAAAGACACACAAAGCAGTTTCTGATTGATTCATTATCTGTGTTTGTGTGTGTGTGTGTGTGTGTGTGTGTGTGTGTGTGTGTGTGTGTGTGTGTGTGAGTGTGTCCTCTGTGTGTGTGTCCTCTATGTGAGACCTCAGAAAAGCATCTCCATGGCAACCTGTTGTAAAATACTTGACAATACTTGACTCTCTCTCTCTCTCTCTCTCTCTCTCTCTCTCTCTCTCTGTTCAAGGTGATGTACTTCAGCTCTCTCTTCCCGTACGTCGTGCTCTTCTGTTTCCTCGTGCGAGGCCTGCTGCTGAAGGGAGCTGTAGACGGCATTGCTCACATGTTCACCCCCAAGGTGAGAACCAAAAGTGGTGATAATCAGAAAAGATTCAGCAAATCTAAACAGGGTCGCTCCATCAGGATCGGGATGGGTGTTTAGAAAAGAAATTATATTTATAATGAAACAGTAAAGTCTGCTGGCCAATCAGAATAGATAGATAGATAGATAGATAGATAGATAGATAGATTAGCAGTAATGATTTCAACTGCTTTACCATCAAGTTATTTCAGCTACACTCATAATAATGTCACAAATACTGCTTTGTATCATGTGCTGAGTTGATGTCTCCCTCTAGTGGTGAATTTGTATAACTACATGGGAACGTTCAACATGATATTGTAGTATTTCGTTGGGGACAGGATGCTGACATGGAACAAATGAAACCTGGTAATTTGTATCCATGTAAAGATGACATGAGAACATGTGTTCTAACTATGTTCTCAACCAACAACAATATATGAAACCTGAATAAACTTGAAGTGTTGCCACAGTAACCTGGTTTCTGCTTGATTAAATCCAGGTAGCATATTCAGATGTCTCAAAAACAATATAGAGTTTTATCTAAGATTCTGCAACAAGTATATTTCATGAACGATACCTACCAGGGATATTTCAAAATCTAATCATAACTGATGAAATAACTTTACTATTTTGTAATTTTGTTACGTGAAAAATGATGTAGAGACAATGGACAAGACTATTTAAAGAGACAGCTCAAGGGAATTGTCATTTCTTTGTTGAATAGAGAATTCCTATCAGCCCCAGGTGATCATCACAGCTCTAATGAGTGCAGTGTATTTAGCAGTAGCAGTCGGGACATGGAGCTCACTTGAGTATTCAATTCTTAATTATCAAGCTAAAAGAAGGCTTGAGTTAGAGGTATGAGAAAGCCGGTAATACATATAGTATTTCTTCATTTAAATTTTTAGTTGTGATGGCACACCTCCTGGCACGTGATTGTTCCAGCCCTCCAAACTTTATCTGTTACTTCTGTTTCTGAAGTGTCTACTACAGCTCCCATGCAAAATACAACCTCTAAAACTGATGGAACTGTATGCTGTAAAATCATGTACAGCATACCGTGCTATCAGTTTGACAAGAAAATAAATACAATTATGCAAGGCCTGATTAACCATTAGGGGCCCAAGATCTGTAGAGGACCCATGACATTAACTGCATAGCAAAAAATATGGTTAGATCTTGCTGTACTTTAGCCTCTCTGCTGTTTCCACAGCAGCTTTTCATACATTGCCACTGCAAGCCATCATACCCCTTCTCTGATTCTGTGGTAGTGGGGGCTGTAGTGTTGGTGGGCTTGGTGGGTGGCAGATTTCCCGAAGGTGAACTTGAAAGCAACTTAATTTGTCCCTTAAAATATGAATGAGCTACATGAGTCAATGAGCTACATGAGTCAATGAGCTACTGAGAGCATCAGTGGTCAATGGGATTTTTAGAAAGGATAAAAAAATATATATATATATAACGTAATCTTTGAACTTCTCCTCTCTTCAGCTGGAAAAAATGTTGGAGCCACAGGTGTGGAGGGAAGCAGCCACGCAGGTTTTCTTTGCTCTCGGTCTGGGCTTTGGAGGTGTCATCGCTTTCTCCAGCTACAACAAGCGAGACAACAACTGCCACTTTGATGCAGCGCTCGTCTCCGTCATTAACTTCGTTACCTCCATCCTGGCCACTTTAGTTGTGTTTGCTGTCCTGGGTTTCAAAGCCAACATCATGAATGAGAAGTGTGTTGTTGAGTGAGTATGTCCTATTGGGAAAGAAAACACTACGTCTTTTTTATTTTTTAACTAATTATTATTTCACATATCCTTTAATTAAAATCTTTAATGATCCTTGTGCAGCAATGCAGAGAAGATCCTGGGCTTCCTGAACACAGGTGTGCTGAGCAAAGAGCTCATCCCTCCTCACATCAACTTCTCCCAACTGTCGGCCCAGGACTATGCAGAGATGTACGGCGTCATTAAGACAGTGAAGGATGAAAACTTCGGACAGCTGGGCCTGGATGCCTGCATACTGGAGGATGAACTCAACAAGGTCAGACGCTGAGGTGTCCTCGTGGTTAATCAGTCAAAAGTTAAAGTGCTATATACAGTAAAACCCATTTCCCATAAATTTCTACACTATGGTTTATGAATATAGAAGTAGTTCAGTTTGAGAAAAACAGGAGTTTTTTTCACTACTAGTGACCTTGACCTCAGTAACCCTTTTCCCTCCTTTATGTCTTGCAGGCGGTTCAGGGCACCGGACTTGCCTTCATCGCCTTCACAGAGGCCATGACACATTTTCCTGCCAGCCCCTTCTGGTCCGTCATGTTCTTCTTCATGCTGATCAACTTAGGTCTGGGAAGTATGATTGGCACCATGACTGGCATCACCACACCCATACTGGACACTTTCAAGATCCGCAAAGAGATTTTATGTGGTGAGCTGAAGTGATTTTCTTTTCTACTCATCAAACTGCATTAGATGTACTTAAAGGTAAGTCATGTCAAGTATAAAAGTATTTGACATTCACACTGGATGTTTCTTGCTCTCCTCCTTAGTGGCGTGCTGTGTCATCGCCTTCCTGTTAGGCCTGCTGTTTGTGCAGCGTTCAGGAAATTACTTTGTCACCATGTTCGACGATTACTCGGCTGGTTTGCCTCTCACTGTGGTGGTGATCCTGGAGAACATCTCTGTGGCCTGGATCTACGGCACAAAGAGGTAACCTTACTGCAAACTTGAACTATTTAGACTGAAGCCATACAGTTCTTGGATCTACTTACATTTCAGGCAGTCCCTTTGAGACTGTACACATTTAAAGCATCTCACCAATTTCGAGAAAAAAAGGGGCTGATGACCTTTTTTTAATGGTTTGAAAGGAAAAGGTCACCAAAAATTTTATTTTTTTGGCTATGTCAGTAGGATGACCTGGGTGGGTTTTTTGGTCAGGTATGAAATGTCTTTGTTGGATCAACATGAAGTTTTGTTCAGATTCAAACATACTTTGAGATCATTGATATCTTAAGTACATTTTTAGCAGTGGTTTTTTAATATTTCTAAATGTAGGATGGATTGGCCTGAGATTTGATGTACCTTCACAATCAATTTAAATTTCTGTAATCCAGTATAATGTCATGTAATCCAGAAATGTTTCATCTGAAAGTTGAAATATTTTTCATGGCTCAGTACATTCAGCCATACACGGAGGCCAATTAGATCAGTTGATATATTGAAGAGGATGCATTTCATACCTAATATCAGCAAATACTGTCCTTGGGTGCATGTTTGCTGTTCAAAGAGTTTAATTGTTGCAGGGGTTAAAGTGCATTTGACAGTTTTGTTGAAGACATGTGCATCCTTTCAGGGTTCTTTCCCACATTACAAATAGTCAATAGACTTTCCATAACTGTTAGTGTCTGCAATCTGTTCTCCTGTAGACTGTATAGACTTGAGGGATCATCACCTTTTTTATGATAAGTTAATCATGTGTTTAAGTGAGCACAAGGGGGCATGGTGTCAATTCTGCGGCTCCAACAGACAGATCCCCATCATAGGAACTTAGTCTGTGTCAGAAATCTCTTTCTATCTACCATACAGAACACACAAACACTGTTGTTTTATTTTAATGCTCATAGGTTTAGATGTATTCATCACATAGTGTTGTGAACACTACACTCTGACAAGAATCCCACAAGGCAATGCTTCACATTTCATAAATGTAATAAATAACTGTTTGTGGTTGTGTGACATCAATCTAAAGACTCAGTTGTTTGCATGTTTGCTTTCTTTCTTTCTTTCTCTCTTTCTTTCTATCTCTCTTTCTTTCTTTTGTTCTCTCTTTCTTTCTTTCCCTCACAGGTTCATGCAGGACCTGGAAGACATGCTTGGTTTCAGGCCGTACTCTTTTTATTACTACATGTGGAGGTATGTGTCTCCAGCTATTCTTGTGTTGCTCATCATTGCCACCGTCATCGAGATGGCCGTCAGCCCTGCAGGATACAATGCCTGGGTGGAATCTGAGGTCAGTCTACAGTTTATCTTTGTTGAGATTTTAGTTTATTTAAAGAGAAAAACAGAAAGAAGGAACATTAACAATGACTACTTTGATGATTGTCTCCTCCTCTTCATCTTTTTATTACATCTTTGACTTGTCTTTTTACCAGGGTGCAGAGAGTTTCCATAGCTACCCACCCTGGGCGTTAGCCATGGCCTACGCCCTCATTGTGGCGGCAATGCTGCCTTTACCCCTCGTCTTCATCGCCCGCCACTTCAATCTGATCTCAGACGGCTCCAACAAGCTGTCCGTCTCCTACCGTAAAGGGATGATGAAGGACATGTCCAACCTGGAAGAGCAGGACGAGCAACGCTTCATCCTCAGTAAGAACCCCAGCGAGGCTCCCTCCCCGATGCCCCCGCACCGCACCTTGCTGGGCCCCGGCGGTGCCCACGAGATGACCAACACCAACTACGGCACCAGCACCAAGACGGGCTACCAGAACATAGGCTCACCTGAGTCTGAGTTATGATCCACTGAGTTCACAGATCCTCCTCTGTCCTTTCAAACCCCCCGGCTTACTCGGAGAGAGGGAGACACGGTGAGGAAAGGAGGAACAGAGGAGGTCAGGCAGAAGAGAAAATCCACTGCTGCTCTTCTTCTCTGCAGTGTTCATCACACCTTAACCCACAAAGCCAAAACCTTTCATCAACCCTTTTTATGCTCCATCGCTCATCACCTGTGGGCCCTCCTTTCTTCCATGCTGCTTATCTCCTGTCAAGCCTTGCTGTAATGAAGGGATCATGGGAATGTGAGTCCCATCTGGTATGACCACTGTTTCCATCTGTTTAACGTTAAGTAGAGGAAGGAGTGAAGCACAGAAAGGGATCAAATACAGGTTATGTTTTCTAATAAGCTCTGGCGATGTTAAAGTGTGTGCAATGCAGAAGATTTACTTTGTACTGAACCGTCAAAGTCAGTCATGAGTACACAGAAGGTTATTTTTGAGACAGCTGGATGTTCCTATATCTCAGAGATCATCGTCTTATTCTGGTTCAGATGCAGAAGATTGTTATTTGTGGGTGATAGGATGGAAGGAGACTCGCTGTATGGGATAATTTCTCATTTAGAAAAAAACACAACCACTCCAAACCAGTATGTAACAAATGATTCTGATAGCGTAAACAGTGTTAATAGCACATCTTTAAGTTTATTGTGCCTCTCATGCATCAGCAATATGCATCAGATTCTTGTAAAAAAAATGTGGATCTCCTTCTATTCTTCTTCTCCCACTCATGTAGAATACTGTAAATAAGTGTTGATGTCATAGTTGATCGTGTATAATCACAGCAATAGTGCACCTCTTCATTTCTTCTTGGCAATCACAGAAAGCACAGAAGTCAGACGTGGTAAGAGCATCTCTCAGCCTTAACACAGAGAAGCACTTTTCTTTTTAAATGTCCCTCCTCATGTCATATCTGAGCTGTTCCAGTTGCAGCTGGACTCCACAAAGCTTTTCCATTTTGATCCATCATTTCAATCAAGCGTTTCTGTTTTAATCGATGCCTTTCGAAGGGCTGAGGTGGTAGTGCACAGGCAGAGATAAAGCTTGTGCTTTATAAGCTCTGGGTGTTACAAAGGCAGAGCGAGTAGAAATTGGAAATGTGAGCTTTTTACCTCTGTGTCAAGAGGCGTTTGTCGTGTGTGCATCGATGTGTTGTCTGCCACTGAATGAGAGCCCCCAGTGACCCTTCCGCTTTAAAAATAGAGCAGCGTTACCCAGGGGAAGCCTAGGCAACAAGGCACAATAGAGACAGATCCTCTTGTGATGTGGAGGAGGACGGGGAGAGCAGACCCTTGCTTTGTCTGCTCCACCTGCACGGCTGTTTGTGCAGCAACACAGGGATGAGATGCTTTCTGTCCTACATGAATATATCTCTGATGTTATAACTGTGTATTGAGTGAGAGATTAACTGCCATGTGGATTATCATACTTCATCCCCAGTTGGAGGTTTAATTGTTGTACATTCCAAAAATCTGACATTGTCTCATAAGCACTACAACTAAACTATGATCTATTTTTGTGAACTGAATTATTTTATTTTTATTTTTAATGTTTAAACTTGTAAAACAATGTATGTTTAGGGGTTTGATGTGAAAAATATTCTGTGATAGATGTGTTTGGAATAAGTGATAATACACATGTTTCACCGCTAGGGGGCTCTGAAGGCCAGCAGAGGAGGCAGTAATACGCTCTCTCTCGTCTCGTGGCCCCTCCCTGAGACAACACTGATACTTGAGTCACAACTGATGTAGTGAAGTCAGTTATATTGTTTGGTACCTGAACAGCATCTCCGTTGTCTGTTTGCCTTATGCTTTTGTCACTTTGTTCTGTTGTTTACGTAGTGTGTTCGTGCAGAGTTAGGACCAGTGTCTTGTTTCATTCACTTGAGCACTTTAATTAGGTGGAGACCCTGGAGTTTTTTTGTTTTTTTTTATGGATTTGCCGAATATTTTCTGGATTTTTATCATAAATTTCAAGAAATCTGTCACAGAATTTGAATAGTAATATTTATATATACAGAGAAAGATTGGTCTGAATGCTCCTGAAAGACATCTGGCTTCTTGTGTTAGTGCTGTAGATCTTTAGGTCACGTCTGCATCTGTAATTTAGACTTTTGTGCACACTAATGAGATGAATAACAATATTATAATAATATTGATTCAGCATGAATTCCCCTATTTTTTCCTATTAAACCCAGCTTTCTTAGATAACTTTATGTTGATATATATTTTGTTATAATGATACTAAGAATTACAGGATTTAGTGAGATAGAATGAATCACTGTAAATAACCAGAGAACAGACACATTGTATCCTTCCCCCATGGTGTCTAAATCAGGGGAATGGGTGATGGTTTCTATTTAATATACACTGTCTGCTGCAGGGTATATTACTGAAGATATATTTTACTTACAAATACAGGAAAAACTTGCAAAAAGATAGACATACTGCTGTGTGAACAGGGGGCACCAAAGTCCTCCCAGATGTTATAGATGAACAGTTAAAAGAGTTTTTAAAATGTTAAGATGTCAGATCAAAAACATGTCCAGGGTCTTAATTTGAGTTCAACAGATCTACCTGGAAGAAATGCACAAGAAACCAGATGTTTTCAGCCAAATGACTTTAATCATGTCACATAGCATGAGGTTAGAGCACTCACATGCAGCTCTGGAGTTAAAGCACATTCACAGAAGCACAGGAAAGAGAGCACAAAGGAGTACATTTCATCTGTGAAAAAGAATGCACATGTTAAAACTGCCTCTGCCCAAGAAGCACTGTTAGTTTGTTCTGCACTTCGACTGGGGCTACAGATTCATCTGCACAATTATGAGAAAACATATGAGAGCACAACGAAAACAGGAAACAGCCACCTGCAGTTTGTCAAAGAGTTCCCACTTCCAGGCACAGCACGCCTTGCTTCTGAACACTTCCAACACTGCACAGTGTAAAAATGTCTTCTAATATGAAATGGGAATCTTCATTCATTATTCATATTTAAATGAATAATAAGAAAGCAACAACTCCAACTCCAGGGTCTCTTTGTGTTGTCCACGTGTCGGCTGTGTTGCATAATGTACTACAAGGTAACCTTTGGAGGTTAATCTGGCAAATCTTTTGGATTAACTTAATAAAAGTAAAGACATTTTGTGTTGATTTAACCGTGGAAGTCTCTGTGTGACCTAACCCATAGTTATATTTATAGTATTTAAGAGGATGTATTTAATCTGTAAATATTGATGTATATTTGGATAAATTCTCACTGAGTGTCTATTCTGAGTATGAGTGACAGGTTGTATACTTGAGCTGTAAATAATAATTGTATATTTGGAGATATTTTTTGATTTTTGTACTGTAGGTAATGTTACGTTGGTGTCTGTTGGTTTCTGGTGTTAGTGTGTGGTTGTTCTGATTGTGACTCTGTGTGTGTGTGAGTGGGTGAGCATATGTTTGTGTTTGGGTGTGTGTATGTGTGTGTATGTGTGTGTGTGTGTGTGTGTGTGTGTGTGTGTGTGTGTGTGTGTGTGAGTGTGTGTGTGTGTGTGTGTGTATAAAGTAAAGCTATATGTAAGTTTTGGTGTTTAAATGTGTGTTTTTTCTCTTCTCTCAGTGTTGTGTGCTGCTGGTAAATCCAGTAGATTCAATCCTGTTGTTACAAAGAACTGGGACCATTAATGTAAGCAATCTCCTCTCTGAGTTTCTCACTGAAACTACGAGCAGCTACCGGCACACTGGCAACACAATCAGAAGGAAAATGTTTAATGAAATACTAAGTGCAGAAACATCCCTTTTTCTTTGGTTGAAGACATTGATGGACTGTCTGATGGAACATGATGGAACAAACAGGAAATTAAAAAAACACCACTTTTATTAAACCGAACACAGCTGTGTTTGTCTTTTATTCTCATTTATTGGTGTGTTTTCAATGCAGATACATTTTCCATATATACAAATTCGTTTTAAGATCTATAGATTTGACTTGAGTATCATTTATAACTTTATTTTATCATGTATCTTTATTAACCCATACCCAGAAGTTCATGATCTGGGGGCTACAAACACTGTTTAATTCTTCGGTCTGAGATATGTTCACTTAAGATTCCCTCATTTAAACCAGTTTAGATGTGACAGGTTTCTTTGTTGTTGCCATATGGCAATTATATGGCTATATTTATTAAGATGACTTTATAGAAAGTGGTTACTTATTGGTTGTAGAAGATCCTGGTTCATATCCCGGAATGGCAGTGAATGAAAAGGAAACACTTTTGACAAAACAACTCAATCTGAAATACAACATGAGTGAACTCAATAAAGAATACAACTACAAATTAATTTGATAAGGATTTTTTGTTTTTAATAGAGACAAATTTATCTCAACATCTCAGCTCAAATTCAGTCAGGTTAAATGTTTGAAGGCAGCCTGAACAATAACTTTTGTTAATTGAAGCTAGTGGAACTGAACTAGTTATTTACAGTGTACCTCTTTAAGATATAGCGCTTGTTATTGTGATCTCAGACATACGATTTTACCTCACAGCATTGTTTTCTGAACATTTAAATGCCATCTATGAAGGATTTAGTAACACACGCCCATTCTAGGACTTGACGTGTATGTATACTGCTTTTACATACCCTACTATTGTTTTAATGGAAAAGCTGCTGAATTAGCAGGCTAGCATAAGCTAACACGGTTGTTTGGAACCCGCCTGTCAAACAGAAAGCATGCAGGCCAACTCTGCGGTATAAAGCCAACCCATGCTCCACCCTCGTTTTGGAACTAGCTTTATCCACATGGCGCGTTGCCTCAGTAGGATTATATTTTCTCTTCTTTGCGACTATGTCCGTGTCTGCAATAATTTCTGGTCTGTATTGTGTCCAATCGCTGAATTGTATCCTAACTCACCTGTGGGCTGTCATTGGCTAAAGGAAAAACCTTGGCTCCCCATCCAGAAACGTCCCAAGTCAACTAAAACATAGAAATCCAGGCAGAGGACAGGGTGTCTGCAAACACAGTCACCACCACAAATGTATGGAGGCCCAGAAGTGATGTTGAGTGGCATTACTTTTGTATATTTTTTATATTTTAGGAAAAGAAGCTACTGACTTTAAGGTGATTATTAAGTGCTTAATTTTCTTTCTGTTGAGCGGGACAAGAGCTTATCTGCGCCCCGCCTAGCTGAGTGCAGCGCAAGATCGGGCTTGCCGTCCATGCACACAGTTATAACATTTTCAACACTGGCGCAGCGCTCCTTGCCATCACCTCCGTGAAGCAGTTGTTATAGAGCTGCAGCTCCTGGATGAGCCTAAACTCTCCCAAATCCTGTCGTGCCCTGATGATGTCATGGACCCACACCCTCTTCTTCTATGCAGCTCGTATCCTTATTGTCAGCAGAAGAAAGGTCAGGGTCTTAATAGTGAACTGATACATTGTGCTGTGGCAGAAGCTGATTTGCATTTGCTAAACTGAGCAGTTTAGTTAAACTGAGCAGTTTAGCCTACATTACAGCATCTCAGATCCAAACGCAACCAGATCCTACAATGCAGTACTGATAGAAACTGGACCTTCTGCCAGAGTGAAGGCTGCACACACTCATACATCCATCACAGACTTATCATAGACTGCTGACAGGGACACATCATCCCTCCTTTGAGCTACAAGGTCCATCACCTGCTGCTTCTTTACACTTGCTCTCAGTATATAATACTGTTCGTACAAGAGATGGTACTAATCACCATCCAGGTCAAACAGGAGACACACCTGTGTTGACATGTGGTGAAAAACATCCTTGATGCTGTTCCTAAACTTGTGGCTCCAGTTGCTCTCATGAAAAACAACAGAGATAATTGTTATAGTCAGATTGTCCTTTGTACTTGCTTTACTTCTACTGAGACAATGCTGCTCCTCTCTTACAGGACCTCCTGGAGACTACCCAGGAGTTTCAATAAAGTATGAACTCGTGTTGCTTCTGTTGTGTTTTTCTGTGTGCGTAAATGTCGAGCTGTTTGTCTTCCGGGCTGCGTCACACTTCCTCTCAGCTGTCCGGTGCACTTTGAAGAACATCTCACAGCTCTGTATCCTGTAAACACATCATTTCCCAGAACACTGCAGCACATGCTTTGCACTAATAGGCTGAGGTTACTTTTAAGATACACATACAGTATAAAGTGTATGTGCACACAGTAATGGGAATCCCACCTGCGCTCCTTTACAGAATAATCTAGAAGCTGCTTCCCTTTTCCCAGTGCCCTAGCACCTGATCCAGGAAAAGACTGTGTCGCAGGACATTTTTCACACTCTGAGCGGCATTTTCCTGGCAGACTGAGATTGCGTAGGCAGAGATCCATCAGTCATTTTCTCACATGGCTCTTTCAGCTGCTGTCAGCTCTCATAGCGGAGGGCCAGATGGTCCTGTGTGAGGCCGGCTCAGAGGACTGACCCGACAGCCATGACAGCTCATTACTGTTTGACCAGATCGTCTCACTGCAAACAAGGCTGAGCTCCGTTTTTTCAGCTAACAAGGCCACATGTTGCTCTTAGGATAGACAGTGAATGCATGCTACAGAAATAGATGATAGATATAGATATCTCTATAGAGCTGTTTTTTTAGCCTTGCAGTAAATGCTCCAGGGATTGTATTGATTGTCCACTTTGGTCCAGCATATCAATGTTAGATTAAACTCCAATAAATTTAGAAGCAATTTCTAACTTCCCTGAGGAAGAAGTAAATACATTTGAGGAACCCCTGACACTTTTTCCCGGAGCCATCATCTCAAAATTAAAACATTTCCAATACAGTAATTTAATTACGTTCAAAGTGGAAACCATTCCCACCAGCTGGACTCTATTTTTTTAAACCATTTCACTGATAATTTACAATATGAAAAACAAATCTTGATACTAGTGTAGTTAATCCAAAATTGCAGTCCTTGTGCTCGTAATCAAAAGTTGTCTGTGAAGCCTTTTTGATCGGAGGTCCTTTAAAGTCTAAACTGATGCCAGCCTTACTTAAACAGTGACTTGCTCTAGATTACTTATCTTTACTGACATTAGCATGCTTGGACACTATACTAATGTTTTGACAATCAATGTAAAAAGTAGAAAAAGGATGTGAGCATTATTAGTTTGCTAATGTCAGCATTCGGCTCGGAGAAGCCTCAGCCTCAACAAGGCACATTTAGTTTCAGGAAGGCTATGCTCTGTTTTTCACTCTCTGTCAACAGACTGTGCGTGACCCTACTGCAAAGCAACTTTTAAATACTAAATCGTAGTCTGTATAAAAATGATTTACAATAACCACAAGGTCTGAACAGTGAAGTCAATATCTAAGAACCTTAAAACTGCTTTTAATAGAAAGCTAGGGGGAAAAAAATCCTTTTTACTTCATGTATTACAGTTTACATCACTTTACTTTATATAGCAAGTTTATGATCTTAAGCATTTGTTTTCTTCCTGTAAAACAGCATTCTCTCTGTTTTCCTGGTTCGATTTGGAGTTAAATAGATGATAGATCAGGGTATGTTTTAGGTTATCTCAGCAATGAATATCAACCAATGCATGAAAGACATGATCACTTCTGACACCAATAACCAAGATGGCTACAGTGTTGTTACTGTCTACCAAAACAAATCAAGTAAGAACACACTCAATCAGGTCGACATTTAAAATTTGCATCACTGTTCATAACTCATTTTTAATATTAACTGGTACCTTTAAATTCATTTAAAAAATCACCTTGGATATGACTTGTTCAGAGTCTTTCTTTGTCGATCATCAAGCTAGCCTATCTTTAGAGCATAAAGCCCACAGGCTCAGCCAAGACAAACACTGAACACATTCTGTCATGCACAGAGATTATTTCAGAACCATAATGTGAAAACAGAAAGAGATGTTAAGCTCTTGCAGAGGTTGAATCTTAATTTCTCTAGCATGTTTTACTGCAGGGCTGAACCTGACCTGTTCAGGGCTGTTTGTTAGTGGTATCTATGAGCATATTTAAGGGAGTATTAAGGGATACATTGCAGTCACAATCAGCTGAGAGACTATCCAAAGACAGGTCAGGAGCGGAGCCTGTTTCCGCTTGGTTTGTTTTTTCCTGTTGGATGAGCAACAAGTTGTGTGCAATGCTTCATGCTCTGCTGTGAGAGCTGGAGAGGTCAATAATCTGATGTAGAGTGAAGGGAAGCAGGAAGCAATGAGACAATTTTAAGGAATACCTAAATGTATCCGGGAACATTTGTTTTTCCTCCATTATAATTAGATAATAAAAAGTTTTTATGTATGAATCATTTGAAAAATAAAGATGATGATCCTTCAGCAATATATTCTCAGGACATGGACAAGGCAATTATCTCCACACTCAAGCCTGGCTGAACCACAATGCGCTTTGTCTTCCTGGATCCTAATTAGATGGTTGTAGCTATAGCAGCCCTGGACTTTCACTGACAACCAGCTATCTTTAATAACAACAGTCTTTGCTTTAAAATGTGAAGAGGAGGAACCTTTCATCATGGTTCACTTGGGTTGTATTACAGAAGAGCCAGATACTGGGGCGCTGGTGGCGCAGTGGTTGGTGCGTGCGCCCCATGTATGGAGGCTATAGTCCTCAAAGCAGACGGCCCGGGTTCAAATCTGGCTTGTGGCTCCCTTACTGCATGTCATTCCCCCCTCTCTCTCTCCCTAATTTCCATCTCTATCCACTGTCCTATCTCTCCATTAAAGGCACAAAAAGCCCCCCAGCAATATACCAGCAAGTTACAATTATGTGTAATACACCAGCACTTTATAATTATAAACCAACACTTTACAATTATGTGCAAAACACCAGCACTAAAGCACTTTATCTCCTGTCTCTTTAGCACTTCAACGCTGGTGCTTACTTTATTCCTGGTTTGTTTTTTCACACCAGGAGGGGGGGGGGGGGTCCACACAGGATCCATCAAAGGTAGTACTGTAAAAACAAACATGCACATGGACAAACAATGCGAATGAAAGAATATCTGAAAAACATTTGCTGTGAAACTTTACTTGCGTTCAAAAATGTGATTATATTTACACCATGCATTCACATTTCCATAAAAGCACTTTAACATTCAGTGTCCCTGAGTTAAAAAAATTCTTCAACTCTCCCATTTCCGCAAACAGCCAGCTGTCACACTCCAAAATAACTTTGGTCCTTGCACAATCTTAAGCGGTAAAACGGTCAAACAAAATGGGGAACTTCCTTATATTATGACTCACATGAGCAGATTCTCAAAGTTATTGTTCCTTCCTTTGACAGACATAAAACATCTGTTTGTGGCCTGCAGCTCGCTCTCTCTCTCTGGCTTTCTCTCTCTCATTGACTGTCCCTTACCTTTACTGAAAAACCACGGCAAGAAGGCTAAGAATATTTAGTCCAATATTTAAACAGCAAAAATCCTTTACATAAAAAAATATATGTACTGTATATTATTAAATCTTAGGCCAAGATTCCCATTCGCCAGGTTTAGCTCATGTGGTGATCCGCCTATTAGGATACATACATATTATTTATGTGAGAGAGAACTACAACTGAGGAGCATGGATTATGCCTTCAATACAATCTTGCCCAACGAACGCACTATAAAACAACTGGGTATTTGATTTTTGTTTTGTTTTTTGTTTACTGCACACAGTCTGTCAGACTCAGTAAGTCCGCATCATCCTCTCTTCCCCTGAACAAAGGTGCACCACAGGGATGTGTGCTAAATCCACTTCTTTTTTCAGACAGGTCTCTCTCTCCAATCCCTCCAACTCCATCATCAAGTTTGCAGATAATACAACTGTCCGCCACATGTTTCATGATGATGAGTCATGATAAGAAGGAATTACAAGAACTGGCAGTATGGTGTCAGAATCCCAACCTGGCTCTTAACTTTAAAAGAAGAAGTGGTTTGGACTTTTGCAGGTCCAGAAAGCACAGCCACACCGCACTCTACATCAGTGGAGAGACAGTGGAGAGAGTCACCAACTTCAAGTCACTGTGTCTGAAGGTGAATGAGGAGCTTTCCTGGAGCACCAATAACAGCTTGGTGATCGTTAAAGCTCAGTACCACCAGAAGCTCCAGGTGAATTTCTATTACTGTGTCATTGAGAGTGTGGTAACATAAGTTGCAGGCTGATTCTCCAGCTGCACCAAGGAGGACCACAGAGTTCCCCAGAAAATAATGAAAACTGCTCAGAAAATCAGTGGGACACAAATACTGACATCAACACCCCCTACACCTCCTACACCTCCTGCTGCCTACGCCGGTCACACAGCATTAACATCTTTTCCCCCAAGCAGTCGGTCTGCTTAACACCCCGCCCCCAGCACTCACCCCATCAATCCTGTCCTGCCCCCTCTTTCACAAATGCACAGATATACCACAGACAACTGAACTGTCTTTGCTCTAAAAAGCAGCATTTTGCACTACAGGACAATAAGCTATTTCAGCTATTAAATTCTGCCACTGTTCAGTGGACACTACCACCACTGTGATATCATTAAAGTGTCCTTTAATGATATCAGTCTTACATCGATTATCATTTATATAAATATTAAAGTGAATCTAAGAGCTGCTCAACTTCAACCTCTATAATTAATGTACTTAGTTGTTACTGCTAATACTACACATATATTTATCATTATAACTGACATTGGAGCTAGAAATCTGTCTTATTCAGTGTTGTTGTTGCTTGTTAGTCCCTGTCCTTGTTCTTACATCTCCCTCTATCCCACTTTTCAAACCCAACCCAGTTCGGCAGTTGACTGTTCATCATGAGTCCCAGGTTTCTGGGTCTTAAAAGGAAGTTTTTCCTTACTACTGTAACTTTTCTAAATGTTGTTAAGTGCTAATGTTAGGTCTTTGTAGATAACTTAACAACAAGTAGGGTCTTTTAGCTGCTCCTTTGTAACATATAACACAGATTACGGTATTTTTCCTTGGTACAGTGTCTTGAGATAACATAAAGGTAGTTGGGACATAAAGGTAGGTTTGACCTGCAGTGTAAAAAGCACTTTTAGTAGTCAGAAGACTAGAAAAGCACTTTACAAGCTCAACTCAGTAACCAGTCTTTTTTTTTTGATTTCCTGTAAATTCTATTTCTATTTTGTAATACTGTTTTTTATTCAGTAATATCGTTTTATTTTGTCTAGAATATTTTTATACTTGCACTAGGCTTCTCAGTCCTTTACTTTTCATTGTCTTGCAAGATGCCAATAAAGACTTGAATCTCCGTCAATCTCTGAATCATACAAAGCCCAATCCTCCCAAGAAAAAGGGTTTAAGGCTAATGCTGCTCAGCATTTTGCAACTGTTAAATGAAGTTTAAGATTTGTTAGCAGTAACAATCAAATCATGCTTTTAAAGCAGGGGGGGCAGACTCATTTTTAATAAGTAACACTTTTTTGGGGAGTAGCAATGACAAAAGAGTTCACAGCAGAGATCAGTCCAACAGGTAAACAAACTCAAAGAGGTGAATACAGGTGTACAAAACCAAAAATCTGTAAAGCAGGGTCAAAAAACTGGTTTACAGTAGTATCCTGTAGTTTTTTTTAACACAGGACAACCGGGCAGTGAACTACTGAAAACAGACTGATGAATGTGCTGAGGGGCCGATTAGGGAACGAGCTGCAGGTGAGGCAATGGAGACTAGGTGAGGATGATGGGCTGATTGTAGGACATGGGGGGCAGGATCTGAATCAATAGGAGAGTTAAGTCACAAAACCAGATAGAAACAAACTAGGCCTCAATGGCAGTTGACACCCAGCTTGACTGTCAGCTAAATCTAGTGTTAGAGACCGTTAGAGAGCATTGACATAGGCTGAGCTACTTTATAATATGAACATGTGATATCATGAGAACAGTCTAATAGTATTCTTAGTTATTAAGGGTATAACAATTTTCTCATTCCAGTATTTAAATTATTACCAGCGAGTTATGTTAGAACAGTCTTAAAAGGTACGGCCGGTAGTTTTTTACATGCTAAAGCTACTCAAATGTTAAGCTAGCTAGAGTTTAGTCATTTTTTGCTAATCTGCCTAGTTTTCTTACCTTTGCCCTGACAGTTTGGCCTGACATACTCACTTTGTCTTCACACACAAAAAAATGCCAATGCCTCTCTGCTCCTGTTCATTCTGTGTGTATCTTGATTTCTCCTGACTTTGATACTTAAATTCCCCTGATTTTTGTTGAGGCATGTTAACCTAGCCAATCAGTTTGCTTTACATTAGTGTCACATACATCATCAAGTCAGCCACACCATGCTAACAGCAGGGGCTGTGAAATCAGATGGCAAATTAATATGTGTGAAATCCTAACACAAAAAGGCATTTGCAGGACAATTTCAAAAATGTTTAATCAAAGCTAAACGTTACTGATGAAAGTAAAGGCCAAATCCATGAGCAGATAGAAATACTGCTGTGGTTCCCTCTGATGAACTTACAGAAATTAACCGCGAAGCAGGCATCAGGAGCTGCAGGAAATATTTGACAATAATGAATTCCTTCAGAATCAAGCAATGATGCAGGAATCATTAAGTTCACATGGTGATATCAGCCTCACGTTATCAGGCATTTCAACTGAAAATAAGACATCCTGTGTGGTGTAACAGTGAAAGCTTAAACCAATTTAAAAGGCAGACACACTGTTTATTTCCCACTTTAGTGATCTGTACCTCTGATTGCCTGCAGGGCATCTGTGCAAAAATGTGAGAAATAGCATTTGATGGCAGGAAATGGGTTTGTGGTTGAGTTGTAAAACACTGATATTCACACATTTATGAAACTGTATAGCTGAACAATGACTCGTGCTCCTGGTATTTTTAAAACGAATGAACCATCCATATTGATTTTTTTCCATTTCTGAGCTGAAAGACTTAATTCCCACAGTTTGTGTTGTGGTCTTCTTTTAAAAGTCTACAGATGGTTGATGAGCCTGATTTGTTGTAGGTTGTTGATCTTTCTTTAGAGATCCTTATTGGTTGCTATGGTTTCAGGTCTACATTAAATCTGCCTGTTGAAGCGGCCTTGCTGAAGCGTTTTCCACATCAGGCAGTCCATGCATGATTTAAGTGACAGAAAATGTGACGTTTCAGGGAAACCTGATGTTTTTATTTTTAAATTTTCTTGGTTTTAAGGAAAAAAGTGATAAAATTGTTAGTTTTGTTATTTATTTATTCTTCGACAGAAAAAGTCCTACAACATGAATCTTAAGCTGTGTAAGCGTGAAAGCCCTGTCTACTGCTGCAATGTACTTTTTATTGTTTTGACCAGGTCACAACCAAGCGGCAACCTATGGTCTTGAAAAATGAAGCCAATTCAGAAGTGAAAAATTTGTGGGTCAGCTTGAGGCTGGCTCCAGGAGCCCCGGATGTAACATACACACCTTGTTCCAAAAAGCCAGTTTCTACAGCAGAAATTAACATGTTTACAGCCTGGAACAAAAAATAAAATAGGTTTGATTAGTTATTGTCATCATGGGCACACACTGTACGGTGGGTGAATTTTTTTAAATGGCTCTGTTTTGATTTTAAGAACGATACCTGTTGTCCATAGTTAGGCGTGCAGCTGACATGATTGACACGCGGGCTCGATGTAATGGTTTGTCATAGTGCTTAAAACCAGCCTCAGCTTCAGCTCTTAGTCTGTTGTTAGGTTGACTGAAAGTAAGGCTCAGACAGGATTTCCAGCATGGCTGCCGATGAGCCACTGAAGCCTCCTGTCATAACAGATGGGTGACGTCACACAGGCTTCGTCCACTAATATTTACAGTCCATGGTTACAACTACATTTTTTCTCAAAATTGCTATTGTTAGCATTTAGCTCAAAGACCAAACCTCAGAGAGTAGCATGGCTGTAAAGTATTTTCTAAAATATTCAAAAGTAGCCTTATACTTTTTAGGTAGTCCAAGCCCGGATCTACTTCTTTTGTCTCTCTTTGTTGAGCCTTTCACTGGAGTCTTCTCAAACCCAGAGAGGTGTCAGATAATCCAATTACATGCAATCAGAGGTAACCTGACAAGGCTACAATTACGAAATAGACAGAAATATCAACTATTTTAAAAAGTTTTGTTGTATACGTGTTTGCTTTTAATTGTAAGCCTTTGTTGTATAGTGTTGGCGCCTTGAAGATTCCCTACCTTCCTGCAGAGAGACCTCATCACTAATGCATTAGTCATTTAATGTGTGCTGGTCCGCTCAGAAGAGATGATTGCACCTGTTCACCCTTTGTGTTAGAGTGTAGCTCTGAAATGGCCTGTCTGTAATGACAGCTGATAAACTGTTGCTCTGATTAGACTATACTGCATGTTGTCTATCTTGATAGCCATACATTGATTTCACAATGATGTAAAGACTTCATTTCATTTCATTTGCCGTAACATCAGAAATTTGCAGTGTAGGGTTTTTGTCAAAACTAGTGAAGAAATGTTTTCTGAGAGAAGCCATAGAAGGGTGAAATACCCATGAGCCCCTGCTTTTGACTTCTATTATCCACGTTTTAATTATTCCCTCTCAAAGTGTCAGGAAATGATTTCATGGGAATGCATCTAAATGGACCTATTTGGAAGCATAGTGAAGCAAATGCACATACTAATGGCTGTGTTATTTCCCGCCTGTCTCTGGGCATAATGGCTAAGCTCTTACAAAAGTCATCCTCCAGTAACATGAACTCACTAAATGGCAGTAAAGAGCTTTAAGAGATTCTGTACAGAAACGACTCGGCTCAGAGTTCCACAATCTTTCCTGCTCTTTTATTGACTCCAAACAGCAGGCCAAGAGTCAAAACAAATATTGCCTCATTAGCACTAATGTAACGCAAAAAGAAATCAGTTTGTTCTTTCTTTGTGTTACTTGTCAATGTGATTGATGATATTGTTGTGAAGTACCAAATACGCATCTGTTCTTGGAAAAGGAGCCCATGATTGTTGAACAGTTTGCACAATCCCCCTGGGAGATATCTGAGTATAAGGGTTACATTTTAAAAAAGCACCCTGATACTGGAAAGTCATTCAAATGTGACAGAATGAATAACAAACAAGGTTGAATGTACAGAACAACAGTACTTTTAATACAAGAAACTGACAGACTGTTTCTAAACTTCGAAACCACTTCCCGACCCGATTCACACTAAATGTACACACTGGCAGAGGCTGCTATGTAAATTGTCCATCAGTATTAACTAATTTCATTCATACAAATTCAGACGCCAGGCACGCAGCAGAGTCTTGCCCAAGGGCACTTCAACATGACTGCAGGAGCTGGAGATCGGATCTCAGCTGCTACTGTTGGGGGAAAAAATTGATGGCATTTATGCGATGAACTTTAATTTGATATAGGGTGCTGTTTTCACATTGAGAAGCGCTGGTTGTCTATACTTTTCAGTAAGGAAAGTCCAGACACACTTTCTAATTATTCATTTTCCTTAGTAAAGGCGAAGCTGACTTCATAATAAAGCTGATCTGCGTCCAGGCCTTTCTATTGGCCTGCAAGCTCCTCCTCAGTCACCCATTAATGTGGAAACAAAGCATCATGGAAACAAAGCAGCATATTTTTGACACAGGCATTTATATTAGTCCTTTAAAAACAACACATACAACCATACATGTTTTTTATGATATTATTGGGCTTTGTGGAAGCATATTCAGAACAAATATTTAGGCTTTTTGTATTATTTCATCAGAGGCCGTTTGTGCTGCTGTCTCCCTAAGTCGTGACGTATGTTTTTGGCTTTGTCTTTGACCTGCAAGAGTAAACTTCACCAGTCCGTAAGTATTATCCAGTAATCACATATTACTGTAAATCTACCCTGGATTAATGTGCTGGTTCAAAGAAAAAGCAGAGTGGTTTCTGATCACAATGTACGTGTTCAGCTGTGTGTTGTTTGTGGTCGGATCATTGTGTGAAGGTAGCAAGTGGAGGAACTGGTGTAATGTTTAGTCCACTAGGGTATCTGCTGATGGAAACCTCACCTACCACACACGCTGTCACACACACACACACACACACACACACACACACACACACACACACACACACACACACACACACACACACACACACACACACACACACACACACACACACACACACACACACACACACACACACGCGCACACACACACACACACTCGCAGGAGTGCTGTCCATTAGTGGCCCAAAGGATACCGGCCTGCTGAACACATAATGCTTCTGTGGCAGAGGGAAAATCCCTTTAGGATGGTTGGCTGAGAAATAATTCTCCTGCTCTTCACAGATCATTACGTCTCCATCCCTCCTCACAGGGTCAGATTGGTTTCACTTATTATTTGGGATTTTGTTGTTGTGGTCAGAGGGCTTTTTACTGTAGGGCAGTCGTGATTATGAAACAATCAGAAAATATTTGGAGCCATGATGTGGTCAGATAAGGACATTTTGGCTCTGGATATGATATTAAGTCTCTATAAAAGTAAACACATGGCTCTCATTTTAATAATTGTGTTACACCATTGTTCCCACCAAGTAAACTGCAGGGATAGGGGAAGGCATAAAATCAGCCAGAATCCTGAACCACGGTAACTTCTGTGATTTGTTTATATGAAACAATGTACTATTACTGATAGTAATTCTGCGATCAGGAATTTAAATGTGGCTCTCCAGCACTGGACATGAGTAAAACGATATTGGCTAGAAGAATGGTTCAGAATTTAGAAATCGGTCCAAATGGAAGTGTTGATTATGTTTAACAACAATGCAAAGAAAGAAGCAAAAACAGGACCAATGATTCTGCTGGCTGAGGCAATCCAGGGGAATGTCGGGAATCGGGATCGACTTTCTTTCCTGGTGTTATCATCATAATTTTATCACATTACTAATCCTGTCAGACTTATTTTCTAGAAAACACAATGTTTAAATCAGAATAAATAAAACATGTTTTAAAAATGTAAAATGTGATTGTATGTATGCAAACTTCTAATTTGGCTTGTAGGTGATTGATGTTTGGTCTTACAAAGGAAACAAATCCCAGTGTCCTGAGTGACGGTCCTTTTATCCTGGATGACCCATCCACTTAACTCATCCTCCTACCTGAGCAGTCTGCCTTTTTAATGCCACTTCAACAAACATGGGAGACACTTTAGCGCATCTACTCTCCACAGAAGTGTTGTTTCATCTGCATGGTCTCTTGTGTATGCACTGAATGCAGTTTGAAAGAGTAAATGTTGAGTTTTTTGTCATGTAGTATGGTGAGAGCAGCTGTTCCAATGCACATGTCCCTGAAATACTTGTAGATATTGTGCACAAAAATGCAAAAGTTGTAATAACTCTAAACTCTATCCTGCAGTTGTCACCTTTCAGGGGTGAAAAGGGGTTGAAAGCATCTTACTGCTCCAGAAACACACCAGGGGGAATCAGATAAAGAGTACCATCACTGTCTCTGAAAATTATCAGTCTGAAAATGTCAGAGAAAATCCTTCTGACAGGAGAGTGTTTGAGAGTACTTATATTTAATGGAGCAAGACAAATGTGGTACTTGTGATTTTATGCAAAAATGGTGTAGTCCTACATTTATTTATTTATTTAACATATAAAGGCCAATATTTTGGCCTTTCAAAAAAATTACTAATTTTGGACACAATTTAAGTATAACATGGCTATAAAATCTGGGCAAAATAAGAGAAAGATAATCCCAATATGGCAATTTGTGAGCGCAGTCGAGAAGCTGATGATACACAGGCCCTTCTTGTCCTTGTAATGACGGCAATGAAGAGCTCCTGTGGCTTCACATCCACTCCACTTCTGCAGGCTAATAGAGGTTAGCTCTCCAAATGGGGAAGACCTTTGAACTCTGAAAGTGGAGAGACCAAAGAGAGAGAAAAAAAAGAGCCTGAACCGAACATCTGCATGGCAACAACACTACATCTCCCTCTCCTTATCTGTTTCTTAGACGCTGGAGGAACTGGATTTATGTTACAAATTAGGCTACTGTAAGGGAGCGTAGAATTCAGAGGTGATTATTGGCATTGCTTTGGTTTTAGCACGGTTGGTGGTGAAAATATATTGTGTTTAATAGACTCTTAAAGACTCAACTTAGATTTACTGTACATGAAAGAGCTGTACATGAATGATAAATAAAAGATGACAGGATAGTGCTGGGAGATGATGACCAAAGACCAAAGCTACAATAATAAGAGCAAAACCAGTAACAATGATAAAGACAAAAATAGGCTAGACAAACAAACAAAAAATAGACTATACATTCATTATAATTTTTATTTGGGTCAGAGTTTTGTTTTGTTGTTCAATATCTTCTGATTCATAAAAGATGATTTGTGGTAAAGAGGTTAATGGACCGTATTTTATCTTCGTCAACACAAAGTGACAAACACATAAATTCATATCTGAAATTGATGAGTCTATAAACAGTTGGAATGATGTTGTCTGTAAAATGCAGTGAATGTTTCACCCTCATAAAGTCATAATTAAGTGAGAGTTTGTTATTCCACCAACAACATTGAGATAAGCAGTCAAGATGCTCCCTCTTCCACAGTGTCGCACATATGAATGAACTGGCAGAACGGCTCAGGGCTCAGCCTTTCTCCATGGAAACTGTGTTCAATATTGTCATGACAACCTTCAACCAAGAGGAGGAAAAAAAAAAACAAGGAAACGAGAGGAACAATAAAAGCATGGGTGGTTCTAGGCAGGGGCAAACAGGGGCCAGTGCCCCTGTAACACTGAACTTGCCCCCCCCCTCCAAAAGGAAGAGACCCCTAATAACACATACACAGTATTTGACTCAACAACCGGACTCACAATCTAGTATTAAATACTGTTACTGAAACAAATGTAAATCATGGTATTTAATGTTGTGGTATTTAATGATGCATGCTATTATTTGGCATAATATTTATATATATTTAAGCGATCATCTTTGTCTATTTTTGACCTGGGTTTAATGTTCCCCTCTGACAAAACAACTGGCCCCCGTTTGGCCCCCTCAGTAAAAGTGGTCTAGAACCGCCAAGGGAGTAATCAAGGATGACAGGACAAGCCCTGACATATTCCCTCTCTCATAACTTCCAGCCACTGACTCTTTCTCTCCCAGCTCATCTCGTTTCATGAATCACAGCTCTACAAGTCTGTTATCAACCCCCACCGCACCCACCCACACCCCCGAGCAGAAGATGCTACTCCACTGATGGAGTTATTCAGGTGTAGAAACTATCAGATACATGCATGATGATAGCCTTATGTTGATAGAGCCATCACAATGTGGCGTTATCACTTCTGAGGCTAGAGACACACACAGGTTCCAGAGGACTGTTGAGGTGGTATTTCCCTCTGGGGCTAACTATTAAGGTGGTATCCTCTAATGTTGCAGAATACCAAATTGTCTGTAGTGTTGAAGTATCCTCACTTGTTAAGAGTAGGTGATTACAAAGATACCTGTGATGTATGACTGTGACATTCAAATAGCATTAAGCACATATGACAGACATTACAAGTAGTATGGACTTAACACTTAGTTCATTAATCAACTCCCAACATTCAAATTCTAACTGCAACATCATTCTTATAGACATGTTTTAATATTGAGAAATAGTAATGGCATCTTGAACCACAACACATTTATGTCGGAGCACCGGAAACAAGGCTGATCTGGGATTTTATTTTCTACAATTCTACAATTCACTTAGCAGATGATTTTATCCAAAGCGACGTACATCAGAGAGTAAGTACAACACAAGCAAGGATCTAGAAAAAAGGAAACAATGTCAGTAAGAGCAAACGATCAGCTTTGAGTCCGATTGGACACACAGGTGCTGACAGGCATTGCACGGAGGCAAAGCACAACATTGACGGCAGTTCTTGAGAGCTCTAATCAGTATAGAAACCATCTTAAAAGTCGCCGTTATCAACAAAACCATCGTCATTACCATCATCAACATCAATGATATTGAGACCATCGTCGTCATCATCCCTAAGGTTGCAGGTATTCATAAAAGAGCTGGGTCTTTAGCTTTTTCTTAAAGGTGCAAAGGGACTTTTACCCTGATGACAGAATGGGTCAAAATGCCCAATCCCATATTAATGTTTATCATTGGCAACTTTAAGATCCAATAAAGAACCAAGCTCAATGTGTTTATTACTTATTACTTACTTATTACTTAATGTGTTACTTAACTCCTTCTTGTCACAACAATAAAGTATGTTATTAAGAAACTGCTGTTTGGGTTTATCAATCGTTCCATACCACCCATTTGATTGAACAGGTGGAGGACTTGTTACTTTGGTACATAAAATATATCTTGCATGTATATATGCTTTTTATCAGAGAGACAGGTGAGTGGATAGAGACCGAAACCGGGTAGAAAGAGAGTGGGGGATGTGGGGAAGAAGCCACAGGTTGGATTCAAACCTGGGTTGTCCGCTATCTAGGACATTAGCCTTTGTATAAGGAGGGTGCACACTAAGCACTTGGCTACCAGTGTCCCGTTACTTTGATATGGTTTGGAATGTGAAATCTTGCAGTGTGAAAGAAAAAAACAGCAAAAAAATAAAATCAAAATCAAACATATGTACTGTACATGCAGCCATAAAATGTAGGAGGCTCAATAAAGTTAATCTTATCTTAACTCCTGTCAAATTGCTGTGAGCTTTACATTTTCTGTGTTCACATGTTTACATCTTTCATGAGGTGAACCGTTGATGTCAGTTCAGCCCACTAGGCATATTGTTTGAGAGGAAAAATAAACTTGTTACCCAGTCTCCCTGCTTCTACCTGAGCAATCTGCCCAAAGGCAGTTTTAGTGAAAAGACTGTTTGCTTTTGCATGAACTCATGGTGTCTGCTTTCATATGCATGCAGCCTTGATGATTTACACTCACCTGTGACACTTTACACCCCCTCCCCCCAGACATCTCCACAGTGCAGTGAACAATACGTCCCTAAACATCAAACATTCCTCATGGGCACAGACAGTAATGATGATCGCACTGAGCTTGAGGTGTGTGCGTCTCTGTGAGAGAGTGGCATTTCTTTTCCGCGTGAAAGACAGAGAGAGGTGGTGGTGGTGGGTATGGTGCAGCCGCGCAGTAATTAGTGTTGCCCGTCATCCTCAATCACCATGGAGATGTGTTCTGTATGCCATCTACACCTTCAGTACATAATCATGGAGGCACAGCAGAGCAGGAGGCTGTGACTGCCATTCCACCACTTTAGGCAACGACAAGATCAACCAGCAGACTGCACTTATGTCACCATTATAAATAGCAGCACAGAGTCAGTACAGTAAGGTGATATAACCGCAGCAGCAAAGTGTTGTGTTAATGGGAGAACAGAGATTCTATAGCTGTGAAAGAAAAAAAACAGAACGCAAAGGACCAGATTTATCTTGATCACAAGGGGGAAATGTATTTTAATTCTCTTTCTGGATAGAAATACATGCCTTTATGATACATCACACATGACAGTTAGACCACACTTGAGTCCATCACAGTCACCTATACAATCCATAATGTGTAGATATGACTCCCATGTGATGATTGATTCTCCATCACATTCAACTATATACAAACAGAGAAGAGATCATGAGGTTAATAAGGTGGATTATCAAAATAATTCATTGTCTTTATTGGTAAACAGCTACTTCATGATGCATAAAATGTGTTATACAGAGGAGAAGAAAAGTGAATGTCATTATAATCAAGAAAATCCTACTGTGCTACATACGTACAACTGTGCTTATACATGACTACATGACCTCGGGGTCAGCGTAGAAATGGAGTTGCGGTCTAATGACAATGAAATGAGCTTTCCCTTTGTTTATTAAACATAAGGCCGCTATGGTAGACCATGAGGAATATATAAGAAGTCACATAAACCACACTCCCACTGCTTCTCTCCCCATGGAAACATGTAGCAGGGTTCCTACAGAACCGACACCACCAGAAGTGTTGTGAAATAAATTTAACGACATTACTGCACACATTTGAGCTCCATTATTCAACATGAGGCACAAGAGGAACTGATGGCAGTGCACTGCACTTTTTTTACTATCAATGGTACTGAAAACCTTCTATATAATCTAATAAAGTGTGCATTTGGTCCCGACTCAACCAGCATGGATGCATCAGTTGTATGCAGCTAATGTAAAAAAAACAATACCACTGCATTGATTTTCTCTTCCTTTGATGAGCTCGCTTATTGTACAAGGAGTTACTGACCATGGGGTCAGAGGCACGACAGAAGTCAAGAGAGTGAGTGATCAATAAAGAACTCTGAAATGTGTTTGGATGAAGACAGAACAATGATTTCAAGTTTTCATCTAATCCTAGTTTACAGTTTGACTGTACAAACCCATATTCACAATGTGTGAGTGCTTTCACTCAGCAGTAACATTCATGGATGTACGACAACAAAGCAAACTATGTGCTCAAACTGTTTAACATCATGTTAATGCTACTCTCATTAGCAGATTATTATTTTTTTTACCCCTAATGATTCATCTTCCCTTAAAACAATGAATTCACACAAGTCAAAATAGGCCAATATCTACTAAGTAGTTATGATTTAGAATTACAAGGTAAAGACAAAGTTTATAAGGACTGCGTGAGTGTGGTTTAATCAGATCCAGTGACAAAACAACCAAGTAACTGTCTAAAGATTCTGACTGAAAATGTTGCTTATGACTGATCTAGGCCCCGCCCACCTCAGAAAAGTGAGAAGAAGTCTGGCAAAAAACAAAAAAAGGAAATAGAAATCTGAGATGTAAAAAAATGCCAACAACACAATGAATTAATTAATATGATGTAAGTGCTGCGAGACAAACAATGACATTGTCACTCTATTTGAAGCCTATAAATGGAGCCAGTCTTTGGTTCATACAATGCTAGCTCATGCAACACATGCAGATGTAACATTTGAATGACTTTAACATGGCAAGTCTGATATGCAAGTGGCTTTGTAACACGGGGTGGATGTTTTACAAAAAAAATTAAAAAGTCCCAAAATGAAAGGAATCCAGTCTGCAGTTCATTGAAACAATCAAAGGAAGCAGGAATCCGAGTTGAATATCTGCACAGCATACTCCACAGACAGTTCATGATCTTTATCCTTTTCACAGCCGCTCAGCGTCAGGTCAGAGTGGTGACCTCAGGCTGAGCGTAGTTTCCAGTGGCAGCGAGGAGGTCATTACAGCTCTCTGTGAGGAGACACAAAAGGACAGAAATACATTGAAACAGAGTGGCTTTGAACAAACACACAAGACTGAGAAAACAGACCCAGAGTAATACAGTTTTTTATGTGGTGTAAATAAATCTGCTAAAAATAAAGTGACCCTCTTCTGAACATGAACCCAACATACTCCATTCATTAAATGCAGTTATCTGTCAACAAATCAGTTGTTTGATTTATAAAATGTCACAAATTTGTCATGAATATCCACCACTAGAATTTTCTCTTTTATAAAAAACTATACCTCAAAACCCAAATATCTGTGCTGGGCTGTCATGTTAAAGATAACATATTATCCCCCTTTTCCACCTTTTAAAAGAGTCCATTGTAGTCTAAATGAAACATCTGTGCTGGGCTCTGGTCAAAATATAACATGAATCAAGCACCAGAGGAGGTTTGTGACCCTGCATAAACCAGCTCTCTCAGAACGCTTCGTTTTGGTGTGTGTGTCTCTTTAAATGCAATGAGCCCCCCCCGAGTTTTCCTGGTAGACATCAATCCTCTGTAGAAAGAATAAAAATGGCGGACCTGTGCAAAAGTTTTGCTTTAGGCTGGGGGTGGAGTCAATGGGTGGAGATACCAGGGGTGCAAATTTGAGCAAATTTGAAACGGAGCATTTTTCTCTGCGTTGTAAGACTCATGCAGACGACAAACAAAGGACTGGATTGGTTTATTTCACATTTTGTGGGTCGGTAGACATTCAGGTTACCCAAATATATGTTCAAGAACACTGTAAAAGTAGATTTTTCATAATATGTCCCCTTTAAACTAAACTGCTGATCCTCTTACCTTTTTGCTTTAAAAAAAAAAGGAAACACAGCAATAATGAAAATTGTCATTAAGATATTTTAAGATATTTGTTCAGAAGGTATTCAAGTAATTTTTTCACTGGACTCTACAGACAGAGTTGTAATACACATGTGACCTTCTGGAGGCTTGGACCACCCAGGTTGTTAATGGAAACCTATTAGTGTTGATGAGCCAGGGAAGTCACTTGGGGAAATAAAGGATAGTTTAGAAGCCTTTTGCTTTGCCTGTCTGTATTTCCACCTCCTGCGTCCTCTTAGCTGCACTTTGATGAATGGCTTCACCATTATTGACTTATGGTGAGAAAGTGAGCTACTGCTAGTCACACTGCTGAGATGATGTGCTTTAAACCCTGCACACATTTGTTTTTGTAGGTCTATATTGTGACGGTAAATACTCACACTGTTACCGACTCCTTATGATGACTTTTACTAATATTTCCCATCACGTCTAACCATCAGAGCATCTTCAGACCATGCTGCATCTGTCTGTCTGTTTCTTTGCTTCCTGCCATACCGCTCTGGTGAAATATGATACATACAGTACATCCTGCAACCCTGGAATTAACCTAACCTCAATCCTCTATGGGCAGAGCTTTCTAAACAGCGACCAGGAAAGCAGCCTATGCATTCTGGTCAAAAAACAAAGAGATTTTTTTTTTTTTTTTTTTTAACTCTGCTGCTTCAACAGTTTTAACACAGTTGGGAACCAGTGAAGGTCCACTTGAACCTTTTTTGCAGGTAATGTGTCCTACATGTGTGATATTCCCCTGTAATAGACTGGGATGTCATTATCAACATTCTCACCAGACACACAGCTCAGGATTGAATTAAACCCCCCCTCTCCTCCCTCTAAGATTAGTTTTGAGGTGTTCTGGTTTTGCTTTGCTTCCTGTTGTTTTTGTTTGTCTGCGATTAAATGAAAGCTCGCTCTGTGGTTCCATGAGCCGACAACATAATTTGGTGTATAATTAGAGAAATCAGTGTGAAAATGGACAATTTCTATGCATCATGTTTCTCTGCTGTGAGTGGGAGGCAGCAAAATATATCTAAAGATGATTTTCTCCCCTGGTCATCATTGCGTTTCCACAAACATCCTGTTTTCTCAGTTATCTGACAGATAAAACTGAGGTTATGTGGGTTATTTTTTTCATATCTGATTGACAACACGCAATCAACCCACACTGGACGTAAACACTACATGTTCAGGGATGGATGGAGGCTCTGAGGTAATTGGTAATGGCCTGTCAAAAAAGGTGGGGTATGTGTAGAGAAACACATCTTGGTAAAGTACATTTTTAGAGGAAAACTTTCAGTGTTGTTTGGTTGTCTGAAGATGAGAGTCAGGGTGTCGAGTGGATGGAATGAGCGTTAAGGATATCACGAATTAATCAACAACTGCCAAATTCAGAGCCCTTCTTACAAGTTGAGTCTGGGTTCTTTGGGAAGCTCAGGATATAAGACATAACCGCCATCCGAGCAGAGAGATGACTGTGGATATCAACAAAGACAATTAAAGGAGCATTGTCTATCGTACCAATGTTTCCTTTCTCAGGCAACTCCTTAAAAGAGTCAAAATGACAGAATATAGGTGGTGTGATCACTGAACTATTCAGGGTTATATCAAAGCAATCTGGATGTCAATAAAACAACTTGAACAAAATGAAATGTTAACACAACAGGCTGCTTGGTATCTTGTGCTACTACTAACTCTAACCTAGCTGTGTGAAGGCAATTATTGAAGAAAAGCTTCCACACTGAGAACACATAGACAGATAGATGATGCAATTAGTACTACCAAGCTCTTCCATTGATTTCCTTTTGATCTCTCCCGGGAACAATCACTAAAATTGACTTTAGTCAGTTGGAAGCGGCAAGAAAAATGATCGAGAGACAGAGAAGTGTTTTTCTATTAACTCACTCAAAAAGAGATAAACAGCATTTCTAATTCAACTGATACATAGACGTACTTGCTTCTCATGGACATTATCCTTAAGATAACTAACAATTTTCCTTTTTTTAAATAAAAAATGGTCAGTGTAGTCTTTCTCTGAAACTGTAAAACAAATCCACATCAGCTTTCATGGTTCGTTTGGCTCCACTCAGATGCTGTAGATGGACTTCATAAGTGAAACAAACAATGCCGAATATCTTTAGGCCCAAAATATATCTCTCTCATCACAAAACTTTAATGATCATCTCTTAAACAAACAACATCATTTACCTTGGACACAGGAAATGCTCTTTCCTCACAACCCCAAGGCCACAATCATAATGTCTTACCTCACTTCTGGTAACAATCACATGACTTTCTCTCAGTTTGTTATCCATCTATCAACAATGTTCTTTTGAATGTAATTACACCAATGGCTGCTGCCTGGCTGGAGACTGTTTTGAACTGAAAACAGCTGAAACCCTGAAATCGAGTCCATAGTTCATGTGAGGTTTGTTTGGCAGGTTCATCTTGTCTAAAATATAAAAAAATATTACTTTGAGGTCTGAGCTATGCACAGAAGCTTCCAAAGTCTACAAAAGCTACAACTGCAATCAGGGTGAGAACCTCAACACAGAGACATGGAGCCAAAAAATGAAAAAAAAAAAAAAAAACCTGAGTTCAAGGAAAAGTGTGTTCTAGGCCTGCTCTAACAGGCTTTTTAAGTGTAAGAAACTGGCTGAGTTAAAATAACTCGATATTCCTGCTAACACCTCTAAGGCCGACTGTTCGGCATAGTCTTGAAATGGCTATGCCTGAAAATTGTTAATTATAACATTAATTAAAGAGCAAGATCTAATCTGTTTGTAATTACATTTCTGGGGAGCTGGTACATTATTTTTAATCTTATGACGACAGAGCCAGGTTAGCTTTTTCTCCCTGCTTCAAGTCTAGACTGGGCTAACTGTGTAATGGTTATAGATTTGTATTTAGCTAACAGACATAGGAGAGATTTTAGTGTCCATCCATCCCCTTAAGTACATGGGTGCTTACTTTCAAGAACTAGGTCCATCAACTGTATGGCTAAGAGTTGTTCTTGACTTAAAGAACAACATTGGTATTGGAAACAGAAATATGTGACAGATACCTAAAAAAAAAAAAAGAACTGAACAGCTGTAAAGTACCGTACAGTGAACATCTAAAACACAGGCAGTATGCTTAAGAGAGTGCAATGCAAAGGTGCTCATATAGAAGTAACTTACCAGTATGGATGTTGGGGTCTCCAGAGGTTAAGAGGAAGCAGGTGGCCTCTTTCGTCGTCTTGTCTCTGCCTCGGGAACAGCGCAGGGACCACCTTTCACTGGGAGACAGAGGCTGGGTCAGACTGCAGCCTTCCTCCTCTGAAACAGCCACATTAGCATCTCCGTTCTGTTTGGAGTCTGTCAGGAAGACAAAAACACACAGCAACGTAAATGCCAAAGCTTTTATTGAGACTGCCCCGAGGACCTAGACAAGAGAAGAGGAATATGGCATAAAATCTGTACTTCTCTTAATGAAATTCAATTGAATATGTTATTCAGTAATTTAATCCTGGTGTGTTCCTGTTGTTATGACTAAGCCTGCATCATCTGTCAGGCAAAAAGCCTCAAAAACAATAAAAGTACAGAGGTTGTTTATGTTACCACTTTACCCAGCTTAAGTCAATGGGTTCATTTAAATAGTATTTCCAAAAAATATATATAATTTTGGTAAATGTAACATTAGTCATTGAAGGGTAAGTTCAGACAAATCTTCGAAGAAAAAAAAAGGCGGAAATCTTACAAATGCCTTAGATTTCTGCCTGAATACAATTAAGTTACATGAAATGTAATTTCTGTTGATTACATTGACTTCTTTTACTCAGGATTTATAGAACAGATTCAAAGGGATTTAAGGTGTGCACAATCAGGTCTGTGGATTTATAGGGCTCTATTTCTGTAAGGAGAAATTATTGTTTAAATGAAAGCGCATTTTTCAACAATCTACCCCGAGGATCATCTCTTTTTGGTATAAGATTGGTTTCAGAAATTCAGAGAGTTTAATTAGGCAAATAGACTCGACCCTTTAATATTGCTTTGCAGACTGACCTGAACGGTTCCTGCTGACGCTCTCTTCAGCAGCCAGCGGACACGTGTCACTCTGAGTGCTGTCTCTGTGGGAGTTTGTTTCTGACTTCCCAAATGAGGCCGTGTCGGTTGGAGCGTCTGTGTTCAGGTTATGCTTCTTCTTCTTCTTGGGCAGCTTCTGTTTGGCCATGGCCAGAGAGTAATACATCCCAAAATTATTGACGATGACAGGGACTGGCATGGCGATGGTCAGCACCCCGGCCAGAGCGCACAGAGCCCCCACCATCATGCCCAGCCACGTCTTTGGGTACATGTCCCCGTAGCCCAGTGTGGTCATGGTGACCACAGCCCACCAGAAGCTGATGGGGATGTTCTTGAAGTGTGTGTGTTTGGAGGCTGTGGGGTCGTTTGGGTCGGCTCCGATGCGCTCAGCGTAGTAGATCATGGTGGCGAAGATTAGAACACCCAATGCCAAGAAGATGATGAGGAGGAGGAACTCATTGACACTGGCCCTCAGTGTGTGGCCCAGCACACGTAAGCCGACAAAGTGCCGCGTCAGCTTGAAGATCCGGAGGATTCGAACAAATCGCACCACACGCAGAAAGCCCAGCGCGTCACTGGCAGCTTTGGATGACAGACCGCGCAGACCCATCTCCAGGTAAAATGGCAGAATGGCCACAAAGTCAATGATGTTGAGCGTGTTCTTGATGAAGACCACTTTGTCTGGGCAGCTGATGATCCGCATCAGGAACTCAAAAGTGAACCAGATCACACAGATTCCCTCCACCAGGGTTAGGATGGGCTTGGTCACTACCTCATATATCGAATTTATGTATGTATCATTACCCACGATCACTATGTTGGACTGGTTCCTTATTTCATTGAATGCTTCATGGGTCTCCAGGCAGAAGGTGGTGATGGACACCAGAATGAAAAACAGAGAGGCTAATGCCACTCCCTGAATGAGACAGAAAAAGAAATTGACACATGAACACAATTTGTCAATCAATAAATTAGCAAGCTACAAATACTGTGTTTATCGTGTGTTTATAATTAAAACCTCTGCCTGCGTAACTTTTGCCTACAGAAACAATTTCTCCATCTATGCCCTTTATTGTAGGACTTCTTTTGATCTATAAACTTTATAGGATCACTAAGGAAAATACATGGATGTGCAAATCAAGTCTGCTAAGCAGCAACTTTCTAGAGATTCATTTCTGGGGGAGAAGGAGAGATGAGATCATTGATATTTAGCAGAAACAAAAACAATGGGCACACTCATATGAGAACACTCAAATCAGGCACAACTGATTGATAGGACGGAAACTAGAAACTCTACTGGAAAAAAAAGATCATTATATGTGAAGTAAGTTTTGCATGCAAAAAAAATGCAAAGCTTTAGCAAATAAGAAGATAATAAGAGTTAGCATATTTCAATATTATGACTGTGTGCAGAAACTATTAGGAATGCAAGTTCTAGTTTGAATCTTAATAAGTGAAGATGTTTTTTTTTTTTTTTTTTTAAAGCACTTTATCCACAGGACAGCTCTCAGAGAAAACAGACTATGTTCAAACCATGAACTCTCAAGAACACAAATGGAATCATGCTGAGTGTCATCGTTAGTCCATTAACATGCACTGCCAGCCACAGACAGCAGGGGGCACTCACATGGTGCGTTTTGTAATTCGGTGGACTGACTTTACGAAAATCAGCATGGAGCCAAGTGTGTGAATTGTGTTTCAAATAGTCATCAGGAAAAAAGTCTTGTGATTTATATTGGTGGTGCAAATGAAGTTCTTGGTTAAACTGGTAACATGTGTCTTTTCTATCCAGAATCAAATCACATAGAGGGGAAGTCCTGGAATACACATTCATACGCTGCTGTCGAAGCAACAGGAGCAACTTGGGGTTAAGCGTCTTGCCCAAGGACGCATCAGAGGTTATAGCTGATGGTAGAACTAACTCTACCAACTGAGCCACAGCATGGCAGCTGATAGTACCCACTGTTATGATGTATGTTATGTAAATTGAGTGGCATTCATCTGATCCAGCACAATAGCTGTGGTCTGTGTTTGTGCTCATTCAGACTCCGTCTTTATTGTTTATTTAAGCCTTGACAAACTGCAATGCCTCTCCAACCTTTCTAATCCTGCAGCTGGATAAATAAGTGCCTTACATGCACTTCACTGCTCTCTCCCTCAGGGCCTCTCACATATCACTCGCTTTCATAGCATTTGTGTCTCTGATTAGGAAAAATAAATAAAGCATTTAATGGCCATCAGGGACTCTAATTCAATGCGGGATGAACAAACTGCAGATACTGCTCACAAATAGAAAAAAAAGTTTGTAAGTAGTGCATCCAGAGTGCAGCTCTCCCTACCATGACGACCTTCTCTGGCTGTGTTCCTGCAGAGCCCTGATGTACTCACAGCTTGGATCCCAGGAGAAAACCAGCACTGAGCCTCGAGGACAGAGGCTCATAAAGCTTCAAATCTGCACCAGGATGTGCTCAGTGTGTGTGTGTGTGTGTGTGTGTGTGTGTGTGTGTGTGTGTGTGTGTGTGTGTGTGTGTGTGTGTGTGTGTGTGTGTGTGTGTGTGTGTGTGTGTGTGTGTGTGTGTGTGTATGCGTGTTTGTGTGTGGGCGTCCATGCACGGGTGTCAATTAAAATATTTAAAAAGTCAGCAGAGGAACAAAAGTCATCTGTGTGTTGTAAATGTTTCAGAGAAACACCTTTAAAAGAAGCTGGTAAATGAAAATGTAACTTCTTCAGGCTTAGCAAAAATTCATTTCCTGCCGCTGAGTGGGAAACCATAAAGGATGTGTGTCAGTTGTGATTGTATCTAAGATAAAAAAAAGTCACCCTGGGTTGGAACTCACAAAAGCAGTAGAAACATTGCTCAGGACAGTAAAATACATAAAAAACACCCATGATCTGCTGAAATAAAACAAGTGCACAAACATTTAGTAAATTCCAGAAACATAGTATTTTGTGCTTTCCTCTTGGAGTGGTGGAGGCTTGCGTTATGAATGGTACACAGAAAGCGCTCCTGCACTGAGCCTTAGTACGACCAATCAGCAAACACTAACTGAATACAGCGTTCAGTTTATTCAAATACCAAATGGTTTATCCCAACACTAAACAAAGCTGGTTTCTACAGCAGGAACCCCTCTGCAGGGATGCTGCAAAAGGTCTTGGCACACATTATGACATTTTGCACCAAAGCCTTAGAAAAACATGACACAGCCTGGCCTCACACATGCATGCATGTATTTATGACAGTTTTTTAAAAAGCATTTGCCTCTCTGTTTGTTTCTTGAATGTGCCCATGTCTGTAAGTCTGTGGTTGGTGTAATTCTTCTTGCAGCATTTAAATGTGTCTGTGTTGTTTATTTGAGGTCTGACACAAAGAAAGATCATAATATCATTGTTTACAAGTTGGTAGAGGAAACTTTAAACACAGTCGCAGTGTTTGAGGTGTTGCTAGTTTGCCCCTTAAGGCTGCTGAAGAACAAGCAAGTATCACCATGAGGATTTTAGCATGTCAAGGACATCAACTTTGACTGGGCATGTTTATGACAGCTGTGTTTTTTGCATGCGGACGAAGATATTTTTGAGAACTTAGCGTGTGTGGAAGTTATCATTTGTAAGTGGGAGGTGTAAGCAGCAGACAGAGCAGAGAACCCTAGATGGAGCAGCCGTCCTGTCCCAGCTGGGGAAATCCGAGGCAGGATCCACTGAGACAGGACGCACAACAGGCAGCAGTCTGTGCATCAGTGTGCAGCAGCTGGAAAGTCCCATCACGGCCATCATCACAACAAGCTGTTCAGCATCAGTCGGTGTTACTAACACACAAGAACCACAACAACAGGCTGTCTAAGCAGTCAGGAGCTGAGATCTCGCAGTGCTCATGTTTTCTTAGAAGTCATGTCACATTGATTTATGTCTGAGTCTGTCCACCTGAGGATGGAGGAGGATTTATGTCCACTCCTCAGGCTGTAGGCCATGCTTCATCAGTGTGTCTGCAGAGAAGATATTAATTATCCCTTTTTTATATTTAATGATAGGAAGGGTAATTTTATCCAGCATACTCTATTTTTTATATCTGTTAAAACGGTCTTTTCACCCAGGCAGCAATCGATAAATCATGTACTCTGAAATAAGGACAAAAAAAGACTTCTGGTGCTGTTATCCTATATAAATTCTGACCATTCACTGCCGTGAGGTATCAGTATCAATCTACTCTTGCCGTGCACCAGCCCACACTCAAACGCTTTGCGGCCGCTGGTATTCCATGTCTACCTACCAGATGATGGCAGAGAAAGTTCAGATAGCCACCGCCATGGCTAACAGTTCGCCCTGCTAAACGGGGATAGAACAGAAAGAGATAGACTAGGAAGAGTCTAGATAAAGCAAGAGGACAAACCAAAGTAAACATTTATAAAGTGTTTCAATCATGGCAACAACTGAGGGATTTAAAGGGACTGAAAAGTGATGCCATGGTTACTCTTCCTGTTGCCTTTTTTTTATTTTATTTTTTTTTACATTCAGTAAGGTGTTTTAATATTGCTGAATGAGACTTGAGGTAACAGAGTAAAAAAATAAAAAGGTGGAAACGATGTGCTGAGGTCCTCTTTCCGTTCTGCATGCATGTGTGTGAGGGGCGTGGCATTTGAAGGCCCACGGGGGAGAACCTTGCCTTTAATGGATACAGTAGAAATGGCAGAAAAAAGTTCCACCCCAGTCAACCACAGGAGACTGTCATGATCAATTCAAAATAAAAGCCTAACGCTTTTATTTTGAAATGCAAAATAATAACATTTCAAGCACATGATTAAAAAGGTGATTATTCAAGATAAAGTTGTGACATTTTGAGATTAATCGCAATTTAAACAATTGAATCGTTTGACATCCCTAATTGTTATTTTTAGTATGAGTATGGATGTACTCTGTGTCAACTGACAAGGCAGAGTTGTCAACAAAGCACCTGTACAAAAAAACAGCAGAGCAGTGTTTTTGTTTGTTGACATGCAGAAAGTCAAAAATGGAGATTCAATTTTACTTTGTAAAAAAAAAAGTAAATTTAGTTTTCTTATCATTTATTTGCAGTGTGAATACCAACATTTCAAATAATAGACACTCTATTCATTTACGTATATCTGCCAAACTCTTTGCAGACTTTGAAACGTGTTTTCTGATCTCGATGTAAGACAGCTGATCTATTTTCAGCAAACAGCTTGGAAAGCGGGTAGATCAAACAGCCAACATAACCAGGCAGGATTACTTCCCTCCTTCACACTTAATTCAGCGTTATGAAATTCAACTTAACGAGTTTATGCTGCTTTCATGATGTGTGAAAAAATGTAAACCCTGTGTTCATGCACACAGTGGCAGGGAAAGGTGTCGGTGCAGTGAAAAACAGGCCCGGAGGAACATGAGGTTCTGCTCAAGACTCCTTTATTATTTATCAACTGGGTGTCACATCAAGACATATAATTTGTGGAAATGGGTTTAATGTTCAGCAAGGAGCAGAGGAACTAATTGAAAGATATTAAAAACTATGTTATTTTTAAAATCAATAATTATTATTCTCTACATCACCTCTGTATTAGACGAAGAAACGAGGCCCCCGATGAAGATGAGGAGACAATTTTCTGTAACGTTTCAGAAGAACACGTATTAAAGAGGATTCCCTAAGAAAATATGTATCAAGGGTAAACAAGTTTCACTTTTCCACGTTAATATATAAGTCAACTTAATTCACTATACAGTCACAGTACCTTAAAAGATAAGTGTCTGTGTGTACGTAATATGTGGCAGTGTTGTTAAAAAAAAGCCAATATATTGTTGCCTTTCTTTTGCACTTACTTCCAAAATATTGAAGGCTAATGCAGAAGAAGTTGAGCACCAACATGCAGCCAGGACAGCCAAAGAAGTTTAAAGACAAACAGCATTTTTTTTTTTGGACTGACAAAGTCATGATTTATAAACAACTAATGATTAAAAATAACTTTTTAATATTTTATATTGACTTTAACAGTTACTTAACTCAAACACTTGTGATGTTATGCTCATAGTGACAATGCTGGAATGTTGATAACTCACAGGTACAATGCATTTCTTACATTCGATGGTCACTCTCTTATAGGGCTTATACTTGCAGAAAACTTCTGATATTTGCTTTGAGTGTGAACGCAGACAGCCGATTTTCACACATTTATTACTTCATCCGGAGTTTCTCCTGCCACAGCCCTTGTGTTTTCCGCATAAAGCCAGAGTGAGCTGATGTGAGAACGTTGCAGGATATTGACCTCGAGCCATTGTGACGAGGGAGTTTATGTACTGTTACTGGAGTGAGTGCATAGAGTGTATGCATGCGACTGCTACGATCTCAGTGCACGTAATTAAACGGCTGTATTATGTTTTCTGTAGGCCAGTATGTTGTTCTCCGCTCTTTTGTTGACATTGTAATTCCCCCCTCCCGTCTGACAGGGATAGTCTCCAGGTCAGGAGAATATCTGAAGCGGTCCTCCTGAAATGATGTAGATATTTTCAGGAGTGCATATGTGAAAACGGCTTTAGTCAAGCATCTTGCCATGCTAACATTATCATAGTTGGTCTTGATGTGATTGCCATCAGTTTTACAGACTAATGTATGTTAGGAGAGCCAAAAATTGCTCTTTTCCTGAACCCCAACTAAGAAGTTTTGGAACACAACCAAAGTGCGTCCATTTCCCAGCCTTACTCGTTGATGATGTTGTGAAATGGTCCTTTTCAGGCAAGATTCAGGCACCAAAAGTTCAGATCTGCAATCTGTGATTAAAGTACTGTGCATGATTGACCCACCCATTCACCTTGACCTACAGTATATCATATGCTGACTTAGTTGCTCTCTACAGTCAATTCACTTTCTAAAGGCTGGCATCATTAAGCCGAGGTGCAGGCAGGAAAGATCCTATTAACTATAGTGCATTACTCTGAAAGTTCTGCTGATTAAAAATGCATGTCCAACTACTGTATAAAATGGTACATGTTATATCTCATGTCTAATGTCTTTGATTTTTGAGTGGTGCCATGTGTAGACCTTTCATAGAGCTGCAGCTCCAGTCTGGGTTGATAGCAGGGAGGATGTGGCCGTAAGGATGGACAGATTAACTTCCCTCAGGCTTTCAGGAATCACATTACCTGAGCTGCGCTGAGAGGCTTTTTGAAATCAAAAGGCCATGAAGGTAACGTGACTCCTTAAGTATGCACTCGGCATCCTCACAGAACAAACACAAGTAAATATACATAGATAAATCAGCCAAACAGGAAGTGAGCATTATGGCTGGGTTAAAACGTATACCTGAACTAATGCGTTATTGTGACATTCTTTTAAGAAATCCGTATGGCTATTCTTCATAGAAATTATGATTTTTTACATATCTTCATTGGTGAGAGACTCAATAAACTGGCGCGGTCATCTTCAGATGGCACCAAACCATCAGCAGCTGTGACTCAGTGACAGCCTGCTAACGCCACCTGCACAAGAAGCTAAAATAAACACTATACGAGTGTGACTGGCATGGCATGCAATAACATCACTATTCTCAGAGTCTCTGGATAGACCATTCAACTCAACGAACATGCGAACAGAAATGAGATTGAGCAACAGCCTTTTCTCTCTGGACAGAATGTGTTTTTCTCTTTGTCTGATGAAAGCTCCTGGCCCTTAGCCCGACAGCTCCAGCTATAGTGACACTCGACTCGATATTCACTTTCCACGTTTACTGAGCACTCGGCTGCTTTTGTTGCTAAGCCATTAGGCACAGCATTCTTCCAAATGCTTGCTGATAAACTATAGAAGTTCTAAGAGAAAATAGACATTTGATTTACAACATGTATTTTCAGACGAGTTTGTAGTTGTTAAAGTCATAAATTCATATCAAACAGCTGATGACATGATAAGAAATCTGAAGAAAAACACTATAACTCGCAAATCGTCTGGGTTGTAAGAGTCTAAAGACTACAGACCTTAGTCCCACTGCTCTCTGTTCCAGTACATGGCTGTACTCTCCTGCTGCCTTCCAAACACTCGTGATTTGAGGACTGCTGAGTGCAAACCTTGAACAGGATGTGTGGGAACACTTCAGTGTTTCTGCCAATAAAACTGCATTCTCTCCATTTCAGTGTTTTTGGTACAATTTCAGATTATATATTTAAGTGAAAACAGAAAAGTTGCTTTTTACATGAATGGGGGAATCATAAGGCTGTCTAAGAAGCAATATAATTCAATTTCTCATGGTTTATGAATTAAATTATGGAGTGACAGTAAGCTTAAAATGTTTTTTAGATAAATCTACACTGGATTTTCTCCTCATTTTAGTTTTCAAGAATTAACTGATTTTATAAATCAGAACGGAAACAGGGTCATGGCTAACTGTGCTTAAAGTCTTGATGAAGTTATTGATTCTGACAGTACTTTTTAGTGTGCCTTTCCAGATCCTCCCCAATGCTCCACATCCATTTGCTTTCCTGCTGTAGTTTTTCAAAGGAGGCAATCTCAGAACCATTCGGCAAACTTTGTCTATCATCGTCTGAGAGACGACATATGCCTCTGTTGTGAATAGATGGGAATTTCTCAGTAATTCAGATTCAGAGGTCAGCATTGAAAAACTTCCAGGTGGGAATTCCTTTTGTGTGTGGCGTTTACGTCAGTGAATTAAACGTTGTCTATTGTTTGTCCATAATATCCCGGAGTAGCGCTCGTTCATCTTTTCATCTGAGTCAATTGAAGAATGAAAGATATACAGCAGCTTCACTCTGGATCACTTCAGTGGTATGAGCCCGAAAAGAAGCAAAATTCAATGTGATTTACTAATCTTGACGCTGATTGGCTTTTGCCACCAAGCGTCAAGCAGAGCTGTGGTTAGAGTCCCCCTGTTCATTGTTGTCCACACGGATCGTTTCACCTGTAAACACCAAAGCCTGCTGATACGTAATTGGTCAATACAGCTCTGAATACAATTTTACTACAGACAGAAACCAGAACACTTCTCATGCTGAAAATCACAAATCCTGTGTACAGATGTAGAATCTGAAAATAGATATTATGAAGGGGGTCATATTCCTCTGCTGTGTATGTGACTTTAGTCCTGAGAAACTATTAGACCACATTGACTTTGAATGACAGAAGTAAAGCCCATACTGAGCAGCATAGTCTAGGTCCAGTGTTTCCCCTACCATTATATGGTAACGCCATAAAGGTCAAGTAAAAAAAAAACTATTATTATTTTTTTTTTTTTAATTTTCTTTAAAGATTTATTTTTGGGCTTTTTGTGCCTTTATTATAGGGATAGGATAGTGGATTGTGTGTCAGCTTGTCCCCACCCCCCCAACGCTGTAAACCTAGGGGAAACACTGAGTTCTGTGTTTCGGGTGTTTGATAGGGTAGAGGTCAGGGTTTGAGGAAACAAGTTAAGGTCTTCAAAAAAAAAACAGGAAGACCATTTCTTTACTGAGCTGACTTTGTGTACAAGGACACTGTGATGGTGAAACAGGAAAGGGTCATCTCTGAGTTGTTGCATCTCCATCAAAGGAGACCAATGACTGTTTTATATGGAACCGAACTGTCCCCTAATATATCCAATTCTGTGCAGATCTCAACAGTGGAGAGTTACACACACACACACACACACACACACACACACACACACACACACACACACACACACACACACACACACACACACACACACACACACACACACACACACACACACACACACACACACACACACACACACACACACACACACACACACACACTTTTTTTTTTTTTAAATCAAACTCCCTCCTCATGCCACTGCTGAAAACAGATTGTGGGTGAAATTTCGACACACTATGTTTCAAGCTTATTTCATGAAAAAAAAACTGCTGATTATCAAGGGGGAAACACTGAGTTCTGTGTTTTGGGTGTTTGATAGGGTAGAGGTCAGGGTTTGAGGAAACAAGTTAAGGTCTTCAAAAAAAAAACAGGAAGACCATTTCTTTACTGAGCTGACTTTGTGTACAAGGACACTGTGATGGTGAAACAGAAAAGGGTCATCTCTGAGTTGTTGCATCTCCATCAAAGGAGACCAAATGACTGTTTTACAATTCTAACAAACTCGAGATGCACAGATTGGCGGCTGTTGACTGGAATCACACGATTTCAACAGTGGAGACACACACACACACACACACACACACACACACACACACACACACACACACACACACACACACACACACACACACACACACACACACACACACACACACACACACACACACACACACACACACACACACACACACACACACACACACACACACACACACACACACACACACACTTTTTTTTTTTTAAATCAAACTCCCTCCTCATGCCACTGCTGAAAACAGATTGTGGGTGAAATTTCGACACACTATGTTTCAAGCTTATTTCATGAAAAACAAAAATGCTGATTATCCGAGATACCAAGCACATGTGAGGGAGGAACAGAGAGAGGTAGGGCAGGCTTAAAACAACTGTCTTTTCTTATGAACGTTAAAAGGAGAAGTTACACTTAGTTATTTAAGACAGCACATCAGAATCAACAGGTCAGACCATAAAAAATAGGAAATGAGAATCACCCAAAGACACTGCAATGGCTGCTTCTCTAGAACTAACTGAAACAAATGAGCTACATAATAGTTTCTTTGAAACGTTAACGTTATGATAATTGCAGAGAGAGGCTACAAAGAGGCTATTCACTGTGTTTCTCATTTTAGGGTGTTCTGATGTACATTCCTTACCTGCTGTGTGTGTGTGTGTGTGTGTGTGTGTGTGGGGGGGGGGGGACAGATTGATGCCAAACAACCAGATAGATATACAAATAATAATAATGTTAATGATACAGTCATGTAAAGGAAGCACTTAACTCTGGGGAAAAAAAACAGAATTGTTACAAACTCCATGAAATGCAGCATGCACTAAAGTAACTGTCACTGTGACACTGAGGTTTGTTGCCAGGGCTACAAAATGCAGCTACTGATTTGTGAAATGCAAAAAAGTGTCACACACCAAACACAGACTTAGAGAAGCTGACTCTCTGCTACAGAAATACAGACTGATATAGACTGTGTCTGTTTTATATGTTTCAATGTTCACAAAGAAGTGCTCATGTGAGCAGTGTTGATGTTGGGGGGAGACAACTGATAAAGAATTCTTATTAAGGTTTAAATAATAATTACAAATATATATTCAAATGTATATATATATATATATATATATATATATATATAAAAACGCACACTTATATGCACACACACACTTTCAGATGTTGACAAAATGAAACTATTGGAGCCTGATTGGTTGAAGCTTGAGAAGGACACCTGTTGATTAAGACAACACGTGGCCATTTTTACCCAATCAGTGTAAACACACTCTCAGGTTTTGGGGTCAAACTGTCACATCTGCCCACACTGAGGAGAGAAAACACCTGGGAGGACTCACCCTCGCTGCTTTGGACGAGTAAGGGTCGTCGAACAAGGCCCAAACCTTCGGCTGCCAAACTTCACAGCAGCCCCTCGACCTGTTAGGACAGTCCTCGATACCGAACCTCCTGGGCATCTCTCTTTCGTCGTCGGTGTCCTCCGGCTCCGGCGGTTCAAATATATCCAGGGCCTCCTCCGCGTCCCGGTGCTGCCGGTAGGTCATCCAGCAACACGGCTCCACGTCAGTCTCATCAATCCCCCAATACGCGAGCTCCTCCTCGAAGAGAGGCCCGCAGACGTCGGCCGGGCAGTGTAGCTTTCCAGTCCGGTAATAGTTCAGTACGTAGGCGAAGATGCCCGGGTGTCTGTCGAAGAAAAACTCGGGGGCGATCGGGGGCGCAGGGCCGTCCGAGTTGGAGCTGACCTGCGTGTCCGGATCTGCCAACCATGCCAGGCGGGTCCCCGGTAGGGTCCTGAGGGTGCTCTTGTAGGTCTCGTGTCGAGTGCCGCCCACGTTGATGGTAATTTTGTCAGAGTCTTCCCCTCTGGTCATCTCTTCCTTCAGACATGTTTTAGACGGAGCTTTGTTGCCTGACTTGCGCCCTCGGTAAGACGAAACACACACAGAGCTTATCATTGAGAAGCAGGGACGTTCCGGCTGCTCGCCCCTCCGTTATAAACTGTCTTCCACTCGGGACAAAAAAATAAAAATAAAAATCAGAAAATGAACGCTAAGTGCGCCGTCATTTTATGCCAAAGTCCTTCTCATAGTCTGCATGTCTTATTTATCCAAAACAACACCCAAATGGTCCAAAGAGAGACGCGCTCGTAAAACCACCTGTTACAGAACTCAGTCTGGTGCCGCAACAAAACAGCGAATCTACTGTTGGCTTAATGCTTCTTCCAGATGTTAGGCCTAAACTTTTTCCCCTCTCATGAACACAAAGGCTGTTGTCAATGTACAGAAAAGATACTGACAGCACTCAGCTGAAGGTAGCGGTCATTCCTCACTCCTCACCGCTGTCCCCCCAAAATCTTCACCAAAATCAACGATGCCAAAATCCACAACTAATGCCTGACAACTTTTTCTCCTCTCCTCTCTAAGACCACGACGCCTGAGGTAAAGAGGTATTCCTCGAGGGTCCTGCCCGGTGAAGACAGATGTGGGCTTGTTTTCCAGCTGGGAGATCTGTTGCTTCTCCACAAGAAGCCAGTCTTCCCTTAGCGACACAGCACTGTTGGATGGTGCGTTCACCAACAGACTCGACGGCTTAACCCTTTGGTTGCTGGCGGAAGCTGGCGCAATATTGAACCACTCCCTCTAATCCCACAGAGCGATGGGTTGATGAAGTGTGTGTTTGTGTGGGGAAAGGGAGATTAAAAAAAAAAAGGGAGATGAGAGCAATAACTCAGGTGTTTCATCAACTGCCAATTAAAATTTTGATGGGGCATGTTTACATACAATGTGGTGCTACCTTGTGTTAAAATCACATAGGTGTATATATTGAATTTACATGACCTATAATAGGACCAATGGCAAAAATGAGCAGCACTACTGTGTATTACTGTGTGTTATTGCGGTGGTAGGGTGGATATAGCAGAGGATACTACAGCCTATGACAGGTGTTAATTAGGCCCATATCCACTCCTGCATATGTAGGCTACATCTAAGAGATGCCACTGCACCTTGACCCAATGACTAATTGATCAGTAGGCCCTAATAAGAAAGAAGGGAAGATAATGCTAAACAATTTGTCGATGCAGATTTACCTCTAAATGTATTTAACCTCTGCAGCTGTTTTAATAATTGAACTTTTAAAAAGCTTAAGAAATTGATTCAACTGATGAAAGGGCTACTACAAAATGTGATCCAACAGGTAGCTCAGAAGTGTGGAGAAGAAAAATCCTGATGTTACTGACATAACCTAAGATTGCCACCTAGTGGAGGTTTCAGTGAACAACATTGGTCAACTCTTAAAAATAACAGAATGAAAGTGCTCTATTGAGATAATTTAAAAATGATGATAAATGAATAAATACAGAGAGTGGACCCTGTTGTGCCTTTTATAGATTTGTCATCATGCAAAACCTTGCGCTATATGCACATCCAGTGTAAACCAATACTGCCGCTTTGACCTTTGTCTAATTACATCTCTTCTCAGGATAACTATGACACCAGACAGAACTCAAATCAAGGTTAATAGAAAGTATCTGAGTGGATTTGCAGTGCCTTTATATTATAGGTTGTAAATACAGCATTAGTAATTAATTAGTAATTAGTAATATACATCTATAGTCTGAAATGAGGTGGAGTTTAAATCAGCATACAAGAGAATCTCTCCCAACCATCTGATGGTGACCATTCTTGCATTCACCAGAATAAATGCAATTTTTAACAGGAAAAGGAAAGCTACCTTATATGTGTCACATTCTGTATGAAGTTCTGTCAGATGCTATTTCACAAGGGAGAACTTCAAATATTCACAGAATTTACTGGATTATTAATCCTGTCTGGATAGTTTACAATGAGTTTTGAATGCTATATTTTGATTGTATTTAAAAACAAATACAGGACTGAAGTATCCATTGAGTATAAAGATAAGAAAGGGAGACATTTACCAAATTATATAATATTATAATGCCTTCATTTTTTCTCTCAATAACAACATATTGATTGTTACAACAGATTGTAAAACCATTTTCAAGCTTAGAATTTATTATTGGTTATTGCAACCAATACCAGTCTACAAATGCAGTTTGACAAGCCTCAGATTTCTTTGCATGACTTACAGAGAAATACATATTGGTCTATTTAAAAGAGCCTGAAAAATTAACATACTTCGCTGCTAACTTGTTTAGAAAAGGCACACTGTTTTTTTAAAAAGTCAGAAACGCTATGCTTGGATAACCTGCAAAGGTGATGCGTTGATTTATTAAGTGCAACAGTTTTTAGCATTCAAATAAATCATAAATACATATGAATTAAAAAAAACATTTTTATTAAGTAATATTATGAGAAAAACAATAAAATGTTTTTGTCTATTTTACTACCAAACAACAGTGAAAAGGCTATGATCTCTTTTTATTAAACACCATCCATGATTTTAGTCCACTTCTTCAATAGTAGGACCCTGAGAGCTGCCTCCTGCCTGCCTGCCGCAGCTTCCAGTTGGTGCTGTTCCCTGCTGGTACAACTTGGTCACAATCGGCTTGCACACCTTCTCTAGTTCCTTCTGCTGATGCTCGTACTCGTCTTTCTCCGCCAGCTGGTTGTTCTCCAGCCAGGAGATTGCCTGGTTGCACTTGTCAATCACCATCTTTTTATCCTCCTCGCTAATCTTTCCTTTCAGACTCTCGTCCTCAGCGCTGCTCTTCATGTGGTAGGCGTATGACTCCAGGGAGTTCTTTGCTGTGATCTTCTCCCTCTGCAAATCGTCCTCAGCCTTGTACTTTTCCGAGTCTTCCACCATCCGATCAATCTCCTCCTTGCTCAGACGACCCTTGTCGTTGGTGATGGTGATTTTGTTTTCTTTACCAGTGCTTTTGTCCACAGCAGACACGTTCAGAATGCCATTTGCATCAATGTCAAAAGTGACCTCCACCTGGGGTACACCTCTGGGAGCAGGTGGGATACCTGTGAGCTCGAACTTTCCCAGGAGGTTGTTATCCTTAGTCATGGCTCTCTCACCCTCAAACACCTGGATCAGCACACCTGGCTGGTTATCTGAATATGTTGAGAAGATCTGTGTCTGCTTGGAGGGGATCGTGGTGTTTCGTTTGATCAGAGGTGTCATTACTCCACCTGCGGTTTCGATGCCCAGAGACAGAGGAGCCACATCCAGCAGCAGCAGATCCTGGACGTTCTCTGAAGTATCTCCCATGAGGATAGCAGCCTGGACTGCTGCACCGTAGGCCACAGCTTCATCAGGGTTGATGCTCTTGTTCAGTTCTCTGCCGTTAAAGAAGTCCTGTAGGAGCTTTTGGATTTTGGGGATTCTCGTGGAACCCCCAACAAGGACAATTTCATGGATCTTGGACTTATCCAGCTTGGCATCTTGCAGAGCCTTCTCTACTGGTTCCAGTGTTCCCCTGAAAAGCTCTGCGTTGAGCTCCTCAAAGCGAGCCCTTGAGATAGATGTGTAGAAGTCAATACCCTCGAAGAGAGAGTCGATCTCAATGCTGGCTTGTGTGCTGGAGGACAGGGTCCTCTTTGCTCTTTCACATGCTGTACGCAGCCTCCTCACTGCCCTCTTATTCTGGCTGATGTCCTTTTTGTGTTTTCTTTTGAATTCCTCTAAAAAGTGGTTTACCATCCTGTTGTCAAAGTCCTCCCCTCCTAGGTGTGTGTCTCCTGCAGTGGCTTTCACCTCAAAGATGCCGTCCTCAATAGTTAGGATGGATACATCAAAGGTACCTCCACCCAGATCGAAGATGAGCACGTTTCGCTCTCCTCTTTTGCCTTTATCAAGGCCGTACGCAATGGCTGCTGCTGTGGGCTCGTTGATGATCCTCAGAACATTCAGTCCAGAGATCACACCAGCGTCCTTGGTGGCTTGCCTCTGGGAGTCATTGAAATAAGCTGGAACTGTGATGACTGCATTGGACACCGTCTGTCCCAGGTAGGCCTCAGCAATCTCCTTCATCTTAACCAGCACCATGGAGGAAATTTCCTCCGGGAAGAAGGCCTTGGTCTCCCCTTTATACTCCACCTGGACTTTTGGTTTTCCGTTATCACTGTTCACTTTGAAAGGCCAGAGTTTCATGTCAGACTGGACAACTTGGTCGTTGAACTTTCTCCCGATGAGCCGTTTGGCATCAAAGACAGTGTTGGTGGGGTTCATGGCCACCTGGTTCTTGGCAGCATCTCCAATGAGCCTCTCGGTTTCAGTGAAGGCCACATAGCTGGGAGTGGTCCTGTTTCCCTGGTCGTTGGCGATGATCTCCACTTTGCCATGCTGGAAAACCCCAACACAAGAATAGGTGGTTCCAAGATCAATGCCAATTGATACACCCTTAGCTGAAGACATCTTGCTTAGTGCTTCAGAGTTCCTAGAAAAAAACAGGTGATCACCACATTTGAATTTTTCAATGCTACACATGGTAAATGGACTGTGCTTATATGGTTCTAGTCAACCTGGCCATCTGAATCTGATGTAGCTCACTGCACTCTTTACACACCAATGGTTTTGGTTTCAGGGAACCAATGTATTGCTATGCTATAGCTGAACATTAAAGCATTAACCAATGCAGCATAGTTTTTACAGATTAGTACATGATTCATTGAGTATAATAACGTTTAATTGCTACTGAGCATAAACTTAAACAACTTATTTCAACGGTTTCCTTTATCCCTTAAATGAATAAATTCCTTAAAATAGAAATCCTCAATGGAAATGTCCCAGACCTCCTTTGCTTGACTTACTTAACTTAAATTGCAACATTCTTCAATCAGTAAAAACAATTTATTTTAGGCAGAGGAAATAAATGATCAAAGCTTAGTTTAAATGTCTTTTGAAGGTAACATTAAAAAACTGATAAAAAGAAAGCAACAAGGGGATGCAAATAAATCCTTTATCCATCACAACATGGAACAAAGCCTACTCCCTGACTAATTAAGTTCTGACTATCTATTTGACATTTCAGAACAAATTTCTACTCACTGTCGGTGATAATGTGTTGCTCAAAGAGGATGAAGGCTCTCAGCAGAGTCTCCTGTAGTGGTCTTCTTTCAGTCAGCTCTTGCCTCTGTGTGCTTCTTTTAATGCCTGGCCTGACTCAACCAGTTGCTTTTATAGTCACTACCATGCTTCCAGAACCCTCCAGTCCCCCTGACCCCTTCTTCCCAGCTCTGTGACTCAACTGTTAATATTAGCAGTGAGTGCAGCTGGCTCAGTGCGCGAGAGCTGGTGAATATTCCAGAGTGGGACAGCAGAGTGACGCTGGGCAGGCAGGGCTGACTGAGAGGGAACACCATGTAGGAAATGTGGCACATAGAGGACGGTATGTAGAAGTGTTATGCTTACTAATGCTAGCTTTCCCCCCAAAAAGTAAAAGAAAACATGTACCAAAGCATTGACCTCCAGAAAAGAGGCCTCTCTTTTTCATTCTCTGGTTTGATTTCATAGCTGTAAACACATCACACCAAAAATATCTTCTTCTGTTCAAAGAACTTGCTTTATTGCTGATTTAATGCATTTTTTTTAAACATACATCATATACACTTATGCATTTTGATCACAGAAAATAGTACTGAAGGTGACCCTGTTGGATCAAATTAAGACAGCAACAATCATATGGCAAACATAAAATCTAATACTTTTTCTCAAAATACATCAGAATCACGATTATTACCAGGAGCAGTGAAAGGAAGACATTATATGTGCCGCTAATAGATGTGATTTTACAAAAAAATAGGAATGTTCATTTAATTCAGGTTAGTGCTGATATTAACACATTTGAAATGATTAAAAGGCACATTTATATCATGGCCCAGTAAGGAAATATCCAGTCGAAGCATCACTTACTCTTCAGTCACACAATCCTTAGCTGGGATTGGAATCAGAGAATGGAAACTAAAAGAGGGGAGTATAAGTGTGTTTCAGGCGTATTTTCATTCACCTTTTCAAGTTTTCCTTTTATGGAATGGATCGAGGTTGTAATCTTAACAACATGACATTTTAATCTACTGTTGTCTTCCGTTTGCCAACACCAAGTGTCGGTTATTTAAAATGCACTCACACACTGTCATAAATGAAACTTAAAGAAACATCATGAGTGGTGTCGTTTATGTAACGTGACATACTTCATTATTGTAGTGTTGTTATCTAAAGTGTGACTGGATGTTACCTTTATGGGCATGTATGCAGATACCATTGAGTGAGATTATTAAACACACATCTTTAACAATTCTAACATAATATATATTTAAATACAGAGTTCTTCTTTTTCACTCAACATAAACCCTCATTAATGGAATGTCCTTAAATATTCATGTTTTTGACAGACGAAACTAAAATGGTATCTTTTCCATTTTTACAGTATCCTTTGGCACAGTGCGTAAATATGGTAAACAAATAAATCAGTAACTTGTTGATCTACCAACAGAAGCGACTAAATAAGTACGTAGACATGAAAGCATGCGAGCAAGCTTTTTTCTTTTACCACATGACAAGACATGTAAAATGTGAGTTGGTAATACATCTTATATTTCCCACAAATCTCACTATTATTTTCCGTACGTAACACCAGGTCTGAAGTGCTATGAATAAGTTACATTCAGCATAAGTAAAATAATTCCTCCGTTTTGTAGCAATTGAGAAAATAAAATAGATATCTCTGTTTATCCAGGGCAACTGTGTGTTGAAGATCTCACCATTAGACAGTCTCATTAATACCTGTGGACAAAACACAGTGTTATTTTACAAATTGGGTTAGTCCAATTGATTTGGGGGGGGGGGGGGATACAGACAAACCGTGGATGAAACCTACCTGTAATAATTGGGTTTAAAGGGGCCGTTTTTGTTAAGGCCCATGTACTTGGCCTGCTCATCAGAGAGCTCCGTCAGATGGGCGTCAAAGTTTGGTAGGTGCAAACTGGCCACATACTCATCTGTAAGGAAGACACAGGTAGGAGTCTAGACTATTGGATTCATCTTTGGTTCACTGAATGGTGTCATTTAAGGTCACACAGTGTCAACAATGAGCAACACAAACAAGGTTGACATGAGAGATGGGCAGCAGCACGAGTTGAAAACTGCATTTTTATGTCATCGTCTTCATATAAAGTCTCAAATTATCGTTCAACTTAAACTGCTTCTGTTTATTCTTACCCATCTTCTTGGGCAGGAGGTACACGTCCTGTTTGTAACGCCCCTCTGGAGCATTGAACAACTCGATCAGGGCCAGGGCCTACAGACGAAGAAGAGAAAACTCTGGGTAAGTTCAGAACAAAAAATGTAGCTGTTTCTGTTCACACATACAGCTGCTCCGGCAAATATCAGCAGTTTTCTGCAAGTGTGAAAGCCCTGTAAGACTCACAGACTACATATTACTAAAGATGAGCAGGGTGGTGTGATGAGTGGGAGAAACCTCTAACCTGAGTTGTAGCAGTGATGGACAACACAAACGTAGGCACAGTGGAGCAGCTCAGATTTAAGAGGCGACCCTGAGGAATAACAGAGCACAGAAATGAACTGTATTGCAGAAACACAGAACGGAGAAAGTGAGGCCTTAATTGGCATTCATTGTGATCACATTTGAAGTGACCCAGTTTGTTTCTAACAGATTACACACCTCTGCAAGCATAACCACTCTCTTTCCATCTGGCCAGATGATGTGGTCAACCTGAGAGCGGACCCTCTCCCAGGTCAGCTCGGGGCTGCGCAGGCTCGCCTGAGGACAGAAAAGACACCTCAGTCCTACGATCGCAACAAAGAACAAAGGTAAGAGGGTTTTATGTAACCCAAAGAGTGTCTTTCATTTGGTAACATATACATTTAGAGGCTATATGGAGAATAAATTAAGATAATTCAGACAAAAACTAGTACCAAATGAAGTTTAAGATGAAGAAGAGTGTATCTCTGACTCCATCCCTACATCACCTATACATCCCTCAGGGCTTCTTACCGGGGTTTACATGTTGTCCCTCGTTGTCCGGCTGAATACAAAAGGTGATCGTGCCTTTGAATTTATGGATTTGAACTTTGGAAACCTTTTCCTATGCACACTCTGCAGCTTCTATTTATGCTTTTAAAAGGCAGCTTCAGACACCTAATTTTCTAAGTGGCTTTTTACCATCTACATACAATAGTCACAGTATGAAGATAATCAGAAAGTGGCAGTATTATTTTGAACACTGTAGCATTGACTTTGATTCAATGTTCACATGACTGATCGATACTTGAAATCAAGACATACTACATTTGGTCAGGGGAAGTAAACAATGTGTACTGGAGAAAAGCTCTAATAGTAATAACAGAACACATTACCACGTCGATCTCAGTATTAGAATGTCCCATATTGCAGACGATGCAACCATTCTTCATTCGGTCAAGCTGTTCTCTGGTCACAACGTTCTTGTTACCTTTTGAAAAAACAAATAAATAAAAGGAGACATAGTGTGATGTCTTAGCAGAGCCATCGTTACAGATGAGAATGTGTTGTGATTGCAGAGGAATCCAAATCAAAAATATATTTTCTGTTAAAGAATGGATTCATAGAAACATGCAAATAAGTTTTGTGATTTCTGTCACCTAGCAAAAATCCTTTTTAACATTCAGATGTAAAGTTGTGTTTTTGGCCTTAAACTATGATAACTACGTATATAAGGCATTTATTCATTTAGCTGGAAACACTATGGTTCCTGAAGCAGAAGTAATGTTTGTCACTGCATGGGGGACAATACCGGTGCAAGTTATCACCACGTCCATCTGTCGGATCACCTCGCTCAGCTTGACCACTCGGAAGCCGTCCATGCTGTATAAAAACACAGAGATATAATAATAATAATAATAATAATAATACATACATACTAATACATTTTATTTCAAGGCGCCTTTAAAAGCACTCAAGGTCACCTTACACAGCAGAGATTAAAACAACAAATAACAATACATTGATAAAATGAACATCAAAAATAAAGATTTACAGAGTAGGTTATACAATCATTGTGAAGAGAGTTTAAGAGACGGGATGGATAATGATCAAACAGAATATGGTCGTTTAAAAAGATGTGATATTAACAAACCTAAACAAAATAAATGGTGAGAATAAAAAGTCATTTTAGAATCACAGTCTAAAGAATGCACAACATAGAGACAAAAGCACAACTCAGGAAAGCACATTAACAAAGCGCTGCTGAATGTTAATGAATAGTGACTCACCATGCCTGCAGGGCACAGATGGGGTCAATCTCTGTGATGCACACAATGCCTCCGAGGGCCTTTAGAGCAGTGCAGCAGCCTTTCCCCACCTACACACCACAGGACAGTGTAACAGTCGTAAGCACAAATATGGAATAACAGATCTCCTGCAACTGCGAAGCTAAGGTTACTTTTGTTGTGTTTTTTAAAGCAATGATTCACCTCTCCATAACCGCATACTACGACTTGTTTTCCTCCAAACATGATATCTGTGGTCCTCTTCAAGCTGGCAGACACAAGACAAGATGACACTTTTATCCACTGCACATCCAGATATTAATAAAAACTGTTCAAACTGTGAAAAAAAGCAGCAGAGGTGTGTTTGCAAACACTGTCAACTGTTTTTCTCGATGATTTTTCTCCTCACCCATCCAGGATGGATTCGCGGCAGCAGTAAAGGTTGTCGAATTTCTGCTTGGTGACCGAGTCGTTCACATTCATCGCGGGGACACACAGCTTGCCAGCCTTAGACAACTGGTACAATCTGAGAGGACACATGGGAAACCATGTTGAGGCAGACACACAAACACAGCACACACATATTATCCACAAACAACACTCCTGTGTGACCTTCTCCTTTTCTGCAGAGTCTGACTAATTGATTCCACTGAGAGACGTATGTGCACAGCAGCAGTGACCTGTACAGCTCTGTCATGTTTCTCACACGCTACAGTCACATCAGGCGGCTCACTTTTCAAAGCTACCCTGTTCATGTGCCAAGCAGGTAACCAAGATATTTCTGACCAACAAATACTCCCATGATTTGATCATTTCTGATACATCCTTTATCTTTGAAGTCCATCATTGTCTGAATAAGTTGTGCAACAGACAAGTCAAAGCTACGGCAGAAAAATGGGTGTAAGGTCATTTCCACGCAAAGTTCGGCACTTATCAATTTGGACGTGAGCGGAGGGTACGCTCAAATCTCATGCCAGGTCTCAGTTCTGGTACGCACATTTTCAACTCAGTGTGGACTTGCGCTGCAGCGAATCTGTCTGTGTCGGAGAATAATAATAATACTTGAAATCTCACCTGTGCACCCCAGTTACACTCTCCTCCACGATACCTCGCACTTTCTTAAAGACACTGGGATACTTCTTGTACACCCAGTGGGTCAAGTCTCCGCCATCGTCCAAGATCTAAGACGCAAACAGAGATCTGAAGATTACCTCCACTGTTATGATCGTGTGGGGGAGCCTAGTCTTAGAACAGATAAAAGAAAGCAGACAAAGGTTGGTGTTAGATGAATCGTGGGATCGTCAGGTAGATACCATATTGGCCTGCCAGCCCTCCGTGTTGACACAGCGATCGATGCACCACCAGAAGTCATCCTCTGACTCGCCCTTCCAGGCAAACACAGGCACCCCTGGATGACACAAAACACACAAACACCTGTCAGAGGAGAAAGGACCCAGCAGCTGCATGTCCAACAGGACCATTAGCTACGCTTTACAAAGTGAAAACACATGCACGTTTCTTCACATATTGCATTAGTGTTCATCACACAGCAACCTATTCCATACATACATGCAGCAGTCATTTTAAAAGCATTGAAGACACTGGTTACAGTTCATGTTAACTGTAAATTAGCTTGAGTGAAGCTAAGAAAGCTAAGTTGAAACTCAAAATGTTTTTAAATTCAAGGAACAGGGTCCACAGCAACGCTTATATTAAGATCTTTTTTAGGATAAATATTTGTTGTTCTTTTCATTTTTGAGTTGTAAATATACAACGATGACAGGTAACAAAGTTATCGGTATTTACACGTAAAAAAATGGCTGAGTATTAGGAAGAATCTGGTGAAGCGATATCAAACATTTAGATAAACCTGATATTGTTAGCTCTGCCCTTTGTTATCCAACCTATTCCTTGGGTAATGTAGTTTTTTGTGTATACCCTCCTAGCATTTTTTCCGAACTTCTTCCAGTCTCAGTTTATGTTGTTAAATCGGAGCGGAAAGGTCAAACAGCTGACGTTAGGGTGTTCAAACAAAACTAAACCACTGCCACCAGTTGAATTGATCACAAAACACAATATCTGTATTCTGAAGTGCACCAATCATTTCTTACTCCTCTACTTGATAATGGTGATGTGAAGCAACTTAGCTACAATCAACCATTATCCAAGAAAACATGTAACCTTACGTCTGCCTACGAAAGAGAGGATCTCACCAGTTTCAGCGAGAGCAGCGGCCACCTCGTTCTGAGTGGAGTAGATGTTGCAGGCGGTCCAGCGGCACTGGGCCCCGAGGGCTACCAGAGTCTCAATCAGGACCTAATCAGGTTATGAAGGATACATAAACATGAGGCAGAGAAGAAGAAGGGATGGATGTAACAATCACAGTGATCTGCGGTGAACAGGATGAGAGGACGTACTGCTGTCTGAGCCGTGATGTGGGTACAGCCCACTATCTTCGCCCCGGCCAGTGGCTTCTCCCCCTGGGCTCTCTTCCTCAGGGAGATCAGGGCAGACATGTCTGAGGGGGAACACAGTGGAAAAAAAGAGCAGAGAAGAACAGTGGGTCTTGTGAATAATAAACTAATCATTTCTAGTAGGGATGAAAAATGGACCCTGATTAAACAGCTTGTCAATAACAGCTGTTGCCGCCCAGGCATCAAGCCTGAAGAACACTCGTCAGGCTCTCACACATACTTCTCAATCACAGAGAGAGAGAGAGAGAGAGAGAGAGAGAGAGAGAGAGAGAGAGAGAGAGAGAGAGAGAGAGAGATGAGCATGCAAGTGTACAAAAAAACACCTGAAAGGGAAGAAGAATGATGGAGGAGAAATAAGTAACGAATGATGAACAAGACTAAGACAAAGACCTCCGATCATGTTTCCAGAATAATATTGACCCAGCCCGAACCCTGGGTGATACGCTTTTTAGACATCATGAGAAGAGAACCGTTATCAAATACTGTCCAAGCAGCAAAACAGACGCTATCTGATATGTATCTGTGAACAGATTTACAACAGGTAATACAAGGATCTCTTTGTTCAAACAGTATCATGAGCATGTCTCTTATAAACTCTTGTTTCAGAAAAAAATCACAGAGAAACTGTGAAAGAGACTTTTATCATTTAGATTTTTGAAGTGATTCCATAGGAGACTAATGAGTACATATCAAGACTCAACTCAAATCACCTGACTGTCAGAAATTCTCTGCTAGAAGGCAACTTTGTCGATTGAGACTTTTTTTCATAACTGGGGAAATAAAATAGATCAATGAGGTCTAGAATACCCCTGTGTGTGAGCTCTGATGTACCTTGTTCTGCAATTTCAATTTCTCGGCGACCAAATTCTGCCTGCTTGATATTCTTGACGCAGAAGTCGGTGCTGCCGTGCGTGTTGACCTGCGCTTTGTCCCGGGGGGAGGTTTCATCATCGGAGCTGTCGGTGTACGATGCAGCTGGGAAACAGAGAACACAAAAGGTCACTATTGTGGAAAAAGCACACAAAAGTGCCAATTATGAAATATTAACTTCAAATCCATTGTGTGCAGGGCAGAGTCTTGGGGAACATTTCCTCTGTGTGTGTGTGTGTGTGTGTGTGTGTGTGTGTGTGTGTGTGTGTGTGTGTGTGTGTGTGTGTGTGTGTGTGCGTGCGTGTGTAGTTTTTGTGTGTATAAACTGTCTGTATTTATTGCAAAAAATAGTGCACTGATTTTGATGAACGATAAAGGATTTTCAAAGTTGGTACCTACGTGAAATCTTCAAATATCTGACAGTGATATGTTGGCTTACTGTACTTATTCCTTATAATTAAAACAATCCTGATGGAAATCCTTTTAATTTTTTGTTATAATTGAAAGAATTCACAGGATATTTTACAATCCAACACCGTTATATAGTCTCAAACCTGCAATTACAAAATTCCAAAGAATACGATTATATATTTGCAAAAGGCTACAGTAGTTCTGGAAGATACAGTATGTCTACAACACACATATATGTACCTTAACCCAGTGCAATACTGCATACATAAACACATGCTATAGTATATGCATTCACATGTCTGTGTATGCTAACCCTGTGCTATAGAGCCATGTGCAATCACAGCAGCACTTTAAAGTTACAGGCTGTAGGGCAAATGTGCAATTTACAACAGTACCTCTTAATGATGTGCAATACTCCAGCACTGTGACACTTTAATACTGCGACACTTCACCTCCCTTAGCAGCACTTTAAGCACTGTTAACTCTGATGGTCACTTTATACTGGTTTGTTCTGACGAAAAATCAAACAGCCACTCTTTAGACTGGTATATTTATGTGTCTCTACTAATGTGCAGTATATGTTCTTCTTTTGTCATTTCTTGATGTATTGGTTTTGCTAGTCATCGTGGTTTTATGTAACTTAGTTTACGTGTTTACCACCAAGCTGCCAAGGGGCTACAGTTGGAAATTAGCCTATGGCTATAATCTGACATATTTACATTTTTATGTTCATTAATGAACACTGTCCCTCTTTAAATGAAGAAATACGTATCTGTGTTTTTATATATGCTTTGTGTACTGCATTCAGGGATAGATGTGCATACTTTATTCCAACAGATGATTTAAGGACATTCACAGAAGACGTCCGAGGTCTTAAAAATGATCTCTAGTCTATCAGATATGAGTGAGTGTTTTAAAATGAAGGTGGAGTGACAAAGCAAGGTTCTGGACTACCTGAGCTGTAGCTGTCTGTGGAGGACTGTGAGATGGAGCGAGAGAGGGAGCGGCGGCCCGCCTTGGTAGGGTACTTGCTGAACTCTTGTTTGTCCTCTGTGTTAGCAAACTGGATCTGAAGAGAAACAAATGTGGACACAATAAACATAAAATGCAAACATAATCCATTTATCCTTGACTTTGTGTAAGTTTTACTTTCTTTCTGTATACATTCATTTCGTATCAGCAATGAAGTAGGAACAAGGATGAACTCAAACTACACAGCGATCATAATCAGTCACAGTGATGAACCTCTTCATTAGTTGTTAAGGTTTGTTTGTGTTCATCCTCTACATTTATAACTGGATTCATTTGGCACTTCCAGTCACTCAAACTGTCCCCTCAAAAGGTAAACCACCTGGGCCCATTACAGCAAGTCTCAGGTGGATAAGGAAGATGGGAGCTGCTGCTTATTTTTAGACCCTCTCTCCTGCTGTGTTTTATGCTTTGTTCAAATACACAGGCCTCAGTTGTTGCTCTGGTTCATCGTGTCAATCCAGCCCTTCAAAGGCCCAAAGATCAAAGGCCTGGAACACATATTAAATGGACCAGTACACCGCTAGAGGATTTTTTTTTTCCAAGACCCCTTATAACAAAAGATTAAAGTCTCTAGTGTCCAGTCTCTGGGGTTACTCTATCAAATATATAAAAAAAACTTTGGATATGATTCATCCAATGACTGTGTTTTCAAGGTTTAGTTTTGAGCTTTTTATGCCTTTATTAGAGATAGGACAGTGGATAGAATCAGAAATCAGGGAGAGAGAGAGAGAGAGAGAGAGTGGGGAAAGGAGCCACAGGTCAGATTTGAACCCGGGCCACCCGCTTGGAGGACTATAGCCTCCATACATGGGCGGCGGGCACTAACACCAGACTGCCGGCGCCCCAGCATCATTTTTTAACACCCTGAAACTGTGATGGTCGGTCTGCAAAAACAGAAGAAAGATGTAAACTACAGAAACTGTAGAAAGGCTGAACCCAGAAGTCCTTTGATAATTCAGGTCAGAGGATAGACCATGAAGAATTAGTAGAAACAGTCAAGAAAAAAAAAAAGAGAACTACACTGGACCTAACAATAAATGGAAGTATAGAGGACAGGACACAGAGCACCGGTAGGCTTCAGGCGGCCTCTGTTGTGCTCAGACCTGCTCTATAAATAACCAGAGTAAGAAAGAGACTTTTCTAGACAGGGTCACAGATACAGGAGTTACTCAGCATATTCCTCAAATAAGAAGTCTGCAGGTGGTTTGAGTTCTGAAACCTATGTCCTTTAGATTTGAGTCTCCATATTAGTCCCTACATCACATCAGATGACCGGTACTTTCTGATCCACTCCTCCAGGTTTAGCTAGAGGCTGAAATACTGAGAACATGTGGCATTAAAGAAGAATTCAAACCAATGTCACCTTAAAATAACTAAAAGCCTAATGAGACGTGCTATGCATAATCTCTCTTCACATTTCCAAGTTATCCTACGGGTGTCTTTGTGGCTTAAAGGTCAGGTTGTTGGAAAACAAAGCTCAACACACTTAAACTTTTTTTCCTTTATTAAATATGATCCTTCCCTTGTGCCTTGTTGTATTGTTTTCAATTGATGTTTTACTTGTGCATGTATAGGCCGAGCATGTTCAAAGCTCATGAACGCCATTTAAAGGCTTTCATATCCTTTATTCTTAATTATTTGACTCATACAAAGCGTCGTATTCAAAGGAAGTTTGGGGTAAATGGTTTTGCCTGAGTTCATACAAGGCTTAGTCCTCGTCCTTAACACTCGCTCCACCTCATTGATGTAAAGTTCAAACATCTTCAACCACTGTCACATCGCCGTAGGATTTCCTTGTGCTTTTATTTTACATGTCCATACAACATGTTTGGACTCTAAACTGCCGTGCAGGCCAGCGGAGTTGACACAACACACAGATGATAAATCCGGGAACAGATGAAAGTGTGATCAACAACAGTGAGCAGGGTAACATTTGAGTGTGATGTGCACTGCCCGTTTTGACATTTACAACCATGCCTTATACTTAAAGTTCAGTTTGAATGATTGTCATTTTGAATAGAGATGAACAAACTTTAGAGCAATACTATATATGAAGAGATTCTATGAAAGGAAATGTGGACAGGATGTCTCCTGGATGCAAGTGTAAAGACAGTGAAAGCCAAAGTCATCAATCAAATGTGGTTCATAAAGCCATCAACAACATCTTAAGAATCTTAAATGAAAAAACCTTATAAGAATGATACATCTGCATTGTGTGAATTATTTCTGTGAGTTGCTAAAACAGTCTTAACCCTACGTCTTAAACTTTATATCCCACAATCATTCTCTCCATGGTCAGTGAAACCTGGTTTTCAACAATCTACTGTGTCAGTATAAAGAAACTCAAGAAGCTTGTGAGACGGTGTGAACTCTGGAGCTCTCCGCATGCCTCTGTTTTCACAATCGAGAGTGCACTCTGTCTCATACTCTCGCAAAATACTTCTTTAATGTTTGCTTTGCATCAGTTCGGACACTGGAGGATTCAGCAGAGCTGCACAGTCGCTTGCACTGGTCTTTCCCCCCAAATCATAGACATCAAAATTAGAGACTCTTTCTCGAACAGTGTTTACAGCATTAAAGAAAACAACATTAGTCTGATTAATTATGACTTTCTTAGTGACACTACAAATCGTACAGGTGAGCTGTCTGAGTCATCTCATCTTTTACAAAATCATTCTTCTACCTCTCTTGGAGTAGGAAATTCAATAAAAGCCCTTTTCCAAAACTGCAGAAAGAAGACAGAACATTTGTGACATGCCAAAAGTGACTTCAGCACATCTGTGTGTGAGATAGAAGTGTGCCTGCTGGATAAGTTCCCAGTGATGCATTAGCAGACACTCACCCTTTCTCTCGTGTGCCCATGTTTGAGTGCCATGTCTGCTTTTCTCCAGGTCTCCAGTCTACCTCCCCGTGCCGGTGTGTCCTCTGTTTGATGGTACTAGGTGTCCCTGATGCTATTATCCCAGAACACTCCCAGGCAGGGCTGGGGGGAGGTTCCCGCCTATTATCCTGATTTCTAATGGCCAACGTAGAGAGAGAGGAAGAGCGAGCAAGAGAGCCCTAAACAGAAGGGGCGGGGGGGGGGGGGGGGGGGGGTCGTCTCTCTAGGTCTGCCCTTGACAACCCGCTGCTAAAGTCAGGAGGTTATTTTTTATGCGTAAAAGCAAACGTGAATGAATGTTCAAACTGCAAAGCTAAGTCCACAAGGGACAAAAAGAGGAATATCACATACACACACTTTTACTTAAACGCTGTACTCCAAATTTGGACCACTAAATTTAAAAAAAAAGGACTGAGAAGACAAATTAAACTCTGTTTCCATTAGCCTTCTGCTGCATCAATAAGCAACCCATCCAGTCCCATCGGCAGCTAAAAATACCTTTTCTCTCTCAGATAGCAAGCCAGGTCACAGTCTTAAGCTGTGGTGTGGCTGTCAACTGGCAGCATCAAGGGTTCAATGAGGGCCTGGCATAAGGTCACATTAACTACTTAGCTAGGCACATCTGATGCTCTACAGCGCCACCTAACAGTGAAGACTAAACCCCACACGTATATGTTTACTGTGGGTTGAAGATTAACATGTGAAAGACAGAAAGCCTAAAGTATTTTAAAAGTAAAATCATGGTTAGAAAGTAATGCATTAATGAATACAAACAGGTGGAGTTCCTCAGATAGCAGTAGATTTAAGATTATTGTACTTCTGTCGGTCTGCAGTCACATGTTTAGATCAACACATGCATGTCAGATTACAGTGTTGTGTAAAAAACATAAAGACTGCTAATCCTGCCTCTAGAACTATGTGACCTTTGAGCAGGAACTATATCTTCTTTGTATAACCATATACCAACTCTTTAGAGAATATTATAGGAACCTAAAACCAAAAACAAACTCAAGGGAATGCAACCCGAGCAGCTACAATAACGTTTTGTTCCTGGAATTGTAAATGAGAAGGGAAAATAAAAGAAAGCCAGAATGCTGGAAACAAATACAGTAGTTAAACTAGAGGAACCCCCTTTGAAATACCAATGGTGGAGCTGCAACTAGTCAGTATGGATGTGTAATATTTCTCAGCTTATAGTGACTTTTCTATCATTGGTCGAACTGTGTAAAAAACACAGCAGTTTATGGTCAAAAAGAGACTTGATTTTACTTTAGAGTGTGGGGAAACTGCTGGAAAATAAAAAAATATTTATTATCATTCTTAAAATTCTTCTTCTTATTCAAATGTAGCCAGCATAGAGGAAGTCGAAGCATCACATTTTTACATTTATAAACTGATGATGACATCTTTCAAATGATTCTGATACGCTTGTGTTTCAAGGAAAAGTCCTGGTTGGAAAAAAAATAGAACAAGGTGCCATCTCTGTGTTGCTTTCAGACAGTGTCTCCAGATCCAGCCCCACCACTAGGGTTCACCAAAGTCTACCTCTTCTACTATAGGGCAGGCCTTTTCAATGACTTTATTGGAAGGACCAGAAATTAAAGGGAAAAAAAACGGTATAGGTCCAAGCATTTAAATGGGTACTTACCGCACCCTTTCTTTAAGGAGTGTTTAATTGTATAATGTTAACTGTTAGTTCTGACAAAGTAATGTGATTGGACAAGAGGCAATCCTTGAGTGCTGATATAGAAGACAACTGTCAACAGACTCTTATGCCTCTAGTGAAGACACTAAAAGCTGGCCCAGGGTTTATATAACATTTGTGTAGAAATACATAAAGTAGCAAATAAGAAGGGTAAATGTTTACATATTTATCAGTGACAGTTCAGTTCCAGCAGGCCCGCCTGAAGAAATGTGTAGGCCCCTGAGAGGCCCAGTGAATGGGCCCTCCCAGGATATGATTTAAATCAACATGTGCACATTTGCTCAGTACTGTTAGCGATTGCCTCCTTGCTAACATTGACTCCCATCAGCCTTTGGAGCTGACTGAAATAAGTTTGTTGACACGTTCTTGTTGGGTCAAATGCCCGAGCCAGCTCCCTCATAATCTTCTTCTTTTTTTTTCTGGCATCCTAACTTTGTTCAGGTCCTGGATGGCTGCACTGACTGGTGCAACAGTAAAGTTCACTGGGAGCGCTTACGTCGTTAACATGACAAAAAAAAGGGGTGGTAACATTTTAAAAAGAGGGGGTTTACATTTTCAAACGGGCTACATTTTACTGAAGGAAATGTGTGTTCTTGTTGCTTTAAGAGGTAATGGTCAGTGTTTAGGTGTAAAATAAAAGATGGTCATTGTTGCTTAAAATTAGAGATGCAGCGATCCACTTTTGTTCAGTTCCGATCCAAATGTACCGATACCGACACTGATTCCGATGTTTCTATATCATATCCATATTAATAATGTTAATGTTGCTAGTATGTGTTCACATACAAACAGGAAGCAGAAACAGCTGTCAGGTTTTTCAGATTAAATCTTTGAAACGAAAATGTAAGAATTGTACTTTTTATCATATAGAAGGAGCTGTTCCATCTTGTCTGACCGTTGTTATGGAGACAATTTCTGGGAACTTCTTACAGTTCAGTCTGAATGTCTTTAAAGTCAGACTGTGAGAGCTGAAAATGATTAAAGTGCCCAACCTTATTTCTTGATCAGCAACGTGGGGCGTCGCCATCAGTCCAATATGTTACATGTAAATTACTTCAATATCGGACCTGATACTGATATATTATCGGATCGTAGCCACCTCTACTTAAAATTAGGATGGACCATGTTTTGGCTAAACTCGTTACTGGGACCTGGAAAGCTTTCCCCTTTATCCCCCCCCCTTATAGGCGGCCTTGAGTTCCAGTGAAGTTGCAGACCCTTTTGAGTAGCCCAAACCAAATATATGATAGAATAAACAAAAATTAGTTACCTGTTGTTGCTTACTCATGTTTACAAATGATAAAATATGCTGTTTGTAGAAATGTGTTACGAAAACAACATCACTCCCAAGGTCATGCTGTTGTTCTGAATATAAGCACTTTGGCGATTACTTTCAGCACTCAACCTGAAGCCTCCTTAATCAATCACAGCAGGGCTAGTTTTAAGTAGACACTCCTTCTTGTGTGATATAGCTCAAATAAACACAATAGTAACACAATAAAGAGTAGAGGGCTGGATGTGGCCTGAAGGGAGACAAGTAAATAGGTCTGCTGTCGGGGCTAAGTTTACATTTTTTTATTTGACCTCTCAGTGTTCAACCTGAAGTTCAGAGGCTGTGAGTAGAGATGTATTTGTTCTGTAATTTGCTATACTTTCCATTTTGACACCTGCTATAGGGTGTCAGGGGAGGCCAAATATGCATCTGACCTTAATGAACCTGTGACATCGAGTATTTGTAGTTGAACAAGATGACATAATGAAAATAATATATGAACAGTTTCTGAAGATCCATGTAAAAGAGCCCACAGAGAAGAGACAGAAATGATGATGCATGAAAAAACTCAGAGTCCCAGTCCCAGGGCGGCATGTTGTGTAACTGCTAGATACATGAAGAGAGAGAGGAGGCGTTCTTTGAATCACCCACAAATACCCACCCTCTCTCAATCACTCACTCGCTCGCTCACACACACACACACACACACACACGTCCCTTTTTAATTTGGAGCATTTATTGATTTTTCTCAGTACATTATGTGAATGCACCCAGCTCAGTTCAACAGCTGTGCCTCTCAACTTTTACATGTTGTAAACTAGAATTTGAGATAGTTTTCTTTCTTTTTTTTTCCCTTTTCAGTTTTTCTTTTCTCATTTGTCTTTTTCTCTCCATGTAAACAGGTGACACAGTTTGACTCAGGGCTCTCACATTTATTCATAACACACGGCTTTGTTTTCAGAAGCAGAGTGCACATTCCTACCATCCAATATGTTTTCAATCAGGCCCCCTGAGGCGGCTCACAGTGCACACGTTATTGCCTCGTCAGACAGGAGGTCTGAGCTAATATTGAGCAGTCTGTGAGCCCCCGCTGCTGGGAATAGACACCATTTTTTAAATCAGATTATTTTGTCCAAACCTTGAGGACATACTTATGTACAACGGAAATGTAAACAGTGCCATAAAACATCACTAAATTAGCTTCAAGAGGCAGGACAAATTCTTAAGAATTGTTGACTGAACGTCACATCAGAAAGTGTTGGCCAACTTGTAACGTGATGCAGCGACCATTCATGCATGTTAGATTTAGTTTAAGTCAGTCTGTTGACGGCTGAACAGAACTTGTGTCAGTCACTGTGCTGCAGAACAATTTCATGTTTATTGTACGAACCATCTGATGTGATGCTGGTATCAAGATGTAGAGATAGTAAACATAATATTACATTTAGTGCATCCTAGATGAAAATATAAAAAGCAATAAAATCTAATTTGATAGTTATGGTAATCTGTTGCAACAACTACATTCCAGTTTTGTAACCAATATTTTTTAAATAAGGCTACAATATGGAAAACACTGCTTGTTCAGCCTCCAGCTCTTTAAAGAAAATATTCAGGCTTGTATTATTCAATACCAGCAACAACTGTGATTATGGCTGTTGCGGAAGAAACTTCAGTGTTACCTTTCAAATGTGACCTTGTTTGTGCTTTTACAAGATCTCTAAGAGGACATGATAACCTTTTTCAAACACAAAGTGTCCAGGTAGAAAAAAAAGATAGAGGTCACCCTGACGGATTGAAGAGAACATTCACAATCCACCAAGCAAACATATTTATTATCCAAATAGTCTCAAAGTAAATTTGCAATGAGATTCATCAAACAAGTGTAATCAGACAATAAAGCCTGAAGGCCAATGTTAGGTAGCCTCAGAGGTAAAGAGTTTCTATAAACAAAATGTGAGCTCGGTAGAAAAGCAAAGAGTCACTAATTGTCTGTTCCATGTTTCCCACTGCCTGCAGCCAGCTGTAATACACTGGGGATGGATCTGTAATGATACTTGCAGCTACATCAAGGGACTCTTTTATTACGACGACTGTTCTCTGCTGTTGCGTAACAGCCAAGAAACTCAAAACCTTTTCTCACAGGTGCACCCTGTGCTGCATTTTTAATCAAGCTGTTCTTATTCCTCACAATGACTTTGGACCTCACACTCCTGCTCCAGTCTGAGGCTGACTGAACCCCGGGATGAGTTCACTCTGCACAGGCAGGATTCATTTTACCAAATTAAATTCTCTCGACCTTACACCTCAAAGAACTGAAAGCTGGCTTCAATTCATGGCAGACTGCAATTCTTCAGGAGGCAAAGCCTTGCACCCTCTTTAAATAGCTCATACTTAGCGTGCAGACCCCCCTCTCTAAGCTCATGTATACTGGAGCTGTGTATTTCTTTACTTTGCAGACGCCTTGAATCAGAGGTTTAAGAGCTCAACTTGGCTTATAGTTGATTCCTGCCTACATGATCTTGGCATGATGCAGGCATTTTGAATAAACAGGATGGCGACAGTGAGGCACCTCCTGTCAGATTATATGTTTTTACCTTTTTCACCTTACTATTAAGCCTGTAAAAACCACGACGATGCAAAAATGTGAATAACAGCCTGAAGCAAATATGTTAACTGAAAACAAAATAGCCTAATTGATTTACTTCGATCTCACAGTGGGCTATTTAGCCTAAATATCTTATTTTTGACTTTGCAGTCCGTTTGGGATGTTTTGATCCCTCAGTGGGATGCCTGTGACATAAGACGCAGCATTATCACCTTCAACGATGCATTAACCTTCTTCTGCTGTTAACTTCGTGATATGCTACATTTGCCGATTCTTTCCCCTTAAATATCCCACATACAAGCTACATTTCCTGCCACAGCTTGCTGTACAGTAGTGTAGGCTACTTCACGGCATTAAGCTTAAATGTATTAGGTGCCCGTCTACATTTGCGCCCGTCGGTAGTGACTGATGGCGAGCATCACGTTTCTTACCTTCTTGACGGTCTTCAGAGTCGGGACTGCGGTGAACGCCGCGGAGGGCATTTCTCCCACATTCATATTCACATCACTGCTGTTTTTGCTCACAGTCAATGCCGAATATTTCTCCGCGACATTTTCGGTCTCTTTGACATATTTCGTTGCTTGTTTAACCTCCGTCTTGCTATCAACAACCGAGTCCGTCATTGCATCCAGGTGGTGTCGATACCGTTACAGGAGATAAGCCGATGCTGAATAGAGTTTGAGTTAGCTTCCTTCTTCCTCTCTATTTTAAGCTTTGTGGCTTAAAATGACCGAAAGGACGTCGAAGACTGCCACTAAGGCTTTGCGGGGAGCAGTAATTGGTCTGCTTCAGGGGAGATAAACCCGTTTCCTATCTTCACTTCTTTCATAAGAGCGGCGCAAACACTTGTTTCTGTCCTCCAGTTCTGCTGTCATCCACAGACATCTCCTCCATCTCTGCGAGGAGGGGGCGGTTTGTTGAGGCTGTCACCTGAGCAAGTGGGCAGTGTGTGTAGGCGGTGAACAGCCAGTCAGCGCTACTGCAGGAAGAGGAAAGAGTAACGACCGAGGCTTTACACACATAACTCAAACAAATGTAGCGCCAGTTTAGTTTAAGTAGGCCACAATAAAGTTAATCATTAACACTAATCAGGGGCAGCACGAGTGGGTGATGCGCTTCTATATCTGCTTAATGAGTGGCCTTCAGAGTTCAGGCTCTTAGGAGGCCGAGTTTATGTCCCGCCTACCTTCACTCTGATTGGTTGGCTGTTGTACAACCGTCTTCGATAGCTTCTGATTGGTAGCATTTGCTCAGACTGTATTTTACCTGCGAGATTTGAATCAGGGCTCATCTGATTTAGTCGTCCGAAATTACAAATTATGTAAATAATTCAATTATCAAAATATGCATTGTAATGTTAGTAAAACGATTGAGAATGACTTGGAATATTTTTAATTAAATACGATTATGCATATCTCTAATATGAAAACACCAGGGGTTACTTTACTACTCTGATACCTCACAAACTTGTTCCAGTACTTGAAGTCCATCATTTAACAGCTTTGTTATAATTTTATATTACAAAATTTATTATCCATTTCTGAATACACAAACAGAGCATATAAAGAAGTGAAAAACTACAGCTCCCATTAAGTTGACAGCATGCAAATGGATACAACTCTACAATGATGAGAGAATATCAAAACTAGGAGAAGAGCAACCACCAATAACTTAAAAAAATGTAATTGACACAGTTTTGACGAATTCAATGGCAATTTTTTTTTCTTAATCGCAAAAAGAAACATCGCTTAACTTCATCTGATGAGTAAAAAAAAATCTGTTATCTACATTCAAAATGTAAACCTTGGGTGGACTCACCAATGAAGTAATGTCTACATGGATAGAATGTGTATTATGGTGACAATTGTTTTTTACCCCACAAGTACTATTTCTAACCACAAAATCGTATAAAATGTATCCACAGAATTGGGCAAAATAGCAAGTACACTTTGGGGAAGAAAAGACTTTCTGTACAGTATTTTCAAATTAGCATCCCATTTCTGTTTTTGTTCATTTGATGCTGAATTCGTCTCCCTAGGGCAGGGGTTGAAAAAAATGAAAGAAAGTCATGACATCAAAGATAATAGACACAAGTGACGCATCAACGCTTAATGAAGTGTCTGTGACACAAATTCTGTACCATTTACAAAAAAAAATATTTAAAACAACAACAGGTATCCACTGGAGACCAATTCTCCTCTTTTCAACAGACAGGGGTATGGAAGGATGGTTTCACAGCTTCCTTTGTTTGACTAGGCCAGTATACAAAAAAATCATGTTTCCATATTGTTCAAATAAATCCTTATGAGAGTAAAAATCTAGTCCTACATGCTTGACCAGATAAGTTGAACATGGAACAATCTGCCATCTTAGGAAAGATGAAAAGTCTACAGTCTCAGCCGCCACATGGTCAGCTCCCTGGAAGACCGACACGAGAGTGAGAAGAAGACAACCCGAGTGGCAGTGCTGTGTTTTGGTGTCTGATGGTTGAAAGCAGGTTTAGTAGATGGGTGAACTGGGATGAAGAGTCTCAGGCAGGGTGGAGTTCACAGAGGAAAGTGCTGATGTTGGCGTCGGTGCTAAGAGACTCTGATCATCTGAGCCACCGTCTCGTCTGCCCCGGCTACATCCTGCTGCTGCTGCTGCACCAGACCAGAAGAAGAGATCACCACTGTTAGTTACAAGGAGTATCAAATTTAAAATGTTGTGATCTATTCAAATACAGAGGCATCGAAGTTAAAAATGAATTACACAAATTGTTCAATACAAGTCAGGCAGTTAACACAATTGACCGGCTGGAGTCAGTATTCTCACCTGTGCCAGGGCCAACGCCATTTCCTCCTTGTCTTTAGGTGAAAAGAACCGCCCACCGTCTCCTCGCTTACGCTGCATAGCGTGACGGTGGCGAGACTCGTGTAGATATTTCTGCTTAAGACAAGATGGAAGTATTGTACAGTTTAACATTCTGAATACGGTATTTATTTTTTTATACATTTCTATGTATTTTATTTGGAAAATTTCAAAAATAAAATATACAGACAAACAAAGCAGATAAGTATGAGAGCATACTTTCTGTAAAGTCTTGATTTGTTTTTATAGTCCATGTTTGAAAAGGCTGCAGCATGAAGTGAAAGAAACATATCTAGTCCTACTCCTTTTTTCTTTAAAGCTCTATCAATTGTTCCACAGCCTGAGCTTTCAAAAATTAAAACCAGAGAGTACAGTTAACTGGCAAAGCAAAAAAAAAAAAGACACCACAAACAAAATATATAACACATCATCCTGGTACAGACCTTCCATCTGATGATTATTCCATTTTACTCGTTGATTCTTCAGTTCCATATCTGTTTAATATGTTATTCTTGTAGAACATAAAACAGTTTTCATTTCTTCACAGCTGATCCATACATTCAACCCCTTTGTTGTAATATTATGTAGTTTCACATTACTGCTTGTTTTGTTTTTTTAAATCTAATATAACTCTGAGGTTGTGTTTAAATTCCCTCTGCTGGAAATACAAACCTTTGGAAAGTGTCTTCTGGTAACTGATGATTCCTACTGTACATGATTTGAAACAGACAGCAAAGAACTAGTAGCAACGAAGGCGCCTCTTCTCTTGGCCAAAAAGTTGCACTTGAACACATCGCAAAGACTACAGCCAATGGCCAACCACCATGTACGTGAGAGGAAATAACTCTCCATGCCAGCAGGCAGCGGTAGCTTGTTGTTATGATACAAGACCATTTTCACACCGCTGTCGCTCACCACTCATAATATAGGTACTTTTAATCGAGAATGATGTCTGATAAAAAAAAAATATTTTGGGGCTTTTTGTGCCTTTATTGGAGAGACAGGAAAGTGGACAGAGTTGGAAATCAGCGAGAGAGAGAGAGTAGGGAATGACATGTGGGAAAGGAGCCACAGGTACAGCTCCAGACATGGGGCGCCCGCTCTAACCACTGCGCCACCAGCGCCCCATAATGTATGATAAAACATTTAAAATGGCACTGGTGTGGTCAGCCCTTGATCTTTAAGCGGGAAAAAAAATAAGAGGCGGAGGCGACAAATAAGGAGAAACTGCACTAAATAGGTGAAAGCATGGATAGGCCTACTACAGCGGCAGACTCAAGGGGCTTTCCCGAATTTGTGTTGATAGCATAGACTGTAAATAGTAAGGTTGAGAGCTGGAGTTAAATGAAACCTCCGAACAACCAATCCGCGCAGACGCTGATTCAATATGTCGAATCGGCTGAAAAAGTCAGACGGGGGCCGACTATGTTGTGCAAACCTCTGTTTGAGTATAAGTTGAAAGGTCATTACACTCACCACAAAAAAGTAAAGACATTTTCTTACTTGCCTCTCGTGGTGTCAACACATGAAGGTGCTTGTCACGGTTTTTGAGACCTCCGTTCTTTAAGACTAAATTTCTAGATAACACCACATGGTTTTTCCTTTTTGTTAAATATTTATCAGCTATATTTCAGATATTACTGTTAGATTGAAAGATTCCCTTTAACAGTCTGATTTCTCCAGCTCTATGCAGCTTTTGGATGATCATTTTTACTCTCACCCTAACCCTTAAATGAAATCATTTACAGCCATCTTCAATGAATGAAATGTGAGCAGCTTTAGATTGAGTTAATAAGAAGCTGGTGAAGAGAGGAATAAGCGCTTAATACAAGTGCATTCTTATTAACCAGGTAGTGAGGAAGAACACTTCACTGTCACCTCATCTGTGTGTGGTTCAATTCTATCCAATATGTCTTACCCTCCTTTCTTTGGGAATCTTGCCTTCCGCCTCCAGCTTGGCCCTCGCTTGTCTCCGCTTCAGGATGCGATGGTACTGTTTGGCGTTAACGTACAAAGGTTCCTCCTCGAGCATCTCCGCCCCAGGCAGGGGGATACGCTGCATTGTTTGAACTCCACCGCCTCCAGGGACCATCTGACAGAGGCAGAAAACAGGGACGCAGTGCTCAGGAGGTCTGGTTTAAACAGTTCAATCAGGTTGCATCCAGAATAAAGCGATTTATTTGGTATTGATATTCAGTATATCAACACTTTCAATCTATTCTATATTTATAAACTGCCACAGGCTGACATTAGGTACAATTACTTAGGATGTGATTGGCTAGTGCCAAATAAATCATTAAAGAAATGCACCAACACTTTGCCTACAAGTCAAAGTTATTATTTTTTTATGTTTCTTGTCTTTAGCAACACTCTGTTGGTCAATGCTGTTGTTAACTTAAGTCACTAAATGTTTGCCACACCATCAGGTGTGGGGGTCAATACTTTTTTAGCACCAAGCATGATGATCCAGCCAAGTGTCCTTGTTTATCTATTTTATTCCTATCTTCTTTAGTATTCATGTAGCACATCTTTACTTCAATAATGAATGCATTCATGTGAACACTTTTATAAACACATGGACTCAAAGGTGTCTGCACTGCATTCAGAAATTAATAACCAGAATCCCCCCCCACAAAACTGTCTATACACGCAAATTCCACGTGGAGAAGTTAATTAAAGCACAATAAGGGAAAACATGTGTGTGGACATCTGAGCAAAATGACCTCATAATACTCCTTGCATTCAACAGTGTGCTTAAAAAGACACTGAACTAAAATGTTTATGTTGCAGTGATGCTGCTTTGAAAGTGTTTCGGTCATTCAATCATCTTTTTGATGCCCAACAAATGATTCATCAGTGACATAAAGACAAACATGAAGTCTGAATGTAATTTCTACACCATCATTGTTAAGTTTCAAATAGAAAACAGAAAAATCACACATTCTTGTATAAATTTGGATTCAAAATGTAAAAACAAAGGAAAATGTAATAAGATGCTGGATACCTCTGCACAGGGTCTTACCATGACCATTCCACCTGCATTGACCATGTTACCGGAGACGGGCAGGGTGACGGTCACAGTGCCTTGGCCGCTGTTAGTCGTGTTGGTGTTTGCACCCCCTGCCTGTACGATCTGGGCGCCTGCCAAGCTGGATGCTGGAATTGTGATCATTCCTGCCAACAGATTATCATCACACTTCTTGTTCAAAAAGACCACTCAAGAGTGCATTAGTTTATAGAGTATTTAGATCAGAAGGCAGACTCAAGAGGAAGGAGAAAAACTGAGTGTACCTTGCTGCAGGACGGTACCATCTGCATTGACAGGCTGGTACACGATGGTCTGTCCGTCAGCAGTCTGCGCCACCTGTTGGCCCTGCAAGCTGATCTGCTGCCCCTGTTAGATCACAGACAAGGAGAAAAGACTCTCAATAAACCACAATTCTATCTCATGAAAAGGCCTCAAAGAAGTGAATCATTTGAAAACCTGGTTCTGTCCGGCAGTGATGGCGGTCTGCGGCTGCTGGATGATGATCTGTTGGGGCTGACCCTGCTGGCCCTGGAGCTGGAGAGTCTGGCCACCCTGGAGCTGGATCTGCCCTGGCTGCACCAGCTGGATCTATACAGAGACAACAACACAGATTCACTTTAAGGTATTTTATTTCTTACTTTCTACATTTTTTGTTCCATTTCAAGTGCATCAGAACAGCCGAGCACTGTTTCAAAAATCTTCAGAATAAGGTTTTTTGCACCAGAACTAAAAAATGCATCAAAAAAGAAATACCTCTTTAATTAAAAACCTATTCTTCTTTACATAGACAATCAAGTTTAAAGCATGTTAACAGAAACATGTTTATAACTGATACTTAGGCCCTGTCACAATACACTCTTCATACTATACCACTGCACTCACCCAACCAGAACTACTCCAAGAGGACACTGGGTCCTTGTGCAGGAGAACACAGCATGATTGCAATACAAATGATATCCTGGTGGTAACTAAGTTTAATCTCTTACCTGCTGTAGTCCCTGGGCTCCAGATACAGGGACCTGCATTATGGTCTGGCCCTGACCTCCTGACATGGCCTGCACCATTATGGGTTGTCCTGATGATGTGATGAGCTGCCCACCGCTGACCTGGACCATCAGAGGCTGTCCCTGGACCTGCAGGATTTACAAAGACGTTACATCAGCACTTAAACGTGTCAGTATTACTTCAGTATCACTGACGTGTGACAATGGCAAGCAAAATATGTGAAATCAGGCACATCCAAGATAGCACAAGATCATGAATATGTGTTGATTTGTTGTCAATCTTTCTGCTTTGGGGTGTACAAACAAGACACCACAGGTCCACAGTGGATCCAAGCTGAACCCAATATTCTCGAGTATTTCTGTCATGAACCAAACACAGAGTGGTTACCAGAGTATTGCTGATGAAAATAGGCATTACATAAAATTGGTTCAAACTTTATTTGCTTAAAAGCACACAATTAGAGAAAAAGCTGCCTTCAGATTGATTTACATGTGTATCTTCACACACACGGATCCATAAATGTGTGAACAGACAACTGGGATCCAATTTCGGTTAAAGGCTTATAAATAAGAATGAACAACATCTGATATCCTGATGTTTCTTTAGACATCTGTACATGTTTGCTACTTTCACTGAGTCTGAACCCTTTTTTTTTTTTTTTCCCTTCATTCACGGGCCTCCAATCTGTATGAGACAATATCAGGGGCCCATGTATAACCAATTTCATTCTTTATCAAATATCAACCAAACAAAAAAGTTAAATAAGATGCAACACTTTTGCTTGCTACATTTTTTCAAGAAATGTAAACGAAATATAATCTACTGTCTTAAATAAAGTGAATTAGGTCTGTTGATAAATATGATGACGGGAAAATCTCATGTTTCACTTTGTATCGATGATGTCGAACTGGTATATTCATCCATATCGATGAATCCTAAAAACTAGTGAGTTGTTTTATAAAAAAATGTACCATAGAGTAGAAAGTCACAAAGTAGATGATGAAACATGACAAGTGGTCATGACTATGGATCCCTGGTGTTCAGTTCTGGCTCTTTTTCTGTTGTGATACATGTATCAAATGGCTTTTGTCAGGAAGAACAAAACTGTGACATTCTGAATTGTGTCTTGCTTCAAACACAACTCAGATAAACAGTAGTGCTTTGACAGCCATGAGAGCACAAGCAGAAACCAGAGGTTGACACAGAACAGTGCGCTGAGGAACATGCAGTTCAGACAGTTGGAAGACATGCTTGGGGGGGGGGGGAGGAAGGGTGAACCAAACAGCACAGCGATGGGTCATGAAATCAGGCCTCGTCAAGCATGCAAACTCATACGTCGCAACACCATCATGGCACTGACACAGGGCGGCGGTGACACCACTACCTGGAGTGTCTGCACCTGCTGGCCTGAGGCCGTCACCACTGGCGCCTCTGTTTGCAGCTGCACAGCCGTCACTGTGCCCTGTGCCTGCAGGCAAGGCAGGACAACACAGTCGCAGGTGAGTCATTTTCAGGAAAAAAATAAACTGATTATCGAATCAGCACTGGAGCAGCACTCTCCTTCTGTGTACCTGATACCTGTGAACTTACAAAAGGAGGTTAAACTGTTAATGGTATGGTTCTGCAACAGCCAATAGGGTCATAGCTCACCTGCTGTTGGATCTGTCCATTGGTGGTCTGCACAACTATCTGCTCCCCGGTCGTAGTGGTGGCAGTGGTGTACTGCTCCATGACTTGTTATTGTCACAATCCTCTCTTAACACTATAGAAGGATACAGTATTACACAGCATTAATACAATTTGCATTTCAGATAAGGCTTTCGACCTTTTTTATTGAAGCAGAAATAAAAGAAATGTCTTTATTTCCAACCCTAAAACGTCAACTAACATTATTATAGCCAGCCCATTGTTACCGTAAGCGGGACCTCTTACTTAAATAAAAGGGGATTTTGACGGTCCTTATCACCTAACACGCTAACTGAGGCCGTCACATGTTAAATGTAACCTTGTAATTATTAAATGGATGATAGCAGATGATTAGTGAGGTCAGCTGTTGCAAAGCTTCATGTGGTGTTTTGTGCACAGCATACATGTGAGCTAACACGACTTAGCTAAACGTGGTAAATAAAACTAGAAGGCACAAAATGGATGTAAGTCACCACGTAAACTGCGCGCAGTAGTTTCTTTATGTGTTTTTCTCTTTTACAGTGTTTTTCGCTAGAGGTTGAATGGCGCCGTGAACATTACGAGACACTCCTTTTTGTTGGAGACTCTGTATTTTAGCCGACAAGCTAACATCAGCTAAAGGCTAGTCAGTCCAGCAGAGATCATGTTTCTTCGCGGGAGTCAACATTTAAGAGTTATTTTTTATACAAAACAACCGAGGACGCAGCGGTTCAAATCAAACTGCCATACCATTTGTTGTTTTGGTTTTTTTTGTAATTTAGCAAGGGTTAGTAATTTGGTTGGTCCATGGGCAAACCAATCCGTGCTGACAGCTACCAATGCCTTCAATAGGGTCTGTCTTACCGTCTCTTCGCTGTCCGGTTTCCCTCTGATTGGCTCTAGTACAGCTCGCTGAAGCCCAATCAACAAAGTGAGCGGACAAAATGGCGCAAATGAAACAACGGCGCCTGGGAGGAGGTGCGTAGCTGCGTGACACAGGAAGCCTGCGCAGTGTTGCCAGGTCCGCTTGTTTATAAGCGACCTTGGGGGGTGGGGGTTTTCTTTTTTTCTGTAAAGTCGCTTGCAAATATCGTCAGTCGCGGGTTGCGGGGGGTTTTTTTTGGCTTGTTTTTCTAAAGTGCAGTATATATATACTGCTATCAAGTGGCCTCTCTTTTACACTATGTGGTAGGTTAGGTCACCTGTTGGGCTTCATTTAATTTTTTATGAGGTGCCAGGTCGCCTGTTTCCATAGAGCTGGTTGCTTGTTTCTCTCGCGAGATCTGGCAACACTGATCCTGGGACAAAGCGGGGGGGGGGAGTGTCCACGGCGCCCAGCAGATGTCGCCATTTAACAACTTGTATTTTCTCTTTCGTTTGACAGTCGACGTTGTATGCATTTATTTATTTATCTATTTGTTGCATTAATTTGATTTGAATATCAGGAATAAAAACCTAATCGTGCTCTGGGTGGTACAGTTACTGTAAGTCATTTTTAAAACCCATTTTCATGCCAAAGGATTCAGGCCCACTTCACTCCGTTCCGGTAGATGGCAGTAAGGCTACCCCGACGCCTTTATCCTTTGACCCATGTTTGCGGAAGTACATGTACGAGTCACAGTTTGTTGTTTTGTTTGAGGCATGCTTTAAGATATATCCATTAAATAGAGCAGTGGACAGTTTGACCTCCAGACGCGTGTGTTGCTTTCTATGTACCTTTACCACAACAAGAAGTTGAAAAGAGAGGACACACGCACATGGCTCGGCCTTTTCAGCTCCTCTCCCTTCTCTCCAGGCTGGGAGCTCCGTCCGTGGCTCGGCCTTTTTCTAGTACCTGCGTTCGGTTTGCAAGCAGAGGTACCGGCAAGACATGGCTGGCACAGAGCCACGATCACACAGCCAGATCATCACATGGAGCTTCAAGACACAGCGACCGGATGTCCGATGAAGAAGTCGGTCTGGAAGACGTAGAAGACAAGCTCCAAGCCTTGGTTGAGTAAGTTTTGAATGACTAGTTTTCCGGGTGTAAAAAAAAACCCCATTATAGTTAAATGCATAATGCGGAAAAACACACCTCCTATGTTTTTTTTCAGTGAGGGGAGAAAGAGGCAGAGGACTGTGAAATATCACATACTGAGAAGACAGATGACTCCTTCAGGAGCTCCACAGAGGAAGCTTACCTGGGATGCTATTGCGCAAATCAGGTAAGGAAGTGTTTTTTTTTTTTTTTTAATCTTATACTACTCAAACAAAAAGATTTTCTGGCTTCAAATTAATTTTATAACTAGGTCTTCAAATGAAATGTTATTCCCCCCCCCCCCCAGATATCTGAAGGAAGAGCAACCAGAAGAGTGGACAGTGGAGCGTCTGGCTGAGGGCTTCTCTGTCAGCCCTGACGTCATCCTGAGAGTCCTCAGATCCAAGTTTGTGCCCAGTCCTGAAAGAAAAGCCAAGCAGGATGCTAAATCTATGGCAGGACTCGGCCAGCAGGTGTTGCCTTCAGGTGACAGGGCAGCGTCAGACAGACTGAAGCTGCCTGGAATCCATGCAACGGCAGTGCTACCACCCGGAAGAGGAGCCGATGCAGTGGTGCCTGCGTCTGATAAGACTTTAATGCTTCGAAGCACAGAGGCTAGTAAGAGTTTGGTCCCTGCTACTTTTCTGCCCATCCAGCCCAAAGCTGATATTAGTAAAGACGCCACAGTGGAAACATCTGGAACAATGCTTACAGGGGATGACGGAGAGGATGAGGAGAGCTGGGATGGACAGGTGTTCACAGAAGAAGAACTTGAACAGTATATCCAAATGGAAAAGCCCTCACCTGTAGTGCAAGTTGGTTGTGACTTTTTTGATGTAGAGGGTGATTTTTTGTACAGAATCTAGAGTTACTGTGTTGGACTATTAACAATCCATATGAACACCTGACAATACTCTGCCAAGAGATTATCACTCTAACTGAACGAAACAACATCTTTGGACTACATTTATTCCTGCAGTTGTTCCCTTATGCATTTATTTATTTATTCACTTTGTTCCATGTACCTCTATAAATTAAAGGATGAATACAGCAATAATTAAACAGAAAAAATAAAATAAAAAGATTTTCCTTTGATTATACAAAATGGCCACAGGTTTAACTCACGTCTCCTTAGAAATATCTCACATCAGCTGTCACACTGAAGGGTAACTTAACCCCTTTGTGACCTGTGCGAAAACTGTCTGTTTTCTCAGACTTCAAGAAGAACCACTTTGTAAACCACCGTTGTGAAGCCACAGTGAGGTGTTTGTAACCGTGCTTTCATTTTCGCTGTAAGCAGCATAAACCAGGCTTCTTTAATTTAGTGTCGTTTGTGAGAAAGAAGAATCATGCAACAGAAATAGAGGAACATATGAATTTATTGGAAACCCCAAAGAAAATTGCGTCAAATATACAGAAGAGAGAAACAGAGCAGATACAAAGATGTAGCCTTGTATATTTACAGAACCATCACAATGATTATTCATTTACACAGCAGTTTTCAATTGTAAGAAAAAAGTGTAACTTCACTTAATGCAATAAATCTTTAAATAAGAATTGGCCTAGCGTCTCCCAGTGTAAAGCAGCAGCTACATTATAACCCTGTATCCAATCTGTGTTTTCCATTTGAGTTGACGTGTGAGCTAAAGCTCAGTGGGTTTAAATAATGTGAAGTTAACATGCATCTCAATGGGAGCTCCTATGAAACTAGCCTTTCCTTCACAGCTCGAGGATTCATCTCAGGCAATAAGTGCAACTTCAGGATGTCACTGACAAACTGGATGCGGCTGGTAGCACAGAATTTGATAGAAATATTTAGCAGTAAAAAGGTGCTGGCCACACACTGGGAGGGCATCACATCGTATCCTCACACCAGGCACTTGTATAACCACATCCAATTGACTGCACTCTGAACCCGCTAGTCATGAATAAATAAATCCTTTATGAAAGCAACTTATTTAACACACAGTAGACAAATAATTGTGCAATAAAACTTTAAAAGAAAAGAAACACCTTTAAGACGTCATAATATAAAGCAGACAGATGTATTGCGAGAACCACAGCTAGTGAATGAACTGAGTATCAGGAGGATTCAAAAGAAACAGCAGTTTACTGTGAAAAACACAGATGGGGAACTTTCTATCATTTCAAAAAGATTTTCTCCACGTCAGACGTAAATTACAACACAAAAACAGTGTTGCAACTTCTGCAGCCATGTTTTTTAATCTCCTAATAGTCCAAAGTGTTCATAATGCTTTATACAACATTTACATAACTAAATTGCTTTCTCAGCACTGCTCCTGTGCTGCCATGAAATTACACTGAAGAATAGGATGTAAAATATAATCGTAGATATTTCCTATCAAACTAGAATCATTTGTCATTTCGGAGTGTCTTTGAAACATAACTAGTCCTTTGTTACAGTAGTCCAAACATTGCTTAGCACAAAAACTAAATCATTACCAACACAACTTCTGACGACAGTGATTTGGACCGTTTCATCACGTTAAGTGTTGGACTCACATTTAGGAAAAAATGTTCAAATAGAAACATTAAACATACAAAGGACTTTGTGCTTTAGACAATGTTCTGAGCAAATTCTGTCCTTACACACATTTGTCCAAACCTTTACATTATTGTTTATGTGCCACTGCATACATCAGAGATCTTCGTAAAGTCTGGTTAGACGTGCATGGACCATACGCTCAGTGTAAAGATGTTATTGCTATTAAACCTGGTGCAAATTGACATTTCCACTCGCATCTTATTGAGTCTTGATGCAGTGGAGGGACACAATATGCAGGCTTATATTCCAAATACAGATTACAAAAGGGGATTTAAAAAAAACTTGTGTTCCCAAAGGAGGAGAGGGCTAAAAAGCTCAAATGTACAAACGATTGTTTGTAGGTTAGAAGTGGGGCACAATTTTTTCCCAACAAATACTTAAAAGTAGGAAGTAAGACTGTGGTTTGGGAGAGCTTTAAAACCAGCTACCGACAGCGACCTTTTCAACACCAACCAAATTGATACCACATCAATGATGGCAACAAATGGGTTATGTACAAGTGCATGAGGAGAAAGGGACACAGATCTTCAACAGAGGTGGGAATTATTTGCAGAAGCACTCCCAGGTAATTGAAGAAGCAGAACCCTGAATGCAACAGTGACAGATTTAGACAACTAGCCTCGCTTCAAACCCCCATTACTCTGGCTTTGTCAGCAGCTCAAATGACTGCATCAGTTCTTCATTCCCTTCAAATAAATAACTCAGTTCAGTAAAAAGAGCAAGAGCAAACAGAACAAGACCACCTTCATAATTCTTCTGAGCGGGGACATTGATCCCAGTGAGCCTCCGTACATTCATTATTCTTCAAAGATGACAGCAGAGAGACACAGACTCTTCGTCTGTATGCTTAGGCCTAAATACAAACCAGGAGGTGAATGGAAGAAGTAGCTGGAGACAAAAGAAGGACTTAAACAGAAGCCGGCCACGAGGTGGGTTGGAGACTTGTTGCTCACTTGCACAATAGGTTGTGCCGGTTATTCGAGCAGGTCCTGTGTAAAGAGAAAATAGCATGCAGATGATGAACCAAAACAAGAGAGCAAACAAGGAAGCATTATGGTTACGTTTAAACTGATGCCGAACTTTTATCCTTAAATTACCTTCTATGAGGTCAAATCATATCAGTGTTATATCATCATGCTCAGACTTGAAATGATCTCATTGCTCAATATACTCTTCATTGAGAGGGATTATTTTGTACTGAATTTATTTTATTATTTTCTACCAGGAGTTCTGATGTGGACTGATTGTCCATGATGATCTACCTGCAAATAGTATCTTTGGCTGCTTCGCAATAAGAAATTGCAATATAAGAATTTGTAATTGAAAAAACAAATAAAACATTTAAAAAAAAATGTTTTGTCCATGGAAGAAAAACTTTGAATGGTGGTTACACTTATTTGGTATATTAAAGTATACAGATACGATTCCCATCAAAAGCACAGATCTATGTTAAGTGTTGATAATGAAATTGAACATCAGATTAGAAATCATAATTATTGTTTATTTTATTTTGTTGTTCTGTTCACTTTCACTTCTTCATTACTTATATTAGACATATTGAGCAGTCACAAGAGGGAGTAGGACTGTACACTACAGAGTCCTTACTGTTGAACAGGAGGATAAATGAGGTCCATGACATGGAAATATTTTCTTTTATTATCAATAAACCCAACAAAAAAAAAATCCCCTCATGTCCTGACTCCTTACTCTTTATCTGTTTTTAGTTGAAAGAGCAACGTGCTGCTTGCTGCAGGTGTTATCTGGAAGGTTCTAATAAGGACTCAAACAGTAAAAGCTTTAAAACATTGCCTCAACATAAGGCAAAAATATAGCTTCCTTTGTTTTTTTATTTATTTTTCTATTTCTAACCATAAAAATAAATCTATTTCTTAGTTCTGAATGTCAAAATGATATCAAGTAAATAGCAAACTTTAAAAAACACATGCTATTGGTTCTACTTCAAAACAAAACCTTGTATCCATATTCTCAATCTGTGTGTGAAGGGAAAAGGGATCCACTGTACCTCGTCTGAGTCATCATGAAACTCGATCTTGCCGTTTTGAGTGTGGTTGGTCTCCAGCGGGTCATCATTCCCCTCGGCAGCATTATCTTCAACATGCTGCTGTAGCACAGAGTACCTGTGAACCAAGAACCTGCAGGACCAATACATAATCATGTGAGGTCACTACAAATGATGTAAAATAAGAAGAAAAAAACGGAAGCAAAAACAAGCACTCACCTGCCACCACACACATATTTCTTTACAAAGACCACTCCTGCTGCAACGCTCAGCAGCATGATGATGATCACTGTTATCACGATGGGGACGGACTTGGAGGTGCGGTTGTCGACCTGTGGAAGAGATTGCAGATATATTGCAAGTTTAAAAACAAAATAGCAGGTAGAAATCTATATTCTTCAGATTTTCCAGACATGTTGGCAGGTGGAGGTACTGACCGTCAGTTCTGGACCAATCAGGTCGCTCACACACCTCCTGCTGAGGTCGATCTCTTTACGCTCAGGCATCTGCCCCCCCTCACATTTATCCCCAGGGATTTTCCTGTAGCTGTGGACACAAGACACATTCATGATGTCATCATCTGTCAATCAAGTGTATAATTGTTGGATTTGATGACTGGAAGTGTTGACTGAAAAGCACATTCAGATTTATTTTTTTTAAACTTTATTCCAGGCCCAATTTGTTCTAAAAAGCAAAGATAATAAAGATGTTCAAAATGAAATGAATGTACAGTATGAATACTATTCAAACATAAACAAGACTAACATGGCATATGCTCATAACACTAACTGTCCAGCCTTTATCAAAATAACCTACATATAAATTCATCTATATTGATACAACTCTCTACAGCTTACAGTAGGAATTACCAAAAATGAACTTTGCAGTTTTTGTCCAGCATTTTCTCTTTCTCATTGAAAACACAAGACTCATTCACACCATCAACAGTTTCCTCTTAACGATTTCACTGTTACTGTTACTTCCACATTTTCATCACTTGTCTACTCCAACACAAAGAAACCCTGACAGCAACCGCCCGTGTCACGCTCTCTAAATGTGACAAATGAAGAAATGGACGACAGTATGTCGAATGTTATTCCATAACTTCATTGATGCATGAACCTTTTATGACCTCATGCCAAAAAACACAGCAAAATTATAAAATAAAGATAAAAATCAAGCAGACTGGAAAATGACAGACGAGTCAAAGTGATCCAGTATTAACACATCATAACTTCCTCTTACATCTTGTCAGAAAGACATTTCCTGTTTGTGAGATAACCAACGGCACATTAAAATATGCTGGTCTTAAAGGGTTGGTGTCTTACCCACTGGTCTGTAGCTGCTCCTCTTTCCCGTGCAGACAGAACTCCAGTACTTTGCCCTTCAGGTCCGGCTGCTCCACACACTCTGAGCTGTTCTCTTTACGGTAAAATCCAAAGTCACTGCAAAGAGGCAGCAGGTGACACGATTGTAAACAATGGTGGAAGAACAACAACAACTTAAAGTACTCTTTGTTTCACACGCTACTTTTTGAGATTCAGTTTGAATCGATTGTTACCCTATTGGAAACATTTACTAAAGGATACCTTAACACAGCTTTTTAATAACTATTGGCAGTTTTAATGTGTGACTCATTTAAACGACAAACCCTAGTTCTTAATTTCAATAGACCTTAAACAGCAGTAACTCTACTTTCAATAACTGTACACGGTCAGCAGTTCCCCCTCAGCAGGGTATTGTGTTAGTCAGCACACAGGTTAATTACATAAAACAACATCATTTAACAGGCTTAATTCTTACATTGAGACAACTAATCGAATGAAACTGAAATGTTGTGTTGCACATTTTGGCCATACAAATGAAACTGTGCATCTCAAATCCAGAGTTTGTTCTAATCTAGGAACGCTTTTAGTTAAAGGCTTTTAAAACTGAAGGGACACCTAACAGCAACCAGAATATTACCAGATACGGTTGATCTTTTGTGTCTGTTTTTGAAACAAATACGTATTATTTGTGTCAATCATGAATTATGGTCTTAAATAAGAATGTAATGACTTTAATAAAAAACGTTTTGTCCTTTAAAGCAGTGATGTTACAAAGTTGCAGTTTGATGACATTTGACATTGCATGAATTATAATAATTTCCTGATAGAAAAAATAAGTTTTACAAAGTACAAAAACAACACACTATAATAACATGTGTGAGGAGTATATAACCAGCAGTATTATCTTACCACAAGAAGTCATCCAGCGTGCAGCGACACGGGCTCGGCTGGGTGTCGACCTGGTAATCTCGTCCATTCCAGCAGACCGCGTCCTTCCTGAGACGCAGAAACTTCTCTTTGTAACCCAGCATGCAGCCGTCGTTAGGGTCACTGATGTCATCAGAGTGCGCCAACCACTGCACATAGTCCTTATCTTCACCTACAAATATAGGTATTGTTTTCTCCATTAACATAAAACCTCAAATAATATTGATACTTGAAGTTTCCACAAGTGCATGAAAAAGAATTGGTTGTACTGTGTGACTCACAGTCTCTGGTGAGAAGTTCCCTGAAGTCGATGGTGATGGAGATCCAGTACTGGCTGAGGAGGGAGTCTCTGTAGCCCCAGATACTGACGTTCATGGAGCGAGCTCCCGGCTCTGAGGCCAGACCAGTGAAGTAGAGGGGTTCTTTAGTGAACGTGTACACACCCCAGCACTGTCCTTCATCGGTAGAAAATCTGTACAGATATCAAGGAATGTGCAGGCGTTAGCATTAGCTCAAAAACATTACATTAAACCAATAACACATAAGAGGGAGTCACATATAACATGCAGTATTAGCATTAAACATTTTGTATGAATCCCAAATGGCAAGAGACTTTAGAGTTGTTACATCTATTGTGATGGACTACATCACAAAAACAAACCTTATGTCCAGTTACATTTGGTCCAAACGCTATGGAGGTATTGTGTTTGGAGTAAATGGATGACATTTGAACTTGTGTCAGTAAGAAAGGCACTGGTGTAAATATGAAAATGAATGACTGGCTGCAACTGACTGTAAAAGGAACTCACTTGATCTTGTCAATAGGTTGGTTGGTGCTTTGCTCTACCGCAACCAGGAGCCCTCCAGAGTCCAGGATGGCATAGTGATGGGGCCCATCGAGGGCCTTTATCCAAGTGTAGCCCCCGTCATCAGACACGTACACGTCAGGCTTCATCACTGAGATGGCATCACCCACACTCCCTGGTAAAAAAAAAAAAAAACACAGAGATGTCAGGTGGTAAAAAAGAAACAGGATATATTGTTAATTCAATTTAGAAACAATTATTTGTAAACTCACTAAGGGACACTGGTATGAAAGCACTGATCAGAGACTTACCATGAGCTAAGATGAGACCCACAGCGTTTGGCTCACTCAGAGGCAGCATGGGGATGTTCAGCTTCATGGCAGTGCTGTAGGCTGCGTGGATGTGAAGACTGCACTGTAGACACAAACACAAGCAGCATGTGGTGTCAAACTGTTTTCAGTACAAACGCTATGAAAAGTAAAAGATACAAATAAAAGAGCTTGTTTTCTAAGTTCAGAACACCATAAATCCTTAAAGGATAAAGCCAGTCATTGCCTTTAACCTTAAAATATACACACTTTTTATCCAGACCATTAAAAAAAAAAAAAAACTTCTCCAGATATCCATATCGTCTCTTTACCTTGTCTGGGTCTTTGGCTGTAGCATCACACTTAGTGTTGGCAGGTTTCTGCAGGGGAACCCATTCCCCTCCCTGATCAAAGGACACGACAGACTGCACCGAGCTGTCTGCAACAACAAGAGAGGGAAACTCAGTCACCTCAACAATCTAAACTAATTAGGAGTAAACAATAATACACTAAGTGTCAGACCCACATTGTCACTGAACAATTATATCAATAATGAAAGGCCATGTGTAACAGTAGGGGTAAAAAAAACTACTACTGGAGCAGCAGACACGATGGAGGTAAGATTTAGCTGGTGTTGGGAGATATTTCCACAAACAGCCGCTTCACACAGACTGTACATCTAACACTGAACAGCTAATTAAATATTTACCCAACACCCTCCCTCTGGTATGTAATGGAGAAGATGTACATGTTTGTGTTGCCTGATGGGAATTTGAGTACAGGCATGTGTTGATATTTCTTCATCAAACACAGGAACATGAAAAGATCTACCTTCTGCTAGGACGCTGGTGATGAAAACTCCTCGCAGGGAGGTGACGTTGGTGAAGTCTGTATCACCTCCCGTGGTGGTGTAAAGGTGGCGCTCCAGTGACTTGGAGTACACGGTGCCCCGGTCATCTGATACATAGATGGTACCAAAACCTGTGTCTGTGGAGGGCAAGATAATGTCAACGTCTTTTACAGAAACATGGGACATTTGAAATATTGCAATGATGACAAATTAACAGATATGTAACTCTATACTACTAAATAAATAAATAGAGTGTCTATGTGGGAGATTTCTGTTTGGACTGACCTCCTGGCTCGTCTACATGCATGAAAACCATTTCATCGTTCGCTGCCAGGATAGAGTAAAACTGCTCGTGACCCACGGGTGGCAGCTGGGCCATGTTCCACGTCTCGCCGTGATCCACTGACACGTAGATCATCCTCAGGGTTCCCTGCAGACAGAGAGGAGTTAGGGAAAGAAAAAAAAGAGGAAAGAAAAAGTGTGAATAAAGAGAAAATAAACTAGTTTAGAGGGGCAAATTTACTACTAAACCCAGGGAATTCAAATAGGTTGAAACAGGTGTCATAAGAGATGTGTAATTTAAATATAATAAATCCACATGAGCCTGGAGCACACATTAAGCTTGTAGATGCAGATGAAGATCATTTGAACCTGCTGTATACTGACCTTGCCTGTCATTACTGAGGCAAAGAGGAAACGTCCGCCCAGACCAAATGAGTAGATCTTAGTGGCGACAGTCTTGATGGTTTTGCCATAGTCGGTAGTCCTCTTCAGCTCGAGCATCCCCCGTTCACCTGGAATGTTAAAAGGAAAACTTAAAAAAGCGCATTAAATAAAGTGAGCTCATGAGCCTAACTTAAGAGTTTGAGATTAAATCAGTAAATAAGAACATCGACACAATACTTTATCTGATCAGATATATTTTCATTTCAGTCTCTTAATCGATTATTCATTTGTTGTCTCAATATCACTCTGTCTACATATTCAGATAAAACTTTTTGTACAGATGTTGTTGGAAAACACAGATGGCTGACATGTTTGACAAACAGAGAGCATTGTCTATTTCAACATTGTTGTTGTCAATACCTTAACCAAATTCCTCCAAAAGATCAATAAGTACAGTACATACTCTCCAACACTCATGGTATTATGTAGCACTCATGTAACATTTGAGACAGAATGGAGGGCCTATTGTGAAATTGGTATTGGAAAAACTCTTATTATGTTGCTTCTTAATAATAAACATGTGTATACCGTGTATAAATAAATAAATCAATAAAAGTGTTTTTTGTTACTTACTGCAGGATCCGTTGAGGCTGGTTGTAAAGAAGATGGAATTTTTCCTTCCCCTGGAATCAAAATAAAAAGCAACAATCATTTTAGAAAAGCAGACACCCACAATTAAGTCCATAAAGATGTGTTTTATTATATTTATATATTATTCTTTTTTTTTAAGACAGTATGACAGCTCTGGGTGCTTAAATCTCACAAACCTACAGAATGTGAGTTGGAAATGCTGAGGAGCAGTCTCATACAGGATTCTTGATGCATTTATGATCTTTTGTCAATAAGTATTGCCTGACTGTGAAAGAGGCATCATCTGACCTGACTTATCAAATAAGACCAGCATACAGCCATGCCCTTCTTAAATATGTGCTTTCTTTTCAGTGGGTGTGTTTTGACTTCAGACAGCTCCTGCCCCACTTCTCAATGACCCATTTCCCTGTAATGTGTCTTTGGAATAGCAACAAAAGGGTCATGTTTCAGAGAGACATGGAGCTCACTTGGGCATGCTGAATTTGATAACACAGCATTAAAACTGAAACTTAAAAGACAATCAGAGCTGCCAAGTTACTAAGCAATAGACACCAGGATGTTTCCTCCAAAACAACAACAGCTCTGTGAGGGCTTGGCCACGGGAGACCTGTTTGAAAAGTCACCCAATGACAGGAAACTTTTATCGCCTATTTTGCAAGGGTGCAGCAACTATAAAAGTGGCTAAGCTTCTTTCCGGTTCATTTTTATATATTTTGACAAATCTTACAACTGTGAGCAAGGGAGAGCAAGTTAGATTACTCTGAGGAATTTGAAACAGATATGATCACGAGTAAAGACCAGTAAGACTAGTAGAGAGAGGTGAAACTTCTGCCTTCCATTACCTGTCATAATGTTTGGAGGAACTTAAAAGAGGAACAACTTACAGATGATGTGAAATCTTTGCTACATACCCAAATAATGAGAGTGTTTTCAATACTCCTTGATCTGACTAAATAGAAATATTTTCCTTATGCATAAGGACACTGAGGGGATATGAATAGCTCGTCTGTTTGTTCACTGAACACCTGAGAAAGTCTCTCTCTTACCATTTCACCAGACACACCATGTCATGCAGCTTCTTCCAGTTGCTGCCGAAATCTTCAGATAGCCAAAGTTCATACTGAGAACACAAAAGAAACGATGGAATGAGTTACTTATGATTCAGCTGCAATGACACCATGTTTATATAGGTCACACAGAGCTGGGTAAACTAGAGCTAGCCATAAACGCCAAAGCCATGTCCATAAAATGACTCTGTGTTAACACTGAAAGGTTTATCAGAAGGTTTATCTTTCCGCTATGAGGAAATGAGTTGATGTTTGATTAGGAGTTTTACAACAGAGCACGAGAAAGGTCGATCAGCTTCTTAAATTAATGACACACTAAAAAGGATCTTCTAATCTGAGAAATAGAGCTTTCAAGTGTATATATACCTTGACCTACATCCACAGTTCATTCCAATCAAAGCTTCTTCACATTCATTCTTACACTGTTGCTGAGGACCAGCAGCACGTTGGAGTCGTACGGGTTGTATGTCATCTGCATCATGGGGAGGAAGGGCAAGTCCTGTTGAGTGAAGCTCTTCCCAAAGTCCTCCGACACGAAGATCCGAGTCGCAAGACCTCCGGACACCTCTGCTGTCAGGAGGACCTATGAACCCAAAAAGTCAAGACAAGATAAAGACGCTGAAGGTGAGTTAGTGGAGAAGCACAGCGCCACATTTTTAGATCACAGCATGAGTGAACAACTGGAAGAGCTTGATTTGGGGATGACTCACTTTCCCAGAGTTCTCCGGCCCGATAGCTATTCCAAACTCTGATCTGATGTAGGTGCTGTTGATGAGCTCAGTCACATCCTGGAATGACTTCCCGTAGTTCTCGCTGTCAGACACGAGATTGCAGCCAAATTAGAAACAAATCAGATACAAAACAAGTGATTTTTTTTTTCTCGAACCGTTGAGATCATGACATTTACCTCCGATAGAGTTTGGACTGTCCAAATTTCAACATGAAGAAGGGAAAGATCTGGAATGTAGTCAGAGCCAGAATGACCTACAAAGAAAAAAGTAGAGAATGGAGAACTTGTTATGTCACCCATAAAAACAATCTGTCAGATGCACACAGCCCACTGAATAATGCAGCCATGTTTGTCCACTGTATGTCACAGAGGAACAACACTACACACGAGATGAAATGTAAGAGTCCAACACTCACCCCTGTGCCATCTCCAACCCAGGCCAGCGACACGGACCCACTCAGGTCATTGAAGGAATACTGAAAACAATAGCAACGAAATGTTCAAATACATTAAAAGTAGACATATTCAGCAGCAGAGATGTTCAGATACCACTCTTATAGTATAGCGTAGTGGCCAATACCAAGTCCCCCTATGATACTAGTGCGATTCAATAAAAGACACTAATACATTTATGGAAAAACACTTTGTATATCTTTGATGAACTAACACTCACTGTTAGCACCACACTGTTGCTCTCACATGATCATTTACATGGAATGAGTACTTTAGGATTCGTTTGTCATGGTATCGGATCAATGCATGGATCTGAATATTCAAGATACCCAAAACCGCATTGTAAACAGTATCTGAGAATGATACCACAACTACATTACATGAAATGACTACAGCATTAAGCAGGTATTTATGAATATATGTGTAACTTACAATGTTATTATCGTAAACAAAAAAACTCACAAAATAATGAAAAATACATTTTTTTTTTAACTGAAACAAAAATAGAAAATGATGCTAACTGAGCTAACTAAAATAGAATATAAATAAGAGAATATTTGTTCAGCTTTCGTCTTTGTGAATCCATATCATACATAAGCCGAGTGGTTGTGGTTGTCCCTCTTTTGTATCTGAATACTTTTTTTTTTACTGTATAATTTTGACATTTTGATCCCAGAATTTATGTAGACCTTTTGGTTCTCACCTCTGACAGGTATCCCATATTACATGAAACCCCGAAATCTAACACAAAAAAGTAGTCAAACTTAACTAAATATATTATAACATTCTGATATTAAAAACAAAACGTAAACACAAAACAAAATAACAACTAATGAAAACTTCTCAGCTGTCATAACCTCAGGTTAAACTTTATTCTAACTTGTCCACACTGTATTCCTGCATCTACGGGCTCTCCCACAGTGTGTTCGAGCAGGGATGAGAAAGTGAAACAATTAGGCACCACATATCAGACCAGACAAGAATTTCAGTGAGGATGTGGCACAGACTTCTGAATACAACTACATAATACCACATTTAAAGAAGATAAGGAACCAGACTTTCACTTAGACAGTCTTTTTTTGCGCTTTCCTTTCATTTAACAGTGTGGTTCTGCAAAAATGTCATCATTGTCACTGAGTCAGCTGTTTGATGTAAAAGTCTGCAAAATCTCGTGGGGAATGAGAAGGCTGAGCCGTTTCTGGAATTCAGTCGACTTTAGATTAGCAACCATACAAAGAGTGCAATGCAAAGTTGATCACATGGCTATGAGGAGCTAGGCAAATAAGCAGGGCAGGACTGTGCCAAGGTCAGTCTCCTGTTTGCTTTTATAAAGAGAGCATTGCATATTCGCTTGGACACTTTCTAAGCTGTTTTCATTTCTGTCATTATCTTCCTTTTGTGCTTAAACAGTGACATCCATTACACATCTGTTGAAACTTAACATAGCCTACACTGTGCAGACACTCTGCCTGCTTCCTGCAGTTCACTACCCACACAAACACAACTTTAATTACTAAATAACTACCACACAGCTGGTCACATGGATTCCCAAGGGGGACATTTCTCTGTCAACATTAACTCTCATTGAAGGCAGAGGCAAGAGGGATCCTCAAATACAGACTACAGCTGCATCCTTGAGAAGAATAAGATATAGGTCACACCCATCATTGGAGCATGAGAGGTAAACCGGTCTGGTTGTGCTACAATGGAGCATACGTAGGTCTTAAAGCATGAGGAAAAATAGGCGTTATTTCTGAGTCAGCACCATATCTGTGACTCCTTGAATCGAATGTGAAGGAATAAAAGTCAACGCAGTCAAACATGGATGGAGAAAAAGGCGAAAAGGTGCAATCAATGACTGTTGCAGAGAGAATGTGTGGGATAAGCCACAACTTCCTGCTCTGCTACCTATTGATGATAATACATGTAGGCCTAGTATAATGATTTAGTAAATCTAAAATGCAAAACGCTAACTGATATCCTGAGCTTCAAGGCTCACAGTTGAACGGAAAACATCCCATCACACAGTGAATAGCTGATTAGGCCCTTTAGTGCACCAGGTGAGCACCTGCGCATCATCCTCTCTTGTCACATTTAATTGCGAGACGTGTGAAGAGTAACAGGACCTCACTGGGTAACTTACACGGTGGGTGTTGTCTGCTAACTTGGTGTCATATCCTTGCAGAGCTTTGCAGGAATCGCCCAGCTCAACACTTCTCCGTTTTATCTTGTGGTTCGGCGATGCCGCCAGCCATGCAGGCAGAGACCGCTTGACGATTCTCGACGCTTTCTCCTCAATGTATGAACGCTTCACGAAAAGCGACTGTCCGAAGGGTTTGGATCCCTGCTGAAAATCTACACCGGCTGTGAAAGTGGAAACAGATAACAGCAGGAGAAAGGGCAGCAAAAGTCCCATCCTCGGTGATGGTGTCACGAACAGAAGACACACAAAACAAAAGGCGAAATGACAGCCAAAAACGAGTCTTTGTTTATTCCGGTCTTGTCTTGAAATTGAAGGTCGCTACAGCTCTGCCGCGGATGACATCAACAAAACAGTAGTCCTGACAGCGACTATTTCGGGCTTTGAAAACACGGAGCGCCCTCAAAGCGCACTACTGTCTCAACACGCGGCAGTGGTTGAACTATCTAAACAGAGAAAAACGAAATTTCCCTAATATACCGGAGTATAGAGCTAACATTAATTAATCGTCCTGCTACACCTTACCCTACATGATACACTGTAACGAGCACACAAATTGTGTCTGCGGGTCGTATACAGTCAAAGCAGCGAAGAGGCTCTGTAATTGGCTGGCCTTCTACCTAGTCCTCCTATCCAATGTTTTGATTGGTTGCATCGTGAAAAAGGCGGGGACAAACAGAAGAGCAGCACAATTAGACGTCAAAGCCAATGAAGATAGGTTGAGCAATACTATCGTGTAACTCTATCTGAAACTTAATTAAAAGCGAAAGTGTGTGCTTTTTGTGACTGTTCGCTTTTTAAATTGATTTTTTTTTTTTTAACAATCAAACATGTCTTTCGAGGATGACCGTGAAATTAGATGCGCTTTATCAACACAGATTGGTTCCCATATGCGTCAAAGCTGCTTTATAATTAATTGGCTAGGTCACTCATCTGTCACCTCGAAAGCAAGTAGGCCCGATGGGTTTATTAAAGAAATAAGGACAGTATTGAAATTAAGTGTGAATTTTAGCGGTGTGGGCCTTTTGCTAAATGTTTGCCTTGTTTAAAATGGATTAAACATCTGGATATTGCCAGAATTAAGCAAAGATAAATAACACTGACGTGATCTCACCTCCAATCCAGCAATCGATAAATCAATATCCTGTTTATAGTGAGTATTTCATTGACTATTTATGCAAGTCTCTAACAATACTTTACAAAATTATAAAAACCAGTTGAAGCAAATAGTGATCTGTTTGTCATGTGATAATTTTAATGTAATCACATATTACATGCAGATGAATACAGTTTATTGAAAACTGTTAAGCTACCTTGGGTTTTTAATTTAAGTTTTGCTTCTTCCTACAAGGAGGAACACTAACTTTTCTATCAAATGTTATTTGCTAATTAGAGAGGATTTTTGTGTACACACAGTTGCATTCTTAAATTATATGTATTGGTTGCAGTGGGTCATATTGCTCTTGATTAAATGTGTGCATGTGATGGGGCAGTGGTTCTCAACAAACCCATGACTACTGGTCATGTGTTGCAGGGGGGAAGAAACCTAAAATCATAGCTGCCTTGGTCCAGAACGATATATATTAAAAGTGCAGACCACAAAATGTAATACATATAAACATATAATTCGTCTAAGGTTTTTCTGAAAGTGTGCAAGCTCATCTCTCCTTAAAACCTCCAGTTATTCATAATGGGACATTGTTGCTTTGTCACACCAGCGTGGTAACTGAAGCTGTGTCAGTAAGATGCAGGAGGAACTGATCAGATTGTCTTGCTGAATATTTGATTAGTCTCATGTTTACCCTTCAGTGTGGCCCAACCCGTTGGACAAGTTTGCAAGTTATGCAGCAACAATTCAAGGTGTAGCCTGATCTCAGCAAAAAATAAAAACCGGTTTAGCAAGTTTCCCTGAAACCTTGGACAATTTGGGCACACTCAAAGTGCCTTATTGCGTCATGAAGTTTAAGTTTAACGTCTTCTTTGTGTATTTCTTGATACCAAGATTCACTCAAAAAGCTCAACAATTTGATCTGTAGAGCAGCATTCCTCCACAAGGGGATTGTACAAAGGAGTAGCAGCCCTTCCCCCATGGCAGCCCAGTCAACTATTAAAGGTGGAGAACAAAGCAACATTTATTCCTTCGAGATGTTCCCAGACGAGAAACAAGCCTTTCTGAATAAATCACACACACACACACACACACACACACACACACACACACACACACAGGTATACAAAAATGGGGAAGGGAAGGGACGGTACTAAGTGTGATTAAATTACTCTACATTCCAAGCCCAATAATAAGCATTCCTATTGACCCAAACTAAAAAAACCAACATGGACATACATGTGTGTGAATTAGATCAGCCTTCACTGATGACAGTCATGGGAAACACATGGTTTGCTTTGTATAAAAGGGTTAGTTTATTCGTACTTGGGTGCTGTCTGTGGAAATGGCGACCCCAAGTGAAAGTGTAATACCATTGCAGTGACATTGACTAAACTTAATCAATTAATGAATGTGCACATGGGAACACATTATAAACCCCAGTAGGTTATCTGCCTTCTCTACAAGACAAGGGTGCCACATCATTCCTATTTAGACTCAGCGTCCCTTTATGTTGTCTGTTTTTATCACTAACAAATTTCGTGATTAAGTGACAAATTTAAGTACTTTCTATGAAATAAAAAAGGGACTCTGACCATGAGCAGTCTTCAGTCACTTGCAGAAATAATAGGATATATTCCGGGTATTTTTTTTTAACTAGGTCCACCTTAGTTATGCCATACAGTATTATACATATACATACAAATTATAGCCTACATACAGATAAAAAATAAAAAAAAATCACCACTTTCACTGCTTTCTCTACTCGCCTCAGCAGCGCCCCTCTCGACGCCCTGACGTCACTGATCACGTGTTTTATACTACGAGTCACTGAAGTTGGAGATAAGTTTGACAAGTCCGAAGTAGCGCCCCGAAAGAGCTGCAAAAGACCAGGAAAGGTGTCAAATAATCGATAACAGCGGGGTTTGTTTTTTTTTACTCGGAATTAACGATGGAATCCGTCGCCCAGGTAAGGGAGCTGAGGGGAGTGGGAAAAAAAACAAAAAAAACCGACTAATGGCGCATATTATAATACCTTACTGAACTATTCGTGTGTGACATATTTCGCTGTATATAACGGGCTCGTTTTTTCATGATATGTTGTTTGACTCAACAGAAAGTGCTGAACTCGGGGTTCACTTTAGACTTGGGGCCTTTGAAGGAGCCGCTGGCATTTATCCGTGTGCTAGAATGGGTAAGTTTCTTTCCAACCTTTTCTTACCATATGGTCAATGGCGGGGTAACATCTAGCCGACGTGAGCTTTCCATCCCTGGTCGCAAAAGTACCTTTCAAATTGATTCTGCAGTTTTGTCTTGTGACCCACTGCACGCCTGTTTAAGCTTAAATGACCCATCCTGTGAGTTGCAACACCGTTTCAAATATGGTATGTGCAGTTCTTTTTTTTTTTTTCTTTTCCTTCAGATCGGCACATTCAAATCCTGACATATAAACACAAATAAGCTTATATAAACTGAAAGCTAATTGAAGTTAGCGTGTGTAAAGTAGCACAGTTGTATCTTGCAATGTAGAAAAATACTTTCGTTGACAATATTTCTAGCCAAATAAAACGATTAGACAGCGTTTTCTCCCCGTCAGGTGATGTTATGTTGACTTCCAATAAAGGATTAAACACTGTATTTACTGTAGCTGCTGTTTTTACCTCATGGTGCTCTAATGTGGTTCTTGTGTCAACTTTGCACGCCATTCACTGTGATGACATCCTGTGAGTAAGACAAGGATTTCCTGTTTAGTGTGTGTTACATGAAATAAAGGGAAGTGTGCATGTAAATGTATGATAGATAGACATAGCTTTATTGTCATTGCATGTAATACAGCCAAACTCTGTTGGAGCAATCCAGGTGCAGCATAAAATATAAAATAAGTACAAACGCATACACCGGCACACGCACACAAACGCAAGCCCAGCACATCTCAACCACATTCAAATTGAGCACTCTGTCCTGAACGTCCCCATATGCTAACGTGTCCCTCTTATCTTGTCCCTTTGGCCACAGGTGTTTGCCATATTTGCCTTTGCAACGACAGGAGGCTACAGCGGCACAACCAACGTCCTTGTCCTGTGCCAGGGGCGTGACCGTCAAGAGATACATGCAGAGTTTAACTACCCGTTCAGGTGTGTCTGCGTGAGCAAACAGAAGCACACTCACACAACCTGTTCACAGTGAGGGAGACCATATGTTTACTTTTAGGATTGTATAAATTCAAAAAGTTCTATTTGTGTTTACACAGGTTGATGGACCATCCGTATGATGTCCCCAGCTGCAACAATCAGAGTGTCAGTACTGCGTACCTGACTGGGGACCACAAGTCTTCAGCACAGTTTTTCGTCTGTATTGGAGTGTTTGCCTTTCTCTACTGCACTGGCACACTGGTCCTCTACTTAGGTTACCAGCATGTGTATAGAGCTACTAGTCGTGGTCCCACTGTGGTATGTATTTTACTGAATGTTTTTTTTACTTAAGCTGCTGTGTCAATCCAATCGTGATGAAAGCTGATATAAAAGGATGAATGGAGGTTTATCTACACAGGCAGTATTTAAAGTACATTTTCTGAGTTTAAAATGTTGCAACTGGCATCAGCTGGTGGAGTCTGCTTCATCCTGGAAAACCTTCTGGAGGTCAGAGAAAGTGCATTTAACAGAGTTGTGTCAATGGAACTGTGGGAAGGGTGTGTTTAACAACTGCGCTAGCCAGTTTCTTTCTGAGAAATGTCCTAGAGTGAAACTACCACTGTGATAGCCTTAAAGGGTTTTATACTGTTTTTCTCTCAAAGGACCTGTTGGTGACTGCTGCCTTTGCTTTCCTGTGGTTGACATCCTCCTCTGCATGGGCTAAAGGCTTGTCAGATGTGAAGTGGGCCACCAGCCCTTCAACAATTGTCACCCTTCTCGAAGTTTGTAAGGATCCCAACAAGTGCACCACGGGAGCTGTCCCTCACATGGGCCGGCTAAATGCCTCTGTGGTAAGTCTCGTGAAAATGAGTGTTTTTCAGACATCATAAACATGTGTATGTACAACAGCTCACGTTATTTGATTCTGTCTCTTTCTGTGGCAGATTTTTGGTTTTCTTAACCTCATCCTGTGGAGCGGGAACTGCTGGTTCATTTACAAGGAAACACCTTTCCACAAATCAGCCAACCAGCCTGCGGACGTGGAAGGGGGAGTCGGACAATCGTAACTGCTTCCTCATTTCAGACAAGTAAACAAGTAATGTTTTTGAATGAGTCATTTTGATACTAATTATTCAAAGGAAAAATGTTGTAGATTTCAAGACTGAGGGCTTCTTTTCCCCCTGTGTTCAATGTTTGCTTAGTGCTGTATTAACACAATTGCATTTTGAAAACTACAAAATGAGTAGTCAAATAAATACAGGAAACTGTAGGAGTAAAAAAAAAAAAAAAAAAAAAAAAAAAGTATTGTTACATTTTCTACCCAGCTATCTAAAACTAACTGTACCTCAGCTCAAATGTTACTACAGATGTGGAATTGATATTCTAGTTTGTGATGAATCATAATGAAGCATAACTTTGCCAAACTGTTTACAGTCCAAAATATTTCTTTACAAAACATCATTCTGACATCATCATCACATTCTTAAAAAAATACCTCAGGGCCATGAAAAATTTAACAAAATACCCAATAATATGAGAAACGTGAATTGAATCTATTATTTACACAAATCTATGTCAACAAAGTCAGAATTCAGTGGTATCCTAAAAAAAACATTAAGCATCATAACGTTTGGTTACTAAAGATGGAAGACAGTTGCTGTTATGAGATTATTTATTAGAGCTGGAATTTTTTGACTAATCCTTTTTTTTGTGTGTCGCGCCTCAACATTTCACTGTAAAGATGAACCCACCATTGCAGCTGAATAAAGATATGCTGAATGTGTTGGAGACATGCGTTTAAAGCTTGTTCGCTCTATACATTTTATATGTTAACCTTTAACATTGAAATTGTTATATATTTGTTTCTCGTTGTTTTTGCCCTTCCTTACCCTTTATGTTTATAATGTTTAAACCAATAATTATAATACCCCAACATGGTCCTCAAAGCCAAATTCTATTGTGTTGCTTTTCAATAAATAGTTGCTATTACAATTGACTGACCTTTATCAGTTATTGCGCCCTGCCTGGTTCGCTGTTTTTGAGCTTCATCAAACAATGTGTTGATAAAAGTGTCACAGATGAGACTGGAGTTCCTTTACGAGACCAGAAAAGAAATGTCCAGTACTGAAATGCTGTGCAGCATTAAATAAAAGCAAGTACTGGATCTGTTGGTACGTGTGTGATTTTTGTTGTCTCGTTGTTTCACTCACTCATTTGTTTCTGGCAGGTGAAGGATGTCTGACACCTCACACACTCCAAATAAGGTTCACTTCTTATTCTGTTCAAGAGATGTCTGAGATTTACTCATTAGTGCCTATGGTTCATGAAGCAAACAATGCCAGCAAACATCCAATACTGATGACCATCACTAGGTGGCAGACATGTTGACCCTGCCAGGCATCATCACACACCCAACAAAAGGCTACAGATGTAGCTCCTGATCCTCAGCAGTGCAGTCACACCAGGTTACTTAAACAATGTGCGGGTCTGTCACTGACTCAGTTGTAAAACATCAGTGCATGATCTATTCTTTCCAGTTATTCCTTCAAACCACAGGTTTGTTGAGCTGTTTTTCTTCTCTAGTTTTTAGGTTATACTGTAGATTACTAATACCTACAGTTTTGCCAAATAAAATATAGTGATTGTTTAAATGATCATTTATGGAATTAGATTACTAGACCCGGAATGATTGAATTATTTCAGTGTCTAGTATTTGCATTTTAGCTTATTGTCAATTGCAAAATAGCAATTCTACAGTATTTGGGATGGGTATCATTATTGTTATTATATTTTATCTTTTTAACAAAAACAACTCAGCTGAGACAGCATACATACAACAGTTATGGTATGAAAACTCAAGGCAAGTAATTGTCCTAGGGTTGGGGTTAGGCCCTTTTTTTGCTCCCAAATCATTTCTAGAAGTATATCAAGTATAATCTCACTCCACATATTTTTTTTATTCAGAAATGTCTTCAGTTTAAGCATTTGAGATGTGTTCTTATCCTATAGATCATACAAGTAAACTATACTTCTATCAAATAGCTGCAATAATAAAACCTGGATGGTTTCAGTACTGTCCATTTACTACTCTGTTTTTGCACATTTAATCTTTCATATTTAATTTATAACCATCTACGACTCTGTCTTTGCACATTTACATTCACTCTTCCATATTTAATCTTCCTATTTAAGACTAGTAATGCTTAGTGAAATCCTGGTTGTATATATTCACATTCTTATTTTTGATATCTTTTAGTACTTATTTACTTTGTATTTAATATTATATTGTGTTTAGATTGCTAACATTGTGTTTTTTACTCATATTGTGTGTTTTGGACAACCTGCTGCTGTAACGCCACAATTTCCCAGTTTGGGATCAATAAAGTAATTCTATTCTATTCTGTTCTATTCTGACATATTCATCCTTATGAGATCAATCCTACATAGATAGATTCAATTTAACTGTCATTGCATTTTGCATTGGAGACGACTAAATGCAGTTTAGCTTCATAGTTGGTTTGTTAAGAGTTTGAAGTAGAGTTTGAAGTAGAGTTTGAAGTAGGCCACACAACTACATCATTTATTACGGCCGCGAGCTCTGTCTCGCGGATTTGATGCGCGTGACCTGACGATGTGATCTCGTGAGCGCGCAAGAGCAGCAATGGCCGCTTTGGATAGGCGAAATCTTAATCTCGACGATTTTGTCGGATTAAATTGGAGTTGTTGGGTAGATGGAGTAAATATTTTACCACCTGACGGTGAGTCGCACTCCCTGCCCCACACCTGGTTTCATGAAGTCACAGTGAATGTCCGGTGATTTATTCTGTTGTTACACAGAGAGCGGCATAAAGCGCGACTCAAACAAAAGACCCGCTGGGTCCTAGTGCAGGATGAGTTTGACTAGGATAAAATAACAAACACATCAAATTGGTTAATTTTTCACATGCATTTAATTATTTGGAAATAAAGCGCTAGTGAGTACTACAAACTACGGTTAACCTGTTGACAGGTAGTCTAAAAGCACCGCTGGCATGGGCCAGTCATCTGCTGTCACTCATCAGAAACAACAACCCGAGGCTGCTTGAGAAGGATTTGTACAGCTTGCTAACAACAGAATCGACCATGTAGACAGCTGCGACTGCATCAGAATTCAGGATAGTGTGGATACATGATTGGGGAAGCAGCAGGTTTAAATAAATAAATAAATAAAACATTTCTTTTACTTTCTTTTAAAAAAAAAAAAGAAAACTCGGCGAAACCAATTTCACCCCCAGACACAGACCGTTTTGAACGGGGGCTTTAATCAGCAATCTATCTAGATGCCTCCCTTCACCTGATTCTCAAAATAACTTATAGGAATGCCCAATCTAACGTTGTACCCTGACTGTTTTTGATTTCTACCTAGCTGGCTGTAATACTGAAGGGTACAGCAAGTATTGGAGAACCCGCAGTGACACCATGACCCTCATGAAAGAAGGTGAAGACAAGGATGACTCAAGAAACTCAAAAAAAGTGCATTAATCTCAGATTAAACCATCTTTACTTCATATTATCCCTCTGTAGATATGCACATATATGGCCATTGCCCAGCTCAAGATGAGATATTCCTGGTGGTGTGCAGCCACTGTGGGCAGGTGGTGAAACCTCAGGCCTTTGAGGGGCACTGCGAGAGGCGGCACAGTCCTCTCCCTAAGATGTGTGGCCGTTCATCTTCTTTGCCCGCTAGGCAGACACCTCACCCTGGTCGCCCTTCATTGAATCTTTCCATCTCTAAAGAAGAGCCTGACGATGTCAGAAGTCATGAAGATAGTGCCGCTTCCTCAGCAGCATTACCTGTCCACCAGCACAGGTCTATCAAAGACACAGTGAGGTACTCTTTAAGAAGTGCAACAACATTCATGGTCTTAAATAAATTACTTAGTTTTGATTTTTTTTTGTTTTACTTTCACAAAGCTGAATTGTCGTATCTTCATTATAAGGTAATCCTCCAGTTAACTTCTCTTCTTACCTCTGCAGTTTTCCTTCCATCAAGAAGTCACCTCAAGAAACCCCTCGTCTCCTCCCACTCCAGTCCTCCTCCATGCCTCAACCCAGGGTTCCCTCCTGGCACTCAGGACCTCTGCCCCCTGGCAACTGTTCCTCCTCCACATCTCCGCCAGAGAGACCCTCTGAGCAGAAGCCCACTGCTGGGCAGTCTCAGAGTCCTCTGTGGGAAACAAGAACGTACTGCCAAATCAACAAAAACATCGATGGTGAGTCAGTATCTGTGGTTCCTTCCCCTGCTGCTTTTCTGTTAAGAACCGTCAAACGTTTAGCTTAGGTGTAGTGTCTTATCTTCATTTTATTTGAACTGTGTTTGACTGTATTTGCATTTTTCATTATCATTTTTTTGGATAAATATCCTTATGGTGGTTTGTTAACTCTCCATCAGCATGGATGGTGTTGCTCTCTGAAATCTGTGTTTGCTTTCTCTCCCATAGAGAAAGAACGTGACCTGAAAAAACACTGCAGAGATCTGGGTCCAAAAAGGAAGAAGCTGTGCAGACGGGAGCTTCTATGCAATGTAAACTCTTACTGCCCTGTCATGATATTTTATTTAATGATATAATAGAATAGAATCATTATTGGTGTTCACTGTAAGCAGATTTAGAAATGTATTTTCTTGTTGGTAGCATGTGTTGGTAACACAAGATAAAATCTTTTTATCTTGTGTTTGGGACGGTGTTTGATGCCACTCTTTTCTCTCTCTGTTTTTCTGTCAGTCTGATTCCATGCAACAGCAGCAGAAAGCACTAGGAAGGACCGGGACCTTTAATCAGCTGGTGGTGGAGCCAAGAACAGCATCAGTCTCAGCAGGCCAAAATATGGAGCAGCTTCCAGCAAAATCAAATGAAAACCCACAACATTTGGAAACTCTGGAAGATATACCAAGAACTCAGGGCAGTAAATACAACTTCAACAGCAGCTGCCACATTTTCGGGTATGGGAGATGTTTACTTGTCTTTTTTTTTTTTTTAAACTTTATTTTCTGATTTTCAAATGAGTGGAACAGACATAAACAATGATAATACCAACCTGAATTGATGCACAAAGAGGAGGTGTGTTTATGCACCATGCAAGAATCAGTAAAGAAGTGTCTCCAAACAGATGTGAAAGAGGCAAACAAAATAAACTCTGTCTATAGTTTCACAAGACAAACCATTCTCTTATAAAATAGATGCTCTTAATGCTTGTGTTGGAGATTATCATTCTGATAATCCTGATGACCGATGATGATGATGTGTGTGTTTTCTTCCACATATAAGATGATGTTACATTTTTCTAACATAATGCATCATTCTCATCATTGCCTTCAAAGCAGGTCCAGGGGTCCATGGGAAAGCTTTGCAGAGAAAGAAGGTGACAGCTCGATGAAAGTGGAGGTGCACCCCCCCTATCCTTTCAACCAAACTCTTCTCTCCAGTGATGATGATGATGATGAAGATGCCAAGCAGGAGGAATCCACAGACCTGCCAGCAACACCCTGGCACCCCAAACCTCTAGGGGTGAGTTGAGAAACCAAAATATATTTTTGGGCAAATTTAGCCTCTTTCGATGGGATAGCTGCAGAGAGACAGGACATGTTGGGAGGAGAGGAGGGGGGATGACATGCAGCAAAGGGTCCGAGACCAGATTCAAACCCACAGCCACTGCGACGAGGACTATAGCCTCTGCACGAGGGGTGCACAACAAAACCGCTAGGCTATCCTGCGACCAGTTACAAATAATTTAACTCATTAGAATCTGGACCCATTTATACTGATAGGAAATTTATAGGGAACATAGAACAGACTAAATAGACCACATATACCACATTTCTGACATTTAAAATAAATAAATAAATAAATAAAAAAGGTTCAGGTTACATAATTTACATATTAAGCAATACTACAGGTCTGTTGGGCAGTGGGCCCACCAGAGAATAAACCTTCATAGAGGCAAATAAGACATCTGGAATGACCTACACAAACACGACAATGGACATCATGTTTCTCACATTTTAGTGGCAGATGTGACATTTACGTCCCATTGGGCAGTTCAAGTATATTTAGAGCAGCAGACACCTTCAGTGTAGCCGTCATGTGCAAACTTTCTTGTGCAAACTTTCATGTCACTTAATGATAGGGTTTTATTTGGCATGAATGGAACTACTTTTGTATCTGTTTTTACAAAAATGGGTAAAATATACAATTTGGAATTGTTTTACATTTTTATTTGTTTTTTGTAATCTCTTGAAATAGGGTCTTCAATTCTTGTTTGATTGAAAAGTGATTTTCTTATTTCATTTTCTTATTTTTTTTATGAGTATGACTTGTTTGCTTTGAATTGAACAATATTTAATATGTGAATTGAATATAATTAGATCAGCTTAATAAACGGAGCAGCTCTTTTACATTTGTCTTATTGTGACATATAAGTCACATGAGGTTTTACAAGACTATTTTCAAGTTAAAAGCCTGAATTTATTCAAGAAATATGGTCAGAACAGGTTAAATATATGAAAGGACATGTTATTTAAGCATTAGGATTGTTAAATGGCTTGAATCTAACCTTCAGTAACAAAAACAAGCTTTTTAGAATTAGTTGGTTCTGCTCAGTGTGCTGACCTGATACACAGCCATCTTGGAAATGTTTTCATGGGAAACTAATTCAAATGATCTCTCCAGGATGTGTCACTTAGGGACTTCATTAGCTAAACTGAAGGATAAAGTAGTATAAGGAACTTGACAGAAGATTTAAAGTGTCTGTAACACCTGACCTGTGTCACCATGGGTTATTATGGGGTTTTAAATGGTGTGTTGCATGAATCAGGTAAAAAGCACAAGGCTAATTTATTTTCCTGATTTAAAAAAAGAAAGTGTTGGGGTCCCTCTTTCTTTTGGAAGTGGCTGTTGTTGTCAGATGTGGAAAGTTATACCTCTTTGAACGTTACATGACTGAGTGTATTTCTTAAACCTTTTTCTCTTCTGTAGCTTTGCACGTTTGGATGCCACACGTTGGGATGCAGCATCTTCACCTTTGACAGGCGATGGCACCACCTACGGTTTGCCCTCAGCTCCATGCTGGATCACCATGTCGGCTCACATTTGTGGAAGTGAGTATCCAGTGCAGGAGTCAGGCCCAAGCACAGGGATGTTAGCCTACAGTATGTATGTGGGAATCAGCTGCAGGATAATCTGTCTCATAACAAAGAGAGGCTGCAGCTGATCCACCAAAACAAAGTGAAAACATTCTGAATGTTTGCTTTAATTTTCTAACCAGCTTCATATTTTTTCAAGCTCTCACAGGAAAATGCCTCGAGTACCAAAAGGTCTCAGGTCACGGGATCCAATTGTAGGATCACCTGTTAGAACTGGGGTCAGGCTCCCCAAATCGTTTCGCACCCTCAGCCTCGATTCTACCTCACTGGGACAACTCAGACAGAACTGCAACATTCACAGCACCAAATCGCCTTCCTCTACTGCCTCTGAGAGTCTTAGTCCTGAAGGCTGCCAAAGGAACGTTGTTGGGCTATGCAGCAGCGCTCAGTCGAGGGAGGCCGAGCTAATTCAAGATGAAAGCAGTGAGGACAAATCCTCCAGATACATCAGGGATCTCCTCCTTAATGAGAAGGGCCAGCCACACACCCCCTCCTCTCAAGGACCAGTTAACGGTTTGTTCTCATACGGACAGAAGCCATGTCCTCCTCTCCAACTCTTCCCCCTGAGCAGAGGGAGGTCCCCAAAGATTCAGCAGAAGGTAATGGATTGTGACCGCACTGGTCCTGCCCAAAGGCGAAAAGGAAGAAATAAGTCGATGCTCCTCAGTTCAGTATCAACAACCTCAACATGTAAACCCTTTTCCTCCCCTCCCCACTCCAGCCTATAGCCCGGGAAGGGAGAGAATAATGGGCATGTGCTTCAAGGTTGAGGGGAAAAGATCAGACTTTTAAAGAGTCAGCAAGCTACAGCAAACAATAGGTGGCATACGATCAATGTTTTATGATTGTGCTGGTCTGTCCCTTTAAGAGAAATGAAAGGTTCTGAGCACATTCTTGATCTCCACTTGATTGTTTGTCTTTGTTTTTTAACAGCAGTGAATGAATGCCAGTTGTTGTTTTCTTCTCATCTTCACAGCCAATGAAAAGGCCTGCTTTAAAAAGACATATTGGAGAAAAGGCTTTGTGCACACTGCAGCTGTTGAAAGCCATGTGTGACTGTGTGAACGGAAATAAATATTTTTCTGCTACCTTATGTTCCTTTATTTTCTTACAAAATTTCAATTTTTATACATGCCCAAACATCTCAGTTTGTAAACTGTGTTAGAAAAAAACACACTCAGTCTTCTCCTTATGCTGCTCAAATGTAAGTAATTTAATGGGGGAAAAAAGATAATAATAAAAAAAAATCCAATACTTCTTCTTACACTATGTTTTCTTTATTTCTTCTGTTTGGTACAAGAGAAAGAGACCGTGAAAAGGCCTCTTCAGTCAGTTTTGTCTACATATTAACAATCTATCTAAAAACTATGAAAACTTGGGATGGGAACAATACATTAAAATGATGACATTATGTTAAACAAATGTTACACAGCTATGTGCTTCCTGCTCTATTTAGGACTTTGTTTATAGAAATACAGCACAACATTTTCATTTTTACATTTATACACATGTCCAAGGTTAATTATTTATTCAGTAAACCATATGAAATACATGTTAACTGTACAGTGTTCACATATTTGTGTGCATTAATGATTATTCAGTGGTGATGAATGTGGTATAAAATCCAAATTACATTTTATTATATAATGGCAATTTAATAAAATATAACAGTCCATGGGCATTTTTTTTACTATAATTTCTTCTGGATTTTTTTTTTTTTACTAAAATGGATCATATCAGAAGTGTAGATGTCAATATTTAAATGCAAGAATGTAATACTGAACTTTAACACTAGATGGTGTCAAGCCATCAACATTGCTTCTCAAGAAAGCTGCATGTTAAACCTTTTCACCACTTCCATTGTGACATCTAAGCACACATTTTATGAAATCCATTCAGTCTGTTCTATTAGTCATGTGGTAGTTATTAGACATTTACAGATGTAGCTTTAATCTCTTACGACCAATAATAAAGTTATAAGCTACATATCCAGACATTTCATAAGTGATAAGGCTGTTAGTCATCAAAGAACATCCAGGGGTGTATCTCAATATTCCAAAACAGATGCATTTTTTTATTTACAATATATGACTCCTGTTTTTTTTAGGTAAATATCCTACGGTTTATTTATAGGCTAATAGTTATAACGGTTAAGATTCACTTTTGAAAATGATTTCTGTAAAAAACAAAGCAGAGAAAATGGAGACAGCACAAAGTGTAAATATTGATCTTTATTAAGTCAACTGATAACTTGGTATTCTAATCTTTAATGCCTACAAGGTTTCACCTATCCTGCAGTCAGAGAAGCTCTTAAGCATACCATGCAAAGCCATTCCACTTTAGCTGCGAGACCGATCTGATTTTATGGCAAGAACCAACCAGCTCATCTTCCGAGGCTGTGGTCAATAAACTCCAAGCTTTTAATGCAGATTAGAGCTCTCATGTGCAGAGAGCTTTTAGCCCCACCACCTCGAAGATGTCTTCCTGTATAGTTTGCTACTTCATAGTGAGATAAATGGAAAAAAGATGTTTGGCAGCGAGAGACCACTCCCTTCCCCTGAACTGATCATTAGGAGAACAGATAATGATCCATTCATGCAAACAGCACAGGGGCTGCACAGTCCTCAAACCAAAGATAGTGTCTTGTTGATGCTGCTTTAAAATGCAGTCATTGTGATTTAACATCAATTCAAACCTCAAAACATTGCTCCTGAGAAGATTTAGTGACCCTCTGTCTTCAAATCATTTTAAAACCCCACTGTGTGTTTATTCCATTGAAATTCATTCGTGGCTGTTGAGATGTCTTGATTTTCCTTTCTTTCACTGGCTATTATAAAAATGTCCTTCCACTTTTTATAGACAGAAAATGGTTGCTTCAATTGTCATAAAGTATTTATTGGAAAAGTCACCCTTAACACCTAACAAAGACACCTGTCTGTTCTCCTGACTTCTTTATGGCTTAATAAGGAAAGTCAAATACTGACTGAAAAGAACTGCCGGCTACATAATCACTGCCCATGAGGACGTTTTACACTCACTGGAAAACTGGAAATCTTCTTATGCAGTTTTGTAACAAACATTTTCAATATACATATATATATATATATATATATATATATATATATAATATATTTGTTAGTTTTTTCTTTTAAGCTTATTCTTTAGTAGATTCAAGTGTAAAATACATCCTTTCAATGAGAAAACTAAACCCAACCCCGCTTAAAAAATAAACATGTATGTCAAGACTTAAATGTCGAAACAGCTAACAGTAGCACAGTGGCAGACAAAATGCAAAATGATTAACATTACAGGTTACACAAGAATACAGTCAGTACACTGGTAGAACATAGCAGTACACAACTAATCAATACTGAACAGTGAGTCTTAATACATATATATATATATATACTTTATATACTGTATATAAGAAGGCAGATTTGCTTTGGACAGAACAAAGCCTGGCTTCTCCTCTATGTCAGGACCAATAGCACTTCATTCGTCTCTGTACAGAACTAAACTTGTAAATTAAGTGACAACCAAGTGGAGAAGACCGCCTATTAGTAAAAACAGATTTACCTTGATTGACAGTGGCTCGCATCAGGGCGAACACATGCTTATTCTTGATGGTCTGGCAGTTTCATGCCTGCTACTTTACACCCAGGATATTTTCAGATTCTGCGACAGCGTCAATAGATTCTCATGAGGCCTTGAGTGGCCAGGTGGTGAAATCTGAGGGGTTTTTTTTTTTTAGATTGATCGCCAAATGAAAAAGCAGGAAACAACTCATATTTCAATTCCATGGGGCAAAACCTGGAGCCTGGATTCACAAAACTGGCCTGTCTGGGGTTGTGCTAAATGTGGCTTTATTTAAGTGCATCCTGTGGTATTTTTTTTGCTGCTCTCCCTCTCTCCACCTGGTATCCCTATGTGTGAGAAACGGGATGATTTACACACCAACCTCTCTGACAAGTGTGACTTCCCTTTTCTCTCCCACACAAGAGATGCTAAATATAACATCATGTTTGCGCAAAACACTATTGATCTCCAAAATGTGATGGATCATATCATCTGACCGCTATGCCGACATTTGAATGCAAGATGTATGTGATTTTTTTTTTTACACAAATATCTGCATAAAGTGGAAAACAAAGCAGCATTGTGCATTCAAATACTAACATGTTGCTTTCCAAATTCTTATATTTGACTTTCCAGCCGTATAAATGAGTGGGAGAGCTAATGGTCAATCAATGCTGTTAGCGTTTCCCTCAAAAACAAATAAAAGACAGCTTAAAGGGCAACACATCCATTGCCTGGCTGAATGATTGCTTTGAACAGGCACGTAATGACTGAGAAACACAAACAAACACATCTGGGCTGAATCGAGAGAATGGCTTTGTGTGGCTGTGATAACAAAGAGGGAAGCTGGAATCTATCAAAAGATCCAATTAGCATTTAAGCCTTTCTGGCCTTGATGTATTATTACACGTACACCGTGCGGTTTAATTAAACCTCTCCTTCTTGTTTAGGGAAAGGCACACTCTGTGTCAAGCATACGGGGGCATCTTGCATCTTTAACTCAATCTACAATTATGACAATTAAATACAAGAATGGGTTTCCTGTCAGGACTTACTTACACAACCTCTCTCCGGCTTTCTCTACCGACCACAAGGCAAAAGAAAAAAGCCATTTTTCAAAACAGAGTGACCCTGGTAATCATCCAGCTAAGCACAATGCCAGACAAAGTGCTTTAATCTATTATTTATGACCTACGACTGCCCAGAGGTTTCTAATGTTTAGTATATGCACATTCAGACTTTTCAGGCTTTTATGAAAGGGGCTTATTTCAAATCCAGGGAGGAACATGTTCGCTAAAGCTAGCAGCTGTTACTGTTAGCTTAGAGTTCAACCTCCTGCTAGGAACACTATAATTTGACCAGGAGGGGGATTTAAACTGCAGTAAGGGGCATGTCCATTGTTATGAGGCAAACGTCTAGTCACCTTCTAAGTACCATGATACCTGTCAGTATGCAGAACATAAATAAAATATTGAGGACTACTCTTCACTCTGAAGGCGTTCAATGTTTTTACTGAATAAGGCTCTGGACGTTTCTTTTGGGTGTTGATGTAGTTTTGAAATATAGAGGTTTCTACTTAGATAAGCAATGACCAGCCTTGAACAGGTCAACTATTTTTAATGTTTACATAGCCTAAATTTAATTTGAGAGAAAATATCTTTCTTCTTTATGGCTACACATATACTATGAATCAGAATAACATTAGGTCTGATGAACTACATCAGAGTGCAAGTAGCTGACAGCTATGGTGTAGGAGGGAGCTGACCTGCAAAGATCACTCTGGGACGTGTATTATTTTGCCTTATGACATGCTGTTTCTCTTTAGATGACTCAAGCATAATATAAGGATGTATTCACAGCCAGTAGACAGTGGGCTGTCTTTCTAAGTGTCGGTCCCTGATAGAGGAGGGGCTCTGTATCTATGCTCTAATCTAGTTGTATTGATAGATATAATTATCAACCCGCTATGGTTTCAATAAAGATTTTTAAAATCTACTTTCAACCTGTGCGTGATGTGTTTCCTTTGTATTTCCTCACACTTAAACAGTTTGTTTTATCACTTCCTGAGTGCTGACATTCACAACATATCATCTACTTTTTACTCATAAGACTTCAGTAGTTTCCACCGTTCCTATTTGCTGCCATCCCTTCACAGTATGAATAATAATTGCTACACATTAATATGCTGGAAAAGTCTTGCTTGTTGTTATTGCAGACAACAAGATAGTTTGTAAATGTAATATCCCTTTGATATCCTTATTTCCACATGCCGGCAACGAGATATGAAAATCCGTCCTTATTTTCCCCTCTTCAGGTTTAGTCACAGATTAGATGAACTTAAACATGGCAAACTTTGAACTGTTCACATGAAGTCACATCTGGCGTCTTTGCTGAAGTCATCTCAGACCACCATGGGAGTGTCTGAGAAGACTGAGCTGATGGACTCTGCTACTGACTTCTTTCTCTTCCCCTTCATAAGAGAACCAGCCTCCGCATCCAGATCATCATCATCGTCGTCCCCGTTTGGGTTCAGCTTTCCATTCTGGCCCTGCAAGTCCTTGGAGTCTATGAACTCCACGTGCCGGTTTAGCTCCGCCTTGAGCGTTGGGTCCTCATGGGTGGGTGTCACGCTGAGCATGGATGAGTGGATGCTGTCGTCACCTCGTGTTTTACCTTTATCAGGGCAGCAGAAGCAGCGACACGGTGTCATGTAAAGGTACATGAGGACCAGCACCACACTGGCCAGGCAGCCCACTAAGGTGGTGTATGCTGTGTTCAGGGTCTCCCCACCCCCGTGCATGGTGAAATTATGAACCTTCAGGACCACATAGATGGTCTCGTTAAAGGCCTCGCTCATGGCAATGCAAGTGTAGGTCCCAGAGTCCTCTGCCCTCACTGGACTGATCTGCAGATTCCCATCCTTCAACACTGTGGCTGTCTGGTTGCTCTCATGAGTCACCATTACATTTCCAGGCATCATCCAGGTCTTTGACATCTTCCTGTGTTTGGTGTCACAGAGAAGGACCATCCTTTGCTCCAGAAAAGCCTCTTGATCTTTCTCCTTGAACGTGCTGCAGTTCATGTTGTAACCGCTGAGATCAAAAACACGCTCTTGGATTTTTTGTGGGCCGGGCAGAATGCATGTGTAGTCATCTTTGAAGTCCATGGCGGAGTTGAGCTTTCGGATGTACCAGTGGGCCAAAAGCGTGTAGAGATCACAGTGACACAGCAGTGGATTGTTGTGGAAGTAGAGGCCGTTTTTAATCCAGGCAGGCAGCAGCTGGAGCTCATCGATGGGTAAAATCTTGATCTTGTTAGAGGACACATCCAGGAGGTTAAGTTTCTCCAGGCGGGATCTTTCCTTGACCAGCTCCAGGGGGAAACGGGAGATTTGGTTCTGACTAAGATAGAGCTTCTGAAGGTTAATCATGGTTACAAAAGCTGAGCGCTCAATCTGGGAAATATGGTTGTTGTAGAGCAAAAGGACCTCCAGTTTGACCAAAGGCTCGAAGATTAACTCCTCGAGCTGCTGCAGGTGGTTTGAGGACAGATCCAAGTAGCGCAGGTACTTCACATATACAAATGCCTCTGAAGACAGAAAGGTGAGATTATTATGGCTGAGCAGAAGGTTATGGAGCTTCGGGAGCCTGACAGGTGTCCACTCAGATCTCAACCGCTGTATGTCATTGTAGCTGAGATCCAGCACGGCCATGTAGAGCGGCAGACCAGTCGGAATGATGGTCAGGTTCATTTTGGAGCAGCTCACTATGTTGGAGGCGCAGATACAGGTTTTGTGGCAGTTCAGGGTCGATGCGGCCGCCCCTGGAAGCCAGAGGAGAGCCATGCAGAGGGTGAGGGAGAAGGCCCATCTCTGACGCTTACTCCAGTGAGGTAATGCTTCCAACAGGCTGTCACCTGCTTTGATGTAGGGCTGCAACATGCTAGTAGTTGATCTATATCCCAGAGAACTTTACTATGATCCCATTCTCAGAGACAGCATTGGAGAGAGAGCAGCTGCAGGAATCCCAAGCATCGCTGATAAAAGGCTGAAAAAAAAAAGAAAGTTTATTAAAGATTAAAGAATCTTTATAAAGACAGATGTATATACTTTCCCTTGTAAAGATAGATATTTAGATATCTAGATAGATGAAAGTGAACGAAAGTGCCATCCTTCTACCACCACCACATTTTAAAACATGTGACCATAATGATCTAAGTGTTTATACGGAGACAGCCACTAGATAACTTGTGGTGCTGTTAAATGTGTGTTGACATCAGTAATATGTGTACATGCTGGTACAAAACGTGGCTGTATGACATTGTTATTTTTCATTAATGGATTACACTTTTCCTTCATGTTCATGAATGGCAAAAGTAACAAACAGAAGATGTCACTTAGGTCTTAAAAGTAATTGAGAATAAGCAAAGATACATCAGTATTTTTAGTATAACTTCTCTTTGTGGAATACTGAATCATATTTCATAATATGAAATAGGAACTTTGCAAGTAAAAGCTTGTTATGCAAATAAAGAAGCATGCAGCCTCAGACTCACGTGCATACAGTGCATGTGTGTCTGCACCATCTCCACTGGCTGCACAGACAACGCATCCAAAATGAAAATAAACTCAACAGTACTTACTGTCCTCAGAGACTTCCCGACTTCTACAACAGTGTCAACATTAAGCACTACATGTACAGCACTACAGCTTCCTAATGCAAATATTGTATTTAATCTCTCTCCTGGTGCTCTGCTCAATGCTCATACTCCTTTAATACACACGCGCTTACCCATATTTTTTCATATTTCCATTTCCTCCTCCACTCCCTCTCTTCATTTTTTCTTAGATGCATGCATGTCATACAAATAATACTATGGTACACTCACCCAAAGAAGTACGAAATGAACTACATTACAATGTGAAATCGTGCAAATGTTTGTCATACCGTGTAATGTCCCTGGCTCTATATGTGGCGGAGCTGAGATAACGATGCATTGCACCATTCTGCCTGAAAACACGCGCACATCATGGAAACGTGAGGGGAGAGACGGGGGGAGAACCGGAGGGAGGCTCCTACCTTAGAGCGGGATGCACCGATGCTGTCTTTCATTAAGACAGCTCCTCGTCTGTTTACAATGCTGCTGCATTCAGATTCTCAGTGTGAATGAGTCTGTGAGCCTGCTGCCGAGGACAACAGAAACGGGGAGGAGGGAGATCACTGGAGCTCTCCTCGCCAAATAATCCGGGTCCACGCGGCATCCAGTGCAAAATTACGCAAAGAGGGTTACGTAAAGAGCAGACAACACATCCTTTCAAACACAGTCGATGAGCGACTATGTTTCAATCAGCACCTTCGCTTCAAACGGAACATATTGCTTAGTACACAAACACACGGAGACGAAGCCGCGCATCTGTCCCTCACAGCTAATTGGCGCTGTTCGAGCAAGTCCGGGTCCTATCGGCTCTCATCAGCAACCGTTGAGATCATGAGGAACGATCGGTCTGTAGCTGACCTGCTGTTGTCTATGTACAGTGCTGCTTCTGCTGCTGCTGCTGGTGGTGCAGTGAATGGCGCGTTTTCGGCAGAGTCAGTTCGCTCAAAGCCAGAAGGCGCTGTTTAGCCAAAAAAGGCGCACTAAAGTTGCGCTGCGTAAACGCGCTACGCCAAATTCCCACGAGAGAGGCAAGACTACACAAAATGACCCTCTCATCGTTAATTTAAGATCATGTAATATGGGTTTAATGCATCAACCTAATGATCAGATTTGCACTTTTATGCTGTCAGGAGAATTTAAGTGTAGGCTATTAGTCTTGGTAACCCCTTGACCTTTAGCCTAACCTTCATTACTATTACGTCAAATAATGATACTTTATATTATTACTCCCCTTAACTCACGCACAAGCTAAATAATGATCTTCGTAAATACAGGCTATGATTTGATTTGCAATATAATGTATTCATAACACCCCTCCTTTTGGTCTATGGTCTTTTATAGACATCATATTGCAATAAACCTAACCCGGAAAAGTTCAAACGTTTGTGTTAATTAATTGAATTGAATGAATTAAACTGTAAAATATTTTTTCAATACAAAATGAGGAAGGCAGCAGAATATTCTCGGATGTTTATGCAGTCAAATAAGATACACACTGCCCCACATGGGCCTGGTTGTGGACACATGCTGTAACACTTTTCATCACCATATCAAATCTGATCAGACTATTTTGGCTGATTACTCATCCCTACGTCATAACGAGCAAAACGTGGTTATTGTTGTCAGTGTAACTGTGATTGATAGATTAGTGATTCAGCTGCAGCTAGGACTCGGTTCTGAAGAATTATAACTGAAAAATGCAAAATAAGTGGAAACACAGCACATGGACAGCTTGGTTATTTTTGTCCAATATATATCACGCCATGTTTCAGAGCAAGATAAATTGCCACAATACTTCAGGGATAATTTTGATTTAGCATAATCCAGGCTTTAAAAGCCTTTCAAACTTTAATTACTTTTGAATCTGTTTATTACTGTGGGGATTTAAGTTTTTTTATTTTTTATTAAGTAAATTATTTTATGGATAACTGATCAGGCAGCTCCTTACCTGCCCATCTTCCCAACATGTATTTTCTGTCATTTTTCCTCACTGTACACACAGTTTATGTTTATAATTGGGTCTGATACCGACTGAGCAGGGAAACCTACTCAACTGAATCCACCCACATGCTGTGTTTTGAGATTTTTTCCGTGTTTTCCTCAATTCACAGATCTGCCGCAGCAAGCCTTGCTTTGGCAGCACTGCTGTGAGAGGCTTCATTGCCAATAAGCTGCTAAACCAGTGTAGCCTCCTACTCAGATGCCTCCAGACATCATTTAATAAACAGAGATTATAGCAACCGGGGACACAGGATCATTTAGATGTCACATGATTTATCACCTCATTATGAAATAATGAGGTGATAAATCTGCCAACAGTCACCAAGAAACAACATATATCAGGTTCACGGTCAGACCCTGTCCTCGGGTCATTTTTAAACGCATCTCGGCCATTTTGCTGAGATGACCCCATGTTTAGATTCACCTGAACAAGAGTAGAGTTTTGTATTGGCAAAAAAAAAGCAGACCATGAAGAGACTGACCTTTTGTGTCACTAGGATTTTCACCATTGCAGTGGACCTTACATTTAAGATTTTCTATGTAGTCATGGAAGGCTGAATCAAACCTGTATGAGACAGTAGATATAATTTTACAAACTCTGCCAGAGCTGGAGATGCCTTAAAAAGATGTGCTTGGCAGGATAAACAAACAGATTGAAGGCAGGCTGAGTTGCAGGCAGACATCCCTCATGGTCTGCTTTAGGAAAGTTCCAAGACAAATACATTCCAAGCGCACAATATAAATCATTTAAAAACTGGTGACATGAAACAGAAAAGGTGCTTAGACCTAAAGAATTATAGACATACAAGACCAAAAACTGAGTTGAGAAATAAATCAGAGGAAAAATGAATTTAAATGCTGTGAATCCTCTGACAAGCATGGCATTAATTATGCAAATACACCTGCAAGAAACCTCCGACTATTAATAGATATCCAGTGAAACACGTGTAGGAAACACGAAGTGAGCGAACATGTTGTGAAACCTCTGTCTGACCGCAGCTCTGTAGCTCTGTGACTCTTGTGAGATGGAGCTGAAAGTGATTAATGTGCTGTTCAACTCCACTTCCTGCTGCGATAGGGATAGTGTTGCCTGGCAACTGCCTGCAGCCTTTGGTTGACTGTTTTTGGCTCGGTGGCAAATTCTGAGGTGGCCTTTCCTTCCACTGTTTGTCTCTGTGTACCTGCTCAGATGAGATTTCTGGCAGACGATATGTGTATCTCTGCGGGAAAAAGAATTTTAGAGCCTTTCCTTGAACCCCATGTTACCAAATATACTTTCTGTATTCCATAATTCATCAGTCTAAATTAAAATATTTAAACATGTGAAGGTTTGTTTTTCACTGCAGAGCTAACATTCGAGGCAGGCAGAATTCCCTGACTTCCTCCACTGATTAATCATTAAGTGGAGGCAGCACAACTACAGCTTTAGTCACCAGCACTTTAGCAGACAGGAAGACATGGCGTCGCCTGAGACGACCCGATCATATTTAGTAGGTCTCTTCACTTTTGAAGCCTGATCATAGTGATGTAAATGATGTTTACATTCAGCCAGCTCTCTCTCTCTGTGCTCCACCTGCTCCTCTGCTGACATGGTAAACACACACTGTTATCTCTCAGCTTACTGGTTTACACAACATACATGATTGAATGTAATTAGACTCCATGCTGGCTGTATACATTAAACCTTGCAGCTGGGTCCTCAACATGGCACAAAACAAAGTCATTGTCTCATTGCATTTGTCAACATGTTTTTCTTACTTTGTTTTAAGAAGATTTCTAAGAAGATTGCCATCAGATTCACCAACCTGTTTTTAAATGACTGAATTATTCGCACCTGTGTTCTCATCTTCTTGTGTTTATAAGTAGAAGCCTGTGCCCAATTAGATAACCAGTAGTAGTGAGTAGTGAGGAGGACTTTTAACAGGCTAAAGAGTTTCTTAAGCAGAGGAGGAAATAGAGAAATGTTCTCCAAACACGACATGAAGAATGTTATTGAATCATAGTTTGGCTGAACAGACAAAAATGATTCAAGCAGACATTTCTATCCCTCATTTTTCAGTATAAAGTGAGACATGCATCCACAGATGCATCCAATAACACCAGTATGTGAAGAGGCTGCTGCACAAGTGCTGGGCATGTGATTTCAAACATCTTGTAGGCGGTATACTTATAAAGTATTTCTAACAATTTACTGCACAGAGATGTTAATTTCATAGTGTTCATAATTACACACTGTCTGACTTGATTCAATGATTAGGCCTAATGGATTTCATGGTACTTCTATGCCCATTATCACTTAAAGAGAGCACTTTGTTTCTCAATTTATTTTGATCAACCAATCACAGTTTCTGAAAAATTGTGTACCTAGCAACGGTGTCGACCACGCCTCCTCACTAAGATAAAGGTTTCAGTCCCTTTCTTGCTCTGAGTTGCTCTGAGAATGTTCCTTAATCACTCCGAAGCTAAAAATTCTTGCTATGTTTTTTTTAAGATAAGTAAGGAGTTCTCTGGGAGGATTCTCAGAATGTTTGTGAATACAGGCCCAGATATTTCTGTGGCGAGTTGGTGGGGACCAAAACAGAGCACAAAGCGGAGTCAAATTTAGAATTAGATTTCAGTTACATAATAAATATTATCGAGAATTAAAGAATTTTTAACAGAGCAACTTTTTGTTACCATGTTTACCATATCATCATAAAAGTGGAAAGAAAATGTATGTGGATATAAAGCTTGTTTCTGCTAAAATAAGCTACAAGTTTAATGAGAGTCTGGTTTTGAACTCTTTAATACTGTCACACTGAAACAGCTACATTAAGACTGTTTGTGTAAAGAACTAGACAACTGATCTTTTGACACACAACTGGAAAACAACAAAAATCTTTTGATTTTTAAGTAAATCAAAAGATTCTTCATGGCAGACTCGTCCCTCAGCGCAAGTTTCCTGAAATCGTACATGCACAATTATTTCCAATTCAAAGTAATTCAGTTAAGGCATCTTTGTGATTTTATTTCCATCTATAAAATATACATTTGCTTCTTGAATCTGACTTGATCACTGAGTGATTCACTGCTTATCTGTGCTCATTCACCTCTGATTTGAAGAGAGTGTCCAGTCTTGGCTGGAAGATATGCACACATGATGAACCTGCACCTGAATAATAGATAGATCCCCCAACACTAAAGTCACTGACTCATTCTCTTCCTCATCAAACCCTGTCATCTGCATCAGCAGCCATATTACATAAGAATCAGTTCAAGGTGAACAACTGTCAGTGTGTCTGTCTCTGTCCAGTTCTTTGTGCTGTCTTATTACTAGAGTATTTAGAGATTATAAAAAGACTCTAAGGATGGATAGGGACTTAAGAATAAAGGTTAATTTTTCGGGGGCAAAGTCTGTAACCCTGTGTAAGAAATCCTCTTACTCATCTTCCAGTCAGTGCTGTGTGTTTATGCGGTGAGTCTTATGCAATCAGTGAGAAAAACAGCCGGCTTCTTGTTTTGGCTGGCGTAGTGAACGCCAGAGTTCAGCAGGATAAAGAATGAAAGCCCTGCAGAGTTGACCTATTGGCAGTATGTGATTGCAGACCAGCTAATGATGGGAATCAAGAAGGTGTGTTTGAGTGCTCCAAGAGGAAGATGTCTATATTTAGAGGCAGCAGAAAGCATTGATGTGTCCATAAATCGAAGAGGAGTGCACTCAATTACAGATGCAAACACACCAGAGAGGTGTAAGCATACACACAAACGATGGATGACATGATAGCTTCCCAAACGTGAAGTCAAAACATTTGGAGCTCCCTCTACTGTGACGGGCTTCAGAGTAATAAGTAATAAGCTCCGCCTCCTCCATGTTAACAGATGGAACATGGGTAAAAAAAAAAAAGAAATTGTGTATAATAAGTCATAAGTTTTTTCTTATGTTGATTCATGCCTGATTGCTCTTCTTTTTTTCTTTTTTTTTCTAAGTTTTCTTTAAATGAAAAGTCGATCCCTACTGTGCAGACTCTGGTGCCAAATGTGCAATGGCCCTTTCTGAAAAGCCAGTGTTCAGTATGCAGTGCAGACCTTTCAGTAGACTGAACCAGCGTGGTTATTCAGTAGGCATTTTTTTGGGTCCACTTCAGTAGACTGAACATTTCAGTATGGATGCTAACTTCTAAATTTTGTGCAGTATGGTTCGGCTGCATTCTTTCAGGAAATTAGTTGGATTTTAACACCCACAATGCTGTGTGAAATGAAACGTAAAACGTCACTTCACGTGCGCCTCCAAATCAAAACAAAAGAGCATGGATTAAAAGAATCAATTAGAACTCTAGAATAAATCCCGACTGAAATCTTTCCCCCTTATATATATATATATATATATACACACACACACTTTTGGCTTCACTTCACTCAACACTACATACAGTCAAGTGATTTTTCCGTAGCTAACTTTAGAATTAAATAAACATTAAATTGCACTTTAAATTGCAACCACAGCCGCCAGAATAATTAAGTCACCCCACACCCAGCCTAACAGAGTACAACAACAGGGCCATCACACACATTTCAACCTTAATAGAACAAGACATCACACATCCTCTAAACATCCACCTCACCCCACTTCCCTCAGGACAGAGGTACAGAGCACTGAGGTGCAGAAGGGCTCGTCCTAGTTAAAGCCTGATTCCTGCTGTTATAGCTGTCCTGAACAAAAGGCCTCTCTGAACATGCAGGAGTGGGAACTTTTGATTTCTGCTTGACATTGTTTGTACACACTGTGTTTTGTGTATGTACTGTCCTTTGGTGGGAATTGTATGGAGATAGGATTGTCTCAAAAAGATGTATACATATATATATATATACATATATATATTATACATACGAAATGATATGTATAAATATGCATACATTTATAAATATACAAATACAAATATAAAAACGTGACATACAAATAAATAAACTAATTTGTATAAATAAATGTGTATTTGTAAATATATTTTCGAGATTTGAAAATAAATATGCTTGACTTTGTGTGTGGATTCTGCATTTGTGGATCGCTTTTGGGCTTTTCTCTCGATGACGTAACTTTGAGACAACTGCCATCCACAAATAAATACCCCCGAATTCGAATACACCCTCCCCTGAACCACCAGCAGATAGCAGTGTTGTGCAGCCACCGCTGGTTATGGTTATGGTTAGGTATTTGGCAAACGCTTTTATCCAAATTTACCGTCTATGACTGCTGCAGGATCAACAACATGGAAGCGAACAGTGGACTAACTGGATGGTTATATTTGTATATTTGTATTTGTATATTTATAAATGTATGCATATTTATACATATCATTTCGATATGTATAAATCTTTGAGATAATTCTATCTCCATAGAATTGTCTGTTGGACAGAAATGGTGCTGTGAAAAGGAAAGTCTAATCGGTCGCTATTAGCTATGCAGTATTGCTACTTTTACTTAAGGAAAATATCTCACTGCTTTCCACAGTGGGTGACTGAGTCCCATCAACTGGCTGTGTTTCCGTGATTTGCTGAAAAGAAACCTCCTGTGTGTCCTCCATTATTCACATCTGAGAGCGGTATACATAAAAGGCACACAGTAAATAAACACTCCTTATCAGATAACGCAACAGGATACTTTAATTAAGCAAATAGATATTCCTTCCAAGTCTCCTTCACTCTGCCAACCTTCATTCTCCTCCTATCTTCTCTTTCTGATCTCACCTCTCTGCTCCATCAGGCCCAACATTGGTCTCTATCTTGCTCCCATTCTAGTGTCCTGCTTTATGGTTTGGACATTTCATCAGCATTTGTTGCTAAAAGGTTATTTATTTTCAGGCACCTTAATCTGCTTTGGGTTATGACTCCATAGGTAGAGCCTCTCAGCCTCTCGATTACACTCCCTTCCTGTATCACATAGCACTCATCCCATTATAAAGTAATGTCTCCATATTAAGCTGGGAGAGGTTTTGGAAAAGCAATCCACCATGAAATTGAATGGAGGCACATTTGAAAAAGAATCCTTAATTTTTTTGTCCTTGTGTAATACAAACTGTATTACAATTCATTATCTTGTGTTCATAATTACCCTGCTTGAAAATGAATAGTCAAAAGTGTGTGTCAACTTGACAGCATGATCTCTCAGTATAGAAAGAAAGTCATGCAAGCTTTCCTCTCTGCCTCATCACAGCCCTCCGTTCCAAAACGCAGATGCAATTTTCTGTCTTCCCTAGAGCACAATTACTGCCATTTGACTGGAGAGCTGCGGAGAAGACCTCTTCATCCCGGCTCGATGTGCCACTAGTGGCCACAGACACCGAGAACTGAACAGAAAAATGCTCTGCAAATAAAGCCCCGCAGGTCAGTGTTTTAACCCGTCCACTCTGGCCTGATGGGCTCTTAGCAAAGATAAATGCTAACAGTGTTTTATGACCGATGTTTCTTCGACTGTTTCTTCCCTTTCATGCTCCCTAAATGGCCCCAGAGCAGGATGTTAAAACAGGGACTAAGTACACGAGGCTGAGCGCTAAATACAGGCTGTCCTGTGTATTAGAAGTTCTGCTGTCATCTCTAATTAGCGGCACACACATAGTTAGCCTTATAAGATTTATGTTACCGACGGCAAACATTTTCAAGCGGGTGAGTCACTGAGTCTATCCAGAAGACTTTATCTTATTGGCTGAGGGGTCTGCTCTTACTACAAAGACAGATTGTTTTCCCACATAATCAATTTGAAGAGAATCATGCTTTCCTCTGGGAACAACCGGCATGCATTGACTTTATCTTTACCCAGAGGATGGGATAAACAGGTATGAGAAATACTAATCTCTATTTACAGAGTCTACACAAAAATGTCAAATTAGTACTCAGGTCTGGTTTCTGCATGAGAAAGGTTTTGGTTCCATTTTTAGTTTGTTTGAACTAATAGTTGTATCTTCTCATCATGTATCAGTAGAATTTGGTGTATAAAGAAAAAAAAGACTGTATATAGAGCAAAAGCAGGCTGAACAAACTGCGACGTACGACATCCCGGCTTCCATCGGCGGTAACCTGACAGTGATTTATCTCAATAAACAAATATCTATATGCAGGAAAATGCAGCCAACTCGAGCGACAAAGCTGCTTGATGCTGTTTTGTGAAGGCATTTTAGAAGTTGTTGTTTTCTACACCTCTGTTGCAGAAATCTCTGAAGGTGCAAATTAGACTATGATCTAAACACATGGTCAGTCCTCAGGTTGCTTATTGGTTTCTTAACAATGCAGCAAATGAATGCAGTTTCCCACCGACAACTGCTCATTTAAAGTTGCAGTCAACCACACAAACCCACAGAGGCTTAAATTCTAGCTCTGTCCACCAGTTAGTTTAGAACTGAAGAAGCCTTTCGGAGTAGAGGTGAAACCTCTTCAAGATCTTCAACCAAGTCTAGTTGCCTTTTGATCAAGCTTAATATTTAACATGACCTGGATGATTGACAACCTACAGACAACCACACAACCCATTTACACAATAAGTTGTATTTGGTAATAGTTTCTTTTTTAATTTAAAGGCTCAATATGTAACTTTTTACATGTATAAATCCTTTTTTATCGCCCATTAATGAGCAAACTGTCAACTGATGTGAAAATGTAAATGTCCACTGTGTATCTGTGTTGCCTGTATAATTTTTTTAACCAGGTCGTATTTTCTGCAAAAGTTCCAGGAAGTGATGTTATATGACGTCCTCCTCTCTCCGCTCCACTTACAGAGATCAACAGTTCAAACTCATCACACACCCTCGCTACAGCCAGAGGCCGTCTTCCACACACTTCTATCCGCCCTAAGAGCTCTCAAAGGCGGACAAACTCATCACACACTCCCGCTCTCAGCCAGGAGCCAGACTCCTTCACAGACTTTCACATGTGTATGACCACTTTACCTCCTCTGTAAACATTATGCCGGTAAATATCCAGTGTTTGGCGGCCGATGATGATGGTCGTTTGTGTACGTACGAGCACGTATGACGAGCAGGCGAGGGAGTGCGAGCAACAGGTTAATGGTGCAGTTCGCCTAACGGCCTACGGTGTCACCACAAACACAGTATTTTTGAAAGTTACATATAGCCCCTTTAATCTTACATTTGTTAAATTTAGCTTGCATAATTTAACACTATAGGATTACACACACATATCTGTTAAACTAATCATAACTTATTTGTTCTTGAGTTACCATAGATGGCACCTCCTGGTTGGAGCGGAAGGAAGAATGCTGGAGGTGTTGAAAGTGACCCAATGAGCCGATGTCATGGGTTTAGGGTTTGGGAGTAGGATTTAAGTAGTTTTGCTTTGTTTTTTCACACTTTGTGTCCATTTCAGTGTTTTATTTGTTTTGGCCAAGATTTTCCATTGTTCTCTCATTGTGTTACATCTGTTTGTTTAGGCCACACCCCTTTCTCATGTTAATTACAGGTTAATGTAGTTGCTACTTTCATAATTTTTTGATTGTAAATGTTGTATTCTTGTATGTAGTCTTGTTTCTTACTTCTTGGTCCCAAACAACGTTTATTTGCGGCGTTAACATTTCCTGGATATAGTTTTAAATGGATCTGTAATGAGGCTGACATTTTCACCTTACATTGATAATCATGGCAGCGCAGCTTGTGGCTGTAGTAGTGGCAGCTTTAATTGTTGAGTGAAAAAAATGTATGCCCAGCCTTATTCCATCTATTGTTAAAGCTTCCATCCCCTCAGTGTGGACCGACAACTGCTGACCTTTCTTCCTGATTCAGAGTAGTGGTCTCACATGGCCTGAAGCAATGCCTGTTGCTAAGTGATGGGAAAAGAAGATGAGCCAAGATTACAAAGGGCTTTGCTTTTATCAAAGGATGTGCTGTCCATGTGGGCTCTTTCTCTGAGATATGATTGTCCCATGACCTTGCTTTATCCTCACGCTTCTGATCAAACTGTTCGCAGAAAGTGTTGTGATGGAAACCAAGAGTAGTCCAGAAGCAGGCTTAACAACGAATACGTTGATTTCTCTGCTCTTTCCTCTTTTCCTACAATCTGCTTGTCTCAGATGTGTCTTAAGAGTGAGAGGAAGGTGATCCTGCAAGAGGAGAAACTAGACCCCTGATGAGCGAAACATCTCGTTTACCTGCGTCAGACAGACTGCAGTTTGACTCATTTAGTTTGAACTGATACATCGTTAACAATGTCTTCAGTACAAGCTGTTTACCTGAATGATCAACACCAAATGTTTAAGATTACACTGCAGCCAATTAACACCTTTATGTGAGAAACATGAACCATGAAGTCATCTGAAAGCATTTTTTTTTTTATCTCAAACAAACTGAGGGTATGATGAACCATTCACTGTTTACATTTTAATTACTTTAAAGCTGCTGTTTTTTATTTTTTTGTTAATTATAGAGTATTGAATAGGAACAATGTAAACACCATGGCCGTTATCTGCCGTTCCCTCCAGACTTTCAGATCAATTTAATCCAGGCCAAGGTGAAATTCACTTCAATGGTTCGGAATAAAACAGTATTTTTCCCATAATGCACTGTGGGATTCCTCTCAATATGTGAAATGTGCCTAAAAAACTTTATGTGACTATATGCAGAATAAAAAGTTAGGAAGGATTACATAGTGTTGTGACAGTGTTGCCCTACATGACACAGAGACACATTACTGTTGGAAAAAGTTGTACTTTTTTTTGTCTTTGAAATAATGGCAAATATGAACTCTTACTACAACCCTCAAATATTCAAATGACCACAATTGCAAATGGCAGGTAGCGGAGGTGATACATCATGTGTTGATGCAGTTCACTGTTTGTGCTCACAACTTCATTTTCACTCAACACTCAGTTTTCAGCCAAAGTTTAAAAAACCCACTCCCCTTAACCCACAGATACTGTTAGGGACGAGATGTTGAACATCATGGAGACCAAAGTTTCAGAGCCAGGGGTCGTATTCACAAAGCTTCTTAGCCCTTAAGAAAGCTCTGAAGGTGTAAAACTGTTAGGACTATAGTGAAGAGGACTTTTAACAGGCTCAAGAGTCCCTCAAGTTGAGGAGAAATGGTGACAAGATGTTGTCAAAACTGATTGACGAATATTATTTTTGACTCATAGTTGGTCGGAACAGACTAAAACGATTTGTGCAGACAATTCAATCCATCTGTGACTTTTTTCAGTACTGAGACATGCATGTTGAAGTTCTCTACATGTGGTCCATCCAATCACTAATTAGGGCTCTTCACATCAGCATGTGAAAAAGCTGCTGCACAAGTGGGCATGTGATTCCAACTGATGGCTCTCTGCTGCTTGTTTCCCCTTTTGGTAAAAGGTAATTGGACTTGAGCTTGTATAGTGCTTTTCTGGTCTTCTGACTACTGATGTCACACCTACCCATTCACACACTGATGGTAGAGTAGCCATCAGGAGGAACTAATCCCATTCACACACATTCATACGCTGCTGACAAAGCAGCGGGTGCCTTGCCCAAGGACACATTGATCATGTTGCTGCAGGAGCTGGGGGTTGAACCCACTGACTTTCCGGTTGAAAGATGAACGACTCTACCAACTGAGCCATAGTTGCTTTTCTCCTCCTGACTATGGAAAAGAGGTACCGAAAAAAAAATGATCTTCTTAGCCGTCAGGAGCAACAAGTGACTCATTTGGAATCCACAATGCAACTGGAACCCATCATGTGTATTAAGATAATGGCTATCCAAGGTCCAGGGGAGTTATACACATTGAAACCAAAACAGATTTATTTCTACTGTGATAATCCTCTGCTTTGGGACGAGCTGTGTGTGGAGCTTTAAGGGATTTCAAAGCCTCTGATTCTGTTTCCTCTGTTAATCTATGCTGTCCGTAATGTGTGGAATCATTCTGGGAAACAAGGCTTTAATGCAGGGTCATTATTACAACTCCATCCTGTTTCTGCTCTCATCAGCACAGAGTGCTTTCTCGCAATCAAACACACTTAAAACAAGACTCTCAGAAGAATCTTGTTTTAAATACTTACTGTTACTTTAAAATTATATTTTTAAATATCTGATTCAATCAAAGAAAGACCTCTTAGTCTGCTCATGCTGTCAGAAACAGTGTTCCTGTGGTTTACAACATGAATCTACCCATATCTATGTAAAAGGACAATTCTCCAGCTTCTTTGACAACAATTCAGCAGCCACTATGTGTCAATGCCGCTCCAGCATGGTCTGTATTTGTTTTAACCAGAGAAGGTAGGCAGTTTTGAGATGTATTTGGGGCTTTTGCCTTAATTAGCCAACAAAATTGCAGGACTGCTTGAAGCTCTCTCCTTGTTTCTTGTCTTTGAGCTCAGCTAGTAATGATCTGTTTGCTCTATAACTAGCAGAATGAAGCCTTTATTACCAAGAGGGGGATTTGTCTTGTTCCAAGAGCTTAAAAACATGAATATAAAAGACAGAAACAGTCACATAGGACAACACACAACTAAAATCATTCACAATGCATCGGGGGATTACATGTAAGGGATTGTCAAGTAGCAAGTTCATACAGTATCATTAGAGCGTATTAAGCAGCTGAATACTCTGTGGTACAAAGGAAGTGATGACTCTTTTAGTCTTCACCCTGAGCATTCGGGATTAAAGGGGATGCTGTATGATTTGGGTGGCATTTGGCAAATTTTTGATCCAACCTTAGACAAAAAAGCACATAAAGATATTTATCAGGTCACTTTGTTTTAGGGCAGTTTTAATTTGGCAGCAAAAGTCCAAAGTTTACTCCTTACTGTACTGGACTTTATCCAGTACAGTAAACCTGATCATGCGCAACCAAAAGCTCACTTGTGCTTGAAGTTGTTGGACCTCTGTGTGTGAGTGGCACTTTAGCTGGAGGGCTGCTTGGCTGAGGTCCTGTTTCTCACCCTTCCTTAAGCAGAAAACTGGCCTGCATTATTAACTGTGCAGCATCTGTCTGGATTTCACAACATCAACATCACCCCCACCCAACACACACACACACACACACACACACACACACACACACACCCTCACTCCTCCTCGACCCCCCTGCAGGACTTAGCCCTCTCTGGCTCTAATGAGGTCAGAAGAGCATACGTAAGATCAGGGCCTAGGGTGCGAAAGCCGTAATGTTTTCTTACTGCAATCTTCAACTGGCTCACATGTTTTGTATGCCCCTCTTCCGTAAACATGAAGTATTTTATAAAGAAAATACCAGCAACACTTCACATCCCCGAGCCACAGATAAAAATACATTTGATTTAGAGTGAAAAGCTCAGGAACTGTATTAAAGAGACGCCAAGTTGTTGCGCCAACGTTTCACTTATGCAGACCTTCCGGCATTTGTAATGTTATCATGAATATGTAAGTCATGACTATTTCTGTCACCTAATGTTCATTGGGACAGTTTGATTGAGTAATGCTTTTTCATCAGCTGTCAAACCAGAGAAAAAGTACTGAACAGTGTGAGCAACATTTGATCTAACTAACCACTCTGTGGCCGGTCTGGAACACAGAAAGGCTTACATCACTGAATGTCTTTGCATTGACAGATCATAACATTTCAAATTCAAATGAAACATGTCATGAAGCCTCAGTGCAGAGGCTGTTGGATTTCTTCATAACAAAATTGTAGCAGAGCACCGGCCATTGTAACAGAAAGATTTTGTGTTATTTTCTTAGTTAAGTTAAATTCCGTCAGCTATTTTTAACAATTGTCAGCATCTTGGGAACACTCGAGAAAAAAATATTAACAGACAAAAATTTAAGTATTTTTAATGTGTGACCTTTTGACTTTCATATCCTGTGTGTGTGTGTCTATGGGGGGGGGGGGGGGGGGGGTTACTTGTCATTTGTGTCCCTCAGATGATGAAACCTTATACTTACTGTTAATTTCTTTACTTTAAATCTTGTTTTACCATGTGCTTCACATTTGTAGTTTTGAGAGAAATGTCTCAATAAATATTGGATTGATGGAGAGGAAATCTGTATGAGCATTCATTATTCTCTGAGGATGAGTTGCTAATTAAAGAAGGATGTCTAACAAATTCAGCTACACGCTAATATCAGACAAACTGTGCTGTAACACAGCTGCATCTGCTGGTCCAATAAGCATTTCATAATCCCTACCTCCACCTCTGCATGCACCTGTGTGAACCTCCATGTTCGTCACTCTCAGATCTCTGTGGGCTGAGCCTCCATGCTTGCCTGGAGGGAGAGAATCAAGATCAGAGTCCCCATGTGAACATCAACTCTGAACACATTCTGTATTTAATATTCAGTGAGTGAGGAGACTGAAAAAGATTAAATAATTTTGTTAGACAACTGCTGTTGTGTTTAATGCTGTTGTGTTCAGTTTACCTTCTGCAGAACAAAAGGGATGTAACAATCCCATAAAGGACTACGTTTGTTTTTTTATGTAACTGCACGTTTTCTCTAAAGAGGGAGAGAGGGAATAATCATCTTCTGTAAACAAAAAAAATACAGATTAAACCCATCCCTGTAACATTAAAATGAATATTTAAAAATGGAAGATTGGCTAAAGAAATGTCAGGACTAAACAGTGCTTCCACTTAGAGCAGATACTCTGAGAATGAAACACCCTTTCCTCAAAGGCTCTGATTTATGGAGGCAGTTATTGATGTTGCAGCTAATACTGCTGACTTCAAGCTTCCTGATGTGAGCAGTGAAGGGAAAGATAAAGACATGATCGCTTCAGCTTTGGTCAAACAACAAACAAAATCCCACTATTAGCACCCTCAGAGCCCACAAAACAGGAAGCGATTTCCCATTGTTTCATCTGTGCCAACACTGAAGTGAAAGCTTAACTAAAATAAACTTACCTAACATCTGGTTATAGATTCATATTTTCTCTCCAGAAAAATTGTGTTGCTGAATATCTTGGCCAGGACACTCTTGAGACTAAACCAACCTGGTTAAATAAAGGTAAAAAAAGAAGTCAAGTTAATCTGCAGAGGGCACATTTCCCTGTCAAACTTGTACTTTAAGTACAACTTGATGATTTCTAAACATCCTAAAGGAGACATTATTATTTGTTTTCTGACCATTTTTCATACAAGGACCTTTAACTTGTTTATGGGTTCAGAAAGATAGTTTTCTGAATATGTTCATTTTCAAACTCAAACAAAAAGCATGTTTGTGTCAGGATTGTTCAATTGGATGTACAGCTGTTCTCGGGTGCCCTGTGTTTCTGCTGATGTCTGTTTCTCTGAGCTGTATGTCCTTCTTACACAGGAAGGTTGTATCTTGCCGAAGTCGCCAGCAGCAAATCCTTAGTCAACCATTTGCCGTTCAAGCAAAGACGCCTCATCTCACTGCACCAACAGCCTGATCCTCTGAATGTCGTTATTCACAGACACTGTTCGTCAAGAAAGACAAACTTGTGGGGAGAAAAACAGGACAGAGGAAATGGATTTACAAATCCATGTTTTACAATGATCAAGAGGCCACTCAGATGAGATTTTCACTGGAAAGACACATTTTTATGATAATCAGAAATAAACAAATGAATCTATCTTATGACATGAAGTTACTCAATGTGGGTAAGTCAATAAAAACTGTGACTTGGATGAGAGTCATGATGTTCTCACAATAATTAAGTGTGACTCTGAAAAGAGTCACTGAGCATCTGTGGTTGTGCGTTGTATTTTTCCAGGCAGTAAATAAACCAGCCAAAAAATGCCTTTGATTCACCAAGAAGGCTGAAAACAGAAACTAGGCAATACGGCATATTGTAGCTAAAAAAACGAACTAATGTAGAACAATCAGCAGGATTTATAGGCCGGAGGAGCCCACAGTTTTTATTTACATAACAGATTTCGCTCCTTTTTTTTTTGTGGTTCAGTGTTTTAATTTGTCCCCAGACAGACAGCGGCTCAGATCATCTGAGCTCATCAGTGACTCAGTGTGTGCAGAGGATGACAGTGCCAACCTGGATCCGATAGAGAGGACTCATTGTGTCTGTTTGGACTCCACTGCAGGAGTCTGGGACATCAAACTGCAAAAAAACAAAAAAACAAAAAAACAGACATTGCACCGGTTAGTGTATTCTCTAACTGCCAACTGTCCCAGGACTCCCAGTAGTCAGTCCAAAATGTACTTTTACTCTTAAGCTTTTTTTGACAGTTGATGAATAGAAGATGGAAGTGAATCATTATGCCTCAAAGAAACATGTTCATATTCATTTTGTGTATAAGTTTAATATCTGAAATGAAAATAATAATAAATGTTTAAAACCAGACAGGATGAGGATCTACATCTCTTAACCACTTATGTCTGTAGATTTATATTTGGCGAGTACATTTAACAGGCAGTTCCATATCTTGACACTTTAAGAAGTATACTTTGGCTCTGAAATTCCTGGTAGCTGCACTTATTAGAATGATTCTTTTTGGTAAGCAGTGTAACTGAAATGTGACAGGATGCCGAGTCTCGCTCTGAAGTTTTTTTTTTTTTTCAGCACAGAGGTGTGTGCCTCCTCCGCCTCCGTCTGCTGAGGTGCGTGATGGGTTGTTAGTAGTCAGTCTGCTGTGACCTTGCTGGTGGATGTTGTCCTCTGGGGGACTGTGGGAGGATAAAACTGGAAGCAAAGCTCATTTAACTGCTGAGATACAGGCTACCCACATGTTTTATAAATGTACTGACTACAAGGCACCGCAGGGGAGGATGTAAAAGCCTAAATACTCTTATGAACAAACAAAAAATGAAATTTTGTTATACCTCACTTTTGTGCTCAAGAACTTTTGCATGCAGTGTAAGCACTTGAATAAAAGCAAAGATTAAAATATCTAATAAAATAAGAAATAAAGGCGATCAGGTCGACACACCTGAACAACTGAAAAGAATAAATGTATGAAGGTCAATAAAAGCCCTGCTCTGTGAGAATGAATTCACATTGATGGGCAGAATATAAGGGACATTTACAGGGATCTCAAGTGCTGCAGTCACTTCTTAAATGTGAGAGCTCCCCCTGCTGCTGAGACCTGAGATGACAAGGGAAAACAATATTCGAGCAGCATCTGTGATTGAGCATTAACTCACCTGTGTGAAGTGAAATATGGAAGAATGAAGAATAACGACTGATCCAACGTGGTTGTAAAACACAATATCTCCTTCAAGGCTGCTACTGCCAATGCTGTGTGTGTGTGTGTGTGTGTGGTGTGTGTGTGTGTGTGTGTGTGTGTGTGTGTGTGTGTGTGTGTGTGTGTGTGTGTGTGTGTGTGTGTGTGTGTGTGTGTGTGTCATTTCTGTTCTCATTCACTTTTCTTATCTGCTGAGGATGGGTGGGAGGAGTGATTGTGGTGGTGGTTGAGGGCGTGCAGGTTGGGAGGAGGTTGAAGAAGGGGTTGCCGTGGAAACTATTGTATTCCCCTCCACTGTGATTGGTTCTGCAGGCATGAGCAAGTTTCTGCTATTTCTGCCATTATTCAACACCTCAGACACGAGTGTAGTCACAGGAGACACACACACACACACACACACACACACACACACACACACACACACACAGAGCACCTTAATAGTGATGAAGTAACAGAAACACAACAAAACAAAAGTCTTCTATACTCATTTCCTTCTTCAAAAGTAGTATTGCTAACACATCTTGGTTTTATTTCATAGATACTCTTTATCTGTTGGTGTCACTCCTGAACACATTTCAGGGAAAATAAAACTTTAATTGTGATTTATTGATCACATTTTCGACCACAGACTCACAACACAAGCTGCTCCTGAAGAATCTACCTGCAGACAACAAGAGAGAAGAAGGTTTTTGTCAGGTCATCACTGCTGAACACAATACCTGGATCAATAAATCAACATATGTCCAATTAATCAATTGATTTACCAGTACAAAAACAGCAATGACCAAACGAATCTGTCTGCTTTTAGCTGCACTGTTGAATGAATTCCTGAGGAAACGCACGTAGGCAAGAGAGCTGTCACATTAAACGAATGAGAGGGGCTGAGTATTTATTTAAATAGAGAGGAACAGGCAACTTTCAGAAGGCCTAAAATAAAGCCTAGACTTGTAAACTCATACAGAGGAGGTGTAAATGTCAAAGGACAATAAATGAAAATAACGAGTAGTTTGGTGGATTCAACAGCCCCCTCCAAACACCTCCTTCATGTTTCTTATTAATTACCACATCTGCACAATGAGGAAACTTGAATTCTCTGAGCAGGAGATAGAGTCATGCACACCAACCTGTCTACAAGGCTTTGATCACCTAATAAAATGTGATATCCAAATTAAAGACAAAAATAAAGTTACAGAACTCCAGAAGGCTACAAGAATTTTAGCTTCTTCTGGACGATTTCTTTGAAGTGCATTTTCTCTGTTGTCATCAGTTTGTAAATCCATGCTTTTCATAATTTTCATATATTTCTTTAAGGACTTTTTATCTGTTAACCAAGACCGGTCCTTTTACAATTCATTACATTTCTTTATTCGTTCCTCAGTCGTTAATATCAGAATCCTTTTAAGATCTCTTCTCCAACGTAGACTCTTATGAATGACTGTTGTCTGCACGTTGTTGTGTGTATTTCTGTCCTTTACATACAAGCTGCTTCAAACCAATTGCCCTAGAGGGATGAATAAAGTTGTTTGAATTGAATTGAAAACTAACACATTTCTCTTCTCTTATTGTGATGCTGGAGCTGGACTTGATGCATTCATCTTAACAATACAAATGTCTTTTTCTTAGCATTTTATTGATTACTTTTTTTTTTAAGTTATTTTTTGGACTATTTTTGTATTTATTTGGTTGGACAGCTGAAGATAGACAGGAAATGTTGGAGTGGGTGATGACACACAGCAATGGGCCAGGGTTAGATTTGAACAGAATTTCACCCTGGTGATTAATAAAATATTTCTGATTCTGAGTCTTAAGCTACTACCGCTATGACGAGGACAACAACCTCCGTACATGGTGTACACAGCATAGCTGCTAGGCTATCCAGAGCCCCTGTTTATTACTCTTGGTGTATTAGTCTGAAAATCCTTATCTTACCACTCTACCGCTTTTTCAAACAAATTGTGGTTGTAAGTAAAAGTGAGTGTTTGTTCAACTTTAAGATGTGTACACATAAATGGAATGAGGCATACTGCAGCTTGTTTCCTATTCATTATTAAACTTTTAAGCAAAGTATCTAAAATCAAATCAACATCGAGTCTTATTTGTACTACTAGGTGGTCAAAGCAAAATGATACAAAACACAAATATTTGCTATTTAAGCTAAAAATCACACTAAAGATATCAGCCAATTGTTAATCAATGATCCAATCATTCAATTTAATTTCAGCTTTCTTGGCACTAAAATAAAATCAACATGTGAAATGCTCCCTTCTCTCGATCCTACTGGTAAACAAACTCATTCCTCAGGATGGAAACAGTTCCCTAAGTGTGATATTTATGTTTAGAGGGCTGCGCCTTTGTTCATTTTAATCTCAGCTCTTTAACATAAACCTCCGGGATTCTTTCCCTCTTTGTAAATCAATAATCCCGCCTCGTGAGAGCGCTTTTGGCGGATTTTAAATTGAGGGGAGATCTTGGCGAGCTGAGCAGAAGGAGGCAGAGAATTACAGAAATGCCAATCCAGAGAATAAAGATTTTCTCTCATTGTTATTGGTCACTTCCACAGCAGTTAGAAGGACCTGGCGTGAATTTAGGTGGGATTAGTTGAAGGAGGTGAAAAGCAAAGAAGGCCAGGGGCGACCAGGCACTAAGACCCAGTGGAGAGAAAGGAGGCTGGGTGCTGCCTCGCCGCTTGCTGCCTGCCCGTCTGCACTGCTCGGCTCTGCAGTTGCCCTGAGCGTGTGCAGGAGACAGTACATGAGTGTGTGAGGCGGAGGAGTGTGTGTATGTGCATCACAGGCTGAAAGATCTATTCAGCCCCTATTCCTTTTTTACTAATCTGCTCCAGCTGGATCGAAGAGGAGGTGGAGGTGTGTGCCTGTGGGTTTGGCTGGATGGGGGGGGGGGGGGGGTGTGGGTGGGGTGGGGTGGGGGTGGGGGGTGTCAGCTGGTTAGGTGGGAGGTGATGACGAGATGAAAGGAGGCAGGTGAGGAGGAGACACAAGGAGCACCCCCACCCCCTCTGTGACGTGGTGTGTGTGTTCATGTGTGTGTATGGGAGGGAGGGAGAGCGAAACAGGTCCTTCAGTAGATGGTGAACATGCATTGGAGGAAGCAGCCCCTCTCCAGACTGAGGTATGTCACCCACTTAATGCCACACACCTGATCTGTTAGCGGAGTGTGTGGGTGTGTGTGTCTTTTGGGGTAAATGTTGGGTAAAGAGGATGATGTTCTGCCTGTGTGTTCTTTATGAAGCTTATCTCTCATTTAAATGTGTGTGTAAAAGTGTTTGTCATGAAAGGAACAACAGGCTAGTTTTTCTCCTTGAAGTAAGCACAGTCATGTGCATATTGTAGAGTCATATGCATATTATAGAGTCATATGTTTCCAGAGTACAGACAGAGAGAGTCCGCCTCAATCTTATATTCTAAGTTTGAGTAAATTGTTGAGAGCTTCTGAGCTAAAACAGTGAATTGATTAGATTGGATCAAATGGGAAGCTGTGCTGTAGTCCCAACTGTTCCCCCTCATGATTTAAATAGCTCTATTTGTTTGTGTTTTTATGCACATAAATTTGTTTTAAATACTCTTTCTTAATCGTATGTTTCCATTTGATTTTGCTGGAGGGAGTAGAAAATAGCAACTTGGTTGATAATTGATTATTTTTAATTTACTGGTTCTTCGAGCATCAAATTGACCACGTACCCCAGAGAGCTGTAAGACAATCAATTCTGATTGGACTAAGAATCTCCAGAGGGCTCCTCCATTGTTGTTGCTATATCAGAGATGAGAGGTTTTTTTTTCTCTAATGGGGCTGAAGGTGACTGTAACCCTTTGACCTATTCAGAAAAGGCCGCCTACTCTCGCCTGTGTGTGTCAGCTGATTGTGGTGCTCCATGATGTGTGTACGTGTTCAGGAAAAGAACAGGCGCCTTGCAGGGATGAAGCCTGTCACACTTGTGAAATGGAAAACTTGCACATGCAGGTGTGTAGAATATGGAAATGTACCAAAGGTGTAGTGCTTGTTCCTCTGCTTTTACAGTGTGTGGGGTTGCGTCCAGGGGAGGTTGTGATAGTAAACAAAGTGTGGAGCCTCTTGATTACTCAACGGCTGAAGGTTCTCAGTCACTGTTTGAACTCATTTCAGATTTTAATTTACTAAAGCTACATAGGTTTTATTATTTCCTCTGCTATAAATGAGACATTCCAAAGGAAGTTGAACTAACTGTAAAATATTTTTCTTGAGTATTTTTATTAAAAGCCTCCTCCCACAACATGTGTTCCACATTTTATTCAAGCATCCAGTTCTCTTCTTGACTCTGTTTAAGGGGACATATGGTCCACTCTGCACCCTGAGCTTCTCCCTCAGGGCACTGACTGCCCTGAAAACACACATCTGAGGATGCAGATGTCAAATATGTTGGAAATGATTACCCTACAAACAAATGAGTGCAGAATGCACCAAGTCTGACAGCTTTACATCTTAAGCTGAAGAATCATTTGACACAGGGTTTAAATGTCAGATGAGCAACAGAAATGGCCTAAATTTGAGAGAGGGATTCATGTGAGATTGCATTCAGATTCATAGTCATACAGTCATGCATGTCTATGAGTGGATAGACTATGAATATGAGAATGAGTGTATTTGCGATAATAGTAGATTAGAATGTTTTTTTCTGGGATGTATTATCTTTGGCAAACGGTAAATAGACCACCTCTAGTGCTTTTTAGTCTACTGACCACACAACACACTATTACTCTTCATGTCTTCATGTCATGGGGCTTGCCTAGGAACACAATGTAGACTGCAGAAGCTGGGGATTGAACCACCAACTTTACAAGTGAGAGACAATGGACCTCATTCACTAATATGTGCGTAGAAATGTTCTTACTCTGCGCATAAAATAAGTGCATACGCAAAATCACCGTCGGATTCATGACATGTGCGTACCAGCCAATTTTTTTTCTCACCAACTTGCGTATGATAGTGAATCAGAATCATTCTAAATTGTGAGGCACGTGCCAGCAGCCTGCAATCAGCTTACTACCACACCACCATCTCTCCATATAAGGACATCCGATTGGTGTATCAGGACGAGAGCGGTGAGGTGGAGACACGTAGAAGTTTTTAGAAGATGGCCCCAAAAGGCTAAAAAGATCGGTATGTCTGCGGCTTAGATGCCATTACAGTGAATTACATAGTTGCAGCAGTTCATGCATTGGCAGTTGGAGTCAGCTGTCAGTCATTCGTCACACTCTTGTGGAGGCACCGGCTGCAATTTGCTTCAGCAAGGCTAGATCTTTAAACTTTCTTAGACGTAAATCATAATCATGAATGTTCCCTGCATGCTCTTAAATAGCCTCCAATTAATCAGCTGGTTTCGGTTACAAATGCGATATTTCATAGCAATATTAGTGTGTCTAGTGTCTAGTAAAAAACAAAAACTATCTGGTTGCTGTTTGGTGTGAAAAATCTGTAATTTTCCATGTAAAAAAGCCAAAATTTCTCATACAATATCTATAAAGAAACATATTTTTAAAAGTTGATTAAATAAAATATGATTCACCTTTCCCTTCATCGCAGTTGGCCTGTGATATATTTCATTTAAAGAATGCAGGCAATTTGTAAAACTGGATAAAAAAACTTCAGCTTGCACTCTTTTTAATCTGTACTGTCTCTTTCGTTTCAGATTTTAGGTAATTCTGGAAGAGACAGACGCCTTTGCTATAAATACAAAGAATCGTGAGTAACATCGGCTGCTGAGCTCCAGACTACACGCCACCAGGGTCCAGGCCTGCCAGGACAGATACCACCATCTAAGTTTCTTAGTGACACCCTATGACAGGGGAGGATGGGTGATGGGCCTGTGAACTTCAGCGGACTCTCTCCTCTTTATCCCATCCTCTCATGGAGCGTCCCATCACACCGAGCCCATCCTGTAACTGTTCTCTCCCTGGCCTCCCCACACTGTCAGAATCCCTGCATCAGAATATCTCAAACAACTCCCAGTCTATCTTTGGCAATGGAGGGGGGGTAGACCTAAACCAGTTGTTGGCGTTGTGTGCTATGATCATCATGGACATGCTGGCAGTGGTGGGGAACTTGGCGGTGATGATCGTTATCACCAAAACGCCGCAGCTAAGAAAGTTTGCCTTTGTGTTCCACCTGTGCTTGGTTGACCTGCTGGCTGCAGTGGTCCTGATGCCTTTAGGGATGCTGTCTGACTGGATCCTGGTGGACGAGGCCCTGTGCCGGAGCTACCTCTCCCTGAGTGTGTGTCTTGTGAGCGCTGCCATCCTCACAATATGTGCCATCAACGTGGAGCGTTACTACTACATCATTCATCCCATGCGTCACCAAGTGAAGATGACGGTAAGGGTGGTGGTGATGGTGCTGGTGGGAATCTGGATTAAAGCTGTGATTATGTCAGTGCTGCCCCTCTTAGGGTGGCTGTTTCAGGTGGACCAGGGCCTTGGGAATCCTTCAGTCCTCATTCAGGGTCAGAGACGCTGCTCCCTGCACTGGTCAGGAGGCAGAATCACCCGGCTGCTCTTCATGATCTTCTTTACGTTCATCTACTTCCTGTGCCCCATGCTGATCATTCTGGTGGTCTACTGCAACATGTTCAAGGTGGCACGGGTGGCGGGCATGCAGCATGGCCCTCTTCCTACCTGGATGGACACGCCGAGACAACGATCCGAGTCCATCAGCAGCCACTCAACTATGGCAGCCAGCCTCTGGGGAACTGGTGCACGCAGTACTCCACAGAGGAGCTTCAGTGGAGGGAAGGCTGCGGTGGTTCTTGTGGCAGTGGGAGGCCAGTTTCTCTGCTGCTGGCTGCCATATTTCTCCTTCCACCTCTATACTGCTGTGGTGTCTTCATCGCCTGTCTCTCAGGCTCAGATGGAGACCGTAGTCACATGGATTGGCTATTTCTGCTTCACCTCCAACCCCTTCTTCTACGGCTGCCTGAACAGGCAGATACGAGAGGAGCTGGGTCGCCACCTGGCCTGCCTCTTCAAGAGGGCTGGGCCTGGTGAGGGGGAACAGCTGGCAAGTCGAGAAGCCTCCATCGAGGAGAACTTTTTGCAGTTTCTTCAGGGCACTGGATGCAATCTGGAGCCCTGCAACTCTCACAGCAGAGCCAGTCCACTGGAGCCAGAGACTGAGGGGCTTCAAGGATCAGATGTTCAGCAGAACACGCCAGCTGACTTTAACATCCCCGGGCAGATTCTGGAGGAAACCTCAGAGTTCATACAGCGGCAACAGCTGAACAATGAGCTGCATGTCTCAGAGAACTGCTGCAAAACTGCACCCGGGCTGTAGATGCCTTTCATGTGCTGTCTCTGCGCCATTAGAATTTAATAAAAGATACCCTGTTTTATCCATATTTCCTTACATTTGTTGAATTGATAAGTCTTTTGTACATACTTCTACAGTGCTTTGAAGCTGCATCTTGGCTTTACGTCATGAGGCTTTCATGTTGCCAACAGTCACAAACAGTCATGATGCTGCAGCATTCTACATGTGTGAGCCAGACTGTACAGTGTCACAGGTGGATGAGTGTCAAGCATCATTGATAAATGAAAAAAAATGTAAGCTTAGAGGGAGCAAAACTGAAGAATAACCACAGTTTCAAGAAGACTCTAAGAGCCATCAAAAGATACTTTGAATGATTCAGAAAAGTGCCGGGCAGTATGTTTTGATAAGATTTCATTTAAAGATTAATTCATTCTTTGCTAATTAAAATGTGGTTCTGCATAAGACATCAGAATATAGCTGACTAAACTGATTTGTGGCACATCATTTCAACTACATCAAAAGTCCTGCTCTTTAATCTGTCATAAGACGTCTATAGAATCTTATTTACATTTAATTAAAGTAGAGGGCAAAATGTTCCCTCATTTTTGTCTTGAAGGACTTAAACAATCCCTTTGAAGAATCACTTTGTATTATTATTGATTCAGCCATATAAAAAAATGACTCCCACCACTATTTAGACACTATTTCATCTCCAACAATGTGTTATTATTTTGCTGAACATTTGTGGTGGAAGAAAACAAGAAAATGTCCAAAAAAATTGTCCAATTATTTAGCTGTTGCCAATTTGTTCAGCAAGTGTTTTTAAATCCGCTCCCATAAACGATCCATAACGAAATTAATACAAAAAGGTTTTCCTTTCCCAGGTGAAACGGACTGAAAATTCAGAGTCCTTTTTAAAAAAAAGTGTTTCAAACTGAAATATTCATTGAGTAAAAAAGGATCATTTCACAGCTGGTGCTGCTGCTGGTGTCTGTGATAATCAGGCTGACACTGGAGAGTATTTTTAACCTTTTTCCATGAATATTTTTATCATGTGTATCTGCTCTCCGTCTTGTGATTATCACTTCCTCACCAAAAAGATCTCACATTAGTTAACTCGTGATTTCAAGCACTTCAACTGAAAGAAAAAACATTGTGGCTGTTTAAATTTTTTTGCCTAGACGGTGTTAATGATTGAAAGTCTCTAAAAAAAAAATTAAAAACACTTGCTATAGCGCAATCAAATTAGACTCAAACAACTAGTCCCCATCACCCCTCAGACATCTGTGGTGTTTTCAGGTAAACACAGGCGCAGTGCAAATGCTCGTGTTTGTGCTACAAACAGCCAGGTTTGTTGTGGCTACACAGCACACAGGAGAGGTGATGCTTACACATGGCAGCCTTTGCCTTTGGCCTCCTTCAGAAACAAAAGGATTACATGAGTGATACTTTCTCTGATCTCAGGTGGATACAAGCAGGTTGCACAAGTCACACGAGCAGTGTTGATGTTCCAAAGACAATCATGAGGCACAAATATCTTACATCGCACTCTTTTTTTGGGTCTCTTTTTATACTTCTTTGTTGCCTTCATTGTCCTTTGATCTGCTTCATAACAAACTGTTAGTGTGGTCACAAGTTGCTCAACACAAGGCGCTCAGGAAAGACTCTGCGTTTGCTCAGAGACATAAACGAAAAAAGCTTTCTTTGTCCTACATAAGGGCAAAATGTTCTTAATGTTCTCAAATAGCTGGTGACTGTTTACCAGGAGGGGTCATTGTGTCATTTTGTTTGAGAAATGTTTTATGTGTTAAAAGGTGGAGTGAGGCCATAATTAAGTGAGAACAAGACAAAGCAATAAACCTCAAATTCCTACAATCTTTAAATGTGTTTATTCACAAAAACTAAACTACAAAATTAATTTATGATACGTTTATATTGATAATCAACATAAATCTACCTTGATAAATTACACCAGCGCACAAAAACAAGAATTAAATCCCTTTAGGGAATCTAAGACCTTCCTCTGCGACCGTTATTGATCCTCTACTCTTTCCCGTAGCATGCAGTAATCAGTTCAGTGATATTTCACACTGTCATACCATCATGTTGACTGCACATCAATACAACATTCAAACGGCTGGATTTCTGTTACAGCTGCCAATCAGATTCAACACTTTCAGCTCTACTTTCTGCTACCATCTGCTGAAGATGAGGACGACCTAAAAAGAATCTGTTCTGCTGTGAGTGGCAAGATGATGTTCCAGCTTTTATGAACAATCTTGGACTTTTTACTTTAATCATAAAATCTCTGCAATGTTTTAGTTTCCACTCTGTATCTTTGTTTTTTTTTTCTGCTTTGTTTCTTTTTTTGTACCTAAGCTGGAAGGACTGTATAGATTCCTCTTTTTTTCTAGTTTGTTTTCCCTCTTGCTCAGAGTCTCCCGTGTATCAGTTGCCCGTCAGCTGAAATGATTAAAGACAAAAAGAGAAGATTTACTTGAGTGTTGTGCTTGTTGATGTATAGGTACGAGACATTTTCACATCAATAGCCACATTCATCATGTGATGTGTGTGTGTGTGTGTGTGTGTGTGTGTGTGTGTGTGTGTGTGTGTGTGTGTGTGTGTGTGTGTGTGTGTGTGTGTGTGTGTGTGTGTGTGTGTGTGTGTCATCGAGGTGAAATGAAGCCCTAAGAAGAGGATAAAAAGATGGGTGACATTTAGAGGATACTGAGGCTCGTCAGAGGGGGGCTGTTCTGAATAAAACTAAATATAACAACCAAACCAACCGAGGACTATAACCATAAAAAATCAGATACATAAAATTAAATTGATGTTAGAGAAGGACTGCAAGATTATTTAGACAGAGGTTGAGGTTATTAACACACTTCATTACATTTTAGGAGACTTTTTATAGGGAGGTTTAGTTTGGATTTAAGTATGTAATTACTGTTATTTTTCACAGGAAATGTCTCGTTCTGTCATCATCAGCTCATCCTCTTTTTTTTCTGATTATCCTAATGAAGCCTCTCCTGTGATGCTCGCCATCAGATGCACTGACTCAGAGCTTTCATGTGCAGCAGAGGAGGCCGCCTCCCACAGTGCTCAGTTCAAACAGCCTGACCTTTGTGACAGACAACAACACGCCCACTGAGGGTGCTCAAGGACAGACGCCAGCATCCTGTCACTCTGGGGGAGCTGCTAGGTGCACAGCCCAGACATTCAGAGGATGAGTTGGGGGTGTTTCTTATAAACCAAGAGCCTGAACTGACCTGTTATTGCACAGCATGGAGAACCCTAAAATACAAATAGATGTAAATGTGTGTGTCTGCAGTGAAAAGTCTTCCTCTGTGGATCAGAGAGGAAATTGCTCTTGTGAATTTTTCCCTTACTTCCAGGTCCTGACTTCTCTGAATCCACTGTTCCCTCAGTCAGCTGTGCTGATGATGGAGCGGAGGGCTGTGATAGGAGGAACAGGAGGAACAGGAGCAGACTGGAGCTGAAAGAGAGTAAAATCACTGTTGCAAATACAGACTTAAGTCTTACGGTACTTTTTAATCTATGTTTAATTTATTTCTATTCATTAAGGAGATAAGACACTGTTTGCGATGTTAGTTTTTTAAAGCTTTCCAGAGTTTTAAATCACATTTTATCTACACATCTACAGCTCTCTCTTCTACCTCATTAATTACATTTTGGTTCAAGTAGATCTCTTTTAGATAGTAGCCTACAGAGCAAGTTGGGGGATTGTAAATTTCCCTTTTTTTTGTCTGTCAACCTATATGTAAGGGCTTGATAAATATGTTGGGTCCATAAGATCAGAGGTCAATCAGTCCAAAGGATACATATAAGTGCAAAGTTAGTTTTCCAATGCCAAAAGACATGAAAAGATGGTAACCAAATGAAGGAGTAGAAACGTATATCATTTCTTTATCTGCAAATGTGATGCATCATCCACAACAAGGCTGTATCAGGTGAACAGGCCTACTCTGAGAACACAAGTGTAGAAGACGGGAAAAGGGCGAGTGACTCGACATGTAGGCTACCAAGGCTATAGCCTACGTTTATTTTATACACACCAGTGAGTTCAAAGACTGACATATAGCCTGCTGAGAAGGGCAATGAAAAATTGGCTGAACCGCGAACTACAGAAGCTTTTTGTCTGACCATGCCATTGATTAAGTTCACATTGATGTAATTACGCAAAAATATTACTCAGCCTAGTTTCATTCAAAGTTCACCTTTAGGTTGTAGTCCTTGGTTTTGAACGGAGTAGACCAGGAACAAGTAAGGTTAAACTTAACTTAACCGAACTAACTAGTCTTTTGTCTGCTCTCTGTCTTCATCTAGCGGACAGGCCGACTCAATCAACCCCCCTTTGAAAGTCAGCTATGGGTCAGCTGGGGGCGCTCTAACACCACACACACACACACACAAACCTCCTTCCTTCCTGCTTACTCCTGAACGACATGCCTACAAACTGGCGAGAAAACGTGCACAAGAAGCTTCAATTTTCCTTTTAAGAGAGCATACATAATAATTAGTTCACGAAATTTTGCGAGGAGCATGCCTGATTTTAAGCTAAAATTATGTTCCAAAACCAGAGAGGCCAGATAACACATTGGCCTAGCTGTTGTTTTAGAAACGACTACATTACCCGTCAGCCCTCTGAGGCGCATCGTTTGTTCCTCTTTCGGTGCTGTTTTTTTTTTTCCTTCAGCTGGATGAACGCGCGACGGCACATGAGCCTGTCTTAACACGTTACAAAAACAGTGATTGTTTTTCATTCGTGGAGGTTTATTTCTTTTCTATGAGACGCTGGATAAGTTAACTTATCCAAGCAGCCTATTTTGTGTTTATAGCCTATTTTTTTCATGTTGAAGTTCTACTGCGGGGACTGAAGTTCTGATAACTTGGATGAAATATATTGAAACGAAAACTACTTTTTGGCAGGTTTTTTTTCTGATCAAATTCCTCACCAAGGCAGACAGAGAAAAACAGAGAGGAGTGAGTGGAAGCTGTGGAAGCTCAGCATCAGTCTTGTGCCTATCTTTGGACAGAAGAGCACTCCCGTGCCAACGCCTTCCCCTCTGTCCACTTCTCCTCGGCTGGGAAAGTTCAGCTCACACCGCCCCAAGGGCAATTTGACGGCTTTTCTTTTTTTCTGCGACTCATGAGCGACTGAACCTTCTGTCGTACGGTAAAGAAGTAGTTTGATAGTGAAAATGGGCTGCACGATCAGCGCAGAGGACAAGGCTGCGGTGGAGAGGAGTAAAATGATTGATAAAAACCTGCGGGAGGACAGAGAGAAATCCTCCAGAGAAGTCAAACTCCTACTGCTCGGTATGTTACGCTGGGCTCTTTTTTTTTATGGAACTGGTGATCCATACTCGTACTTTTTAATGCATGAAATTAACCCGTCAATCTTTGGGTAGCCTACTTTTAATTTTGACTTTTTGTATATCTGAGTTCACTCTTCCTGTTCCTTCTGTTGGTTTAAAACAGCTGTGGCTCATCTGCACTGACAGAACTCATAGAATGTATCCAGATGTTGGTTGAGAGAGGGCTAAGAGGCTAGTCCTAGGTATAGGAGTAGTGGATTCATGCTCAGAGGAGACAAGGCCTATTTGTTGACAAGTGTTGACACTAGTCACAAAGCAAGGTAACTCCTGCAGGTCTGTTTTACCAAATTGATTACATTCAAAACTTTACATGTGCAGAAATGTTGACCAGGTGAAAGTGTTCTGTGTTTAGGACTGAACACTAAAGCAATACATGCTTTGATCTGTGTTGGGACTAGCCTGAACAAATATCCATCGTTATGCAATGTCTGTGGCAATGATGAGTATCAACCATACTCATGCAGAACTTATAGGTAACGATTAGTTTCAAGATGAAACTTTTGAATCTTTTGTCCCTTTTAAAGTCAGAATAAAATAGAGTCTTAAAGATTTCTTAGACCAATATTTCAAAACTCAGACATGCAGCTTAAAAGCAGAGAGAAGCATCTATGACTCATGGTTGCTTCTAGGTTCAGTGTCATGACCTTGCCCACATTAGGGACTCTATTAACCACCGGCTGTGTGTAGCTGCATTGCCTGCTGGTCTGTATAACTTGCTCACTTTGTGGTCCTGCCACTGTGGGTGTGGATGCACAGACGTGCCAAGAGGATTAAATGGCCTCAGTCCATTCCAGCAGCATATTTCATTCCGATGTCCCCCTCGCAAGAACTTCTCTCTGCAAATGTCTTTTGCTAGTTTAATATGCTGACTGTGCAAGTTTACATCACATTAGATCTATACCGAAAAACAGATCAGAATAACAGTGTTGGGATCATAACACCTGGAACAGAACATGATATCCTTTTCTTTTTCTTCTTAGGTTTTGTTGCTGCTACTTAGCTCCAATTATCCACTGTTGCTACGAGTAATTCTTGTGTTGTGCAAATCACAACAATTTTAAGTTACTGCTTAAAAAGACAAACATGTGGTGTATGATCAGTTTGGCATCTGTCGACTTTCAAGCTGTAGATTGTGCGGGAGCCCTCATGGCTTTTCATTATGTCTGTAACATCATGGTGTGTGTAACCATGGACTAAAACATGTTACCAGAATCAAGGGGAGTAACACGTTCTTTATGAAAAGGACAGTTTTACGCACAGAAGTAGATTTAGAGTAAGCTCCTGACATGTAAACTTCCCAACATTCATTTTCATGCTGCAGGACATCCTGAAGATATTCTAACATACTGCACTGATGCTTCATGATGCAGAGATGGCTGTGTCTGAAGTTGCAAGTACCCTTATATTTATTGATCTTGGAAAAATATCCACATGTCAGACTTTTTAATGTAGCTGAAGATGTTCATTACACATGCTACACAGCCACTTAGCTGAACCAGAGTTAGCTATGAGCTAATTTACTTCTGTAGTCCCTGGTTAGGAGACAGAAACAAGTCTCTGTTAAGAAATATACCAAAAACATCTACACAACAATCAATCAATCAATTTTTATTTGTATAGCGTCAACTCATAACAAGTGTTATCTCGAGACACTTTACAAAAAGCAGGTAAAAGACCTTACTT